>NC_047678.1:6827636-7140361 GCF_011762505.2 Arvicanthis niloticus | reverse complement strand
TGAGTCTGCTGGTCCTCCTACAGGGTCGCCTTCTACTTCAGCTTCTTTCAGCCTTTCCCTAATTCAACCACAGGGGTCAGCAGCGTCTGTCCATTGAATGGGTGCAAATATCTGCATCTGACTCTTTCAGCTGCTTGTTGGGTCTTCCAGAGGACAGTCACGACAAGTCCCTTTTTGTGAGTGCGCCATAGCCTCAGTAATAGTGTCAGGCCTTGGGACTTCCACTTGAACTGGATCCTACTTTGGGCCTGTTGCTGGAACTTCTTTTCCTCAGGTTCTTCTCCAATTTTGTCCTTGCAGTTCTTTCAGACAGGAAAAATTACAGGTCAGAGTTTTGATTGTGGGATGAAATTATAGAAATTATAATTTAATTGTTTCCTCTAATAAAACATCACTTGATACCCCAACTTTCTGCTGGAGGTGGTCTCTACAAGTTCCTTCTTTCAACTGTAGGACATTTCATTTAAGGTCCCTCTTTTTGATTCCAGATTGTCTTGGAGGGTCTCCTCAACCTCTTACCTCCCGAGGTTGCCTGTTTCCGTTTTTTCTGCTCGCCCTTAGGGCTTCAGTCCTTTTCCCTCATCCAATACATACCATGTTCCCCTCTCCCCCTCCCCACACCCCTATCCACTTTCCCTCTCAGGTCTCTCCCCCCCTCCCTCCCTCCCTCCCTCCCTCCCTCCCTCCCTCCTTCCCTCCCTCCCTCCTTGTGATTGTTTTTTTCTCCCACCCAAGTGGTACTGAGGTGTTCTCACTTGGGCCCTTCAGCTTGTTGAACTTTTTTAGTTCTGTGGACTATATCTTGGGGTTTCTGTACTTTTTTTTTTTTTTTTTTTTTTTTTTTTTTGGCTAATATCCACTTATTAGTGAGTACATACCATGCATGTCCTTTTGTCCTTTTGGGTCTGAGTTACCTCACTCAGGATGATATTTCCTAATTTCATCCATTTGCCTGCAAAACTCAGAATGTCCTTGTTCTTAATAGCTGAGTAATATTCCATTGTATAAATGAACCACATTTTCTGTATCAATTCTTCTGTCATGGACATCTGGGCTGTTTCCAATTTCTGGATATCACAAACAAGGCCACTATGAATGTAGTGGAACACATGCCCCTGTGGCATGGTGGGGCATCTTTTGGGTATATTCTCAAGTGTAATACTGCTGGGTCTTCAGGTAGATATATTTCTAATTTTCTGAGAAACCTGCAGATTGATTTCCAGAGTGGTTGTAACAGTTTGCAATCCCACCAGCAATGGAGGAGTGTTTCTTTCTCTCTACATCCTCGACAACATGTGCTGTCACCTCAGGTTTTGATCTAAGACATTCTGATTGGTATAAGGTGGAATCTCAGGGTCGTTTTGATGTGCATTTCTCTGATCACTAATGACTTGGAACATTTCTTTAGGTGCTTCTCAGCCATTTGAGATTCCTCTGTTGTGAATTCTCTGCTTAGTGCTTTACCCCATTTTTTGAGTGAATTGTTTGTTTTTTTGGTGGTTAGCTTATTGAGTTCTTTATATATTTTGGATATTAGCCCTCTATTGGATGTGGGGTTAGTGGAGATTTTTTTTCTCAATCTGTAGGTTGCTTATTTGTCTTATTGACAGTGTCCTTTGCCCTACAGAAGCTTTCCAGTTTCATGAGGTCCCATTTATCAATTCTTGATTTTAGAGAGTGAGCTATTGGAGTTTTGTTTAGGAAATTTCTCTCTGTACCAAATAAGCTCAAGGCTCTTTCCCGCTTTCTCTTCTATTAGATTCAGTGTATCTGGTTTTATGTTGAGGTCCACTTGGACTTGAGCTTTGTGAAGGTGACATATTATGGGTCTATTTTTATTTTTCTAGATACTGATAGCCAGTTAGACCAGCACCATTTGATGCTTTCTTTTTTCCCCATTGTATCTGTTTGGCTTCTTTGTCAAAAATCAAGTGGCCATAAGTGTGTGGTTTTATTTCTGGGTCTTCAATTCTATTCCATTGATCAACGTGTCTGTCTCTGTATCAATACAGTTTTATGCTCTAAATGATAAAGTCTTTTGAACATGTTGACTTTATGATACAGCCAACTTGGATTCTTTCTTTTTTGTATGATGCTTGTTATCTTGTTGATCATTTAGAAACTGTTCTAGCTGGCCTCAGCCAGTTCCTATATAGGTTAAGGCAGCCAATCTATCAACAAATTCACCAGGTTTTTGTAGGGCTGTCATTTTGGGGGATATTTTCAGCCTGCCTGCTTTTTCCATCTCAGGGCCAGCTCCCAGAGTAAGAGCAGCCTCCAAACCCTAGAGCATGTTGATGTTAAAATGAACATGTTGCCTGCTTCCCCACCCTCTGCTATTCTTTCTCACAGAAGCTACAAGAAAGGCTCTTGCCTATGGTGTCTGTCTATTCTACATCTAATTGGCTTTTCTATTTTTTTCATGAGTCTCCCACATAGTATGCTACTTTTTCTTGAGATTTATTAGTAAAAAAACTTGTTTCCAAAGGTAGACATCTATCTGTATCCATCTTCCTTTAATGAACTAAAATTATAATAAAAAGATTTATTTAAAACTATCTTTCACCTAGCTATCTATTATCTAATAGAATAAAGATTAAGCATTCTCTTCAGAAGAAATGACATCCCTTGTAGGCTCTGCAAGACTTTTATACACAGTGTTATATGATGTAACAGAAAGAACTAAAGGCATTAAGAGGCAGGAAAATATGTTACTTGTGTATGTGTGTGTATATAAATGTTTATGTTACATTCATGCATGTATATGTATGTGTGTGTATTTGTGTGCATGTGCACATATATATTTGAAATAGAAGTTTTTGGATATATCAGGTGATACAGACTCACATGGTATTTTGCTGATATAGAATCATGGGGTATTTTGCTAAGGCAAGACCCATGGGAGGACAGGTCTTTGGAGAGTGTATACATAGGACTCAGCGGATGGACAGTGATGATGTGCTTGCATAGCTAGTCTGGCAGCACTGTGTGGGTCTCAGGTCTTTGTCTTCTTGATCTTCATTTTGTTGAGAAAGGCATGGCAGAGAACTTCTCCTGGTATCCACAGCTGACCCTGGTAGCTCCTGCTGATTTGTTCAGAATTGGTAGAGGCCTGGCTGTTTCTGCTGGATCATGCCTCTGCTGCTGATTTGTGTTTGGTATCCTGACATTACTGAATTGAACTGCTGGTATGCTGAAAAACAGATATTACCCCCCAAAACTATTTCTAAACAGGTCCATATTCCCTTGTTCTATTTACCATTTTTTTCTCCCTTACCTTTGAATGGTGGGCTAGAAGGGGTGGGTCAAAGCATGTGTAACCCCCCATTGAAAGTAGGTTTTTTAAAAAAATCAAACCCTATATATATGTGCATGTTATATTCCTGTATATGCATATACACATATGCATATATTACAGTTGTGTGTGCCTATATACATGGATATATGTTTCTGTACTTCTTGAGTTTTGAATCTGAACAAATAATGAGAAACTAAAGCATATTGTCTATATTGACCTAGATTTATAGGAAAGTGTTTCAAGTAGTTCAAAGAGGGAAATAATCACTTTTTACAGAGAAGGAGAAGGTGAGGTGATGAAATGTGAAAAGGAAAAAGAAGACACTGAAAATAAAAACAACTTACGGAGGTGAATGAAGCATTGTTACTGGGCCAAGGGCTTTGCATTTTAAGGAAAATAAGGATTGAATCATGAATAATTTCAGCAAGATACAGCTTGATATGCTATACCACAGGTAGGCCATACCATAAGCCAATGTATAACTGGAACTCAAATGGAAACCCACCCAGATCCTAGGCGTCATTGCCTAGGCTTCCTAGTACTTGGATTGAAACACTGTGTGTTTTGGAAAAGGGATTGGCAAATGTTTTTTTTGTGTGCTTGCTTGAAGGATTTGCTTTCATAAATATAATTCTGGAGACTATTTAGAAGGCTGTGGTATAACTGGGTTGGAGGATATTTTCAAACCCAGGTGTGAGTAAGAACTAGAGAAAAGGCCAAGAACCTCAAACAGCCATTTCCCCAGGAGTGTGTGGCTGGGTGTGTTCTCTCAGAAATCCATCTTCCTTCTTTGTAGACTTGGCATTCTTGAGTAGTGACTGAGTGACACTTGTTAAAGCCAGACAGACACAGATAATCTGAGGGGAGGATTTGGTTCTGTTTTAAACTGTGTTTTGGAAAGAGTTGCTATTCAAAGTCTTTGACAGACAGGGGCTAGTTGGTGGCTTACACTTTTCAAGGAGGTTAATGTGGAACATCTCTCCAAGTCCAGAGCTCTGCTTGCTGAGGCCTGTGCAGCTGCAAGGGCTGTGTGCACAGAGCTGGCTCCGTGTCTCAGCTCTGAATCTGAACCTGCTGTGACTCCAGTCCTGGCCAACTGAGCTGCCTTGTGTCTGCCTCTTCCCACACACCCCACTATAGCAGTTGGACACTTCGTGTTGATTCCTATGTTCATGTCTCCATGAATAACATTTATTTTCATCCCAGAATGTCCCTCAGTTCTGACTCTGTCTGACACACTTGATTATTTTGTGTCCACTGCCTCTCCTGAGAGAAGACCGCTCCTTTCCTAAGTCATCTTTGAGTTGATGAGGTCTCCTGATTATACTTTACATATTTTATTGATGGAGTTCTTGCTTGTCTTCCAAAACAGGAGTTCAGTGAAGTTTGGAATGTGTTTTAGTTACAAAGTGGTTATCTAATAGACCCATGTAAATAAGCAAAGAAGTAAACTTCTGAAAATACATGATGGAGAAGACCTAATTATATTCAAAATGACAAACATTACATTTTGTTCATCACCCTTTAAAAGGGAATTCAAATACAAACTAACCTCCAAAGTACAACAACCAAACCAAACCAAACCAAACCAAATCAAACCAAGCCATGAGATGAATGCCTGATGCTTGGCCTTTTTTGATCCTTCTTAATCCCTTTTGAATCAATCCCTAAGAGTTTGACCTGCAAATTAGTTATACAATTTCACCACACCCCTCAATTCTGATTTAGCTCAATATACTTATTTTCCAATTTCTGTCATTCGCTCTAGGATTAGGAAGTCCATTCATATAAATAAGATGACAAGAGTGTTATTAGGAGAAATGTTTTGGAAAAAGAAGATCATTTTAACCTGGATGAGTAAATGACCCAGCAACTAAACACTACTTGTAGCTGCACTGTTAATAACCGCTTTCCCTAATGCTTCATACACAGAGCAGGTTTTTATTGCTATTTCCATATGTCCTGGCCAAATTCTTTTTTGCTCCCTCGCAATAATTTCCATAGAGTTCTGGGAAGCTAACATGTATGAACCAAGTTTAAAATGCAGTTTCTCTAGGCTTCTGTGCCTCCTTTCTGCTCAGTAAGACATTACTCCCAACTCCAAGGGTCAAGATAATGATTTTTTAAAAAAGAAATAACCATTCATCTGAAAAGGCCAACATACTCTCAGTAATATAAAAAACACTGTTTAATAGCAGGCAAGGGTGCTATTAGCAGTTAAGGTGAAGGAGACACCCTTAACTGAGGAAGCTGTCTGGCACCAACAGATATCTGGAAGAAAACAGCAAAACAGAAGCCGGTGGAACTATCACCAGGAGTATCAGCCAGAAGGCAGTGATGTGGAATACGGACAGGCACAAAGAGCCTTTGCTTAGCGATGATGTTCCAAATCCTGCTCACTGGACATCCACACTGAGACAGGTCTTGGGTCTTTTGGACAACAACCTGCCTGCCAAAAAACCAGAATGGTAGACTGATTCTTACCCAGCGCTTTTGCATAGTGCCCATTTCTTTGCTAGGCTATGGAAGGTGTTGATTCTGACTCTAGTTGGGTGGTAAATACTGTTGATTTTAAATTAAAGTCAACTCCATGGGCGAAAGGGGGAGGAGTATGGGAAAGTCATATCAAGCACAGGACAGGGAGGAACAGTTTACACAGCTCCAGAGAGTGGGTCGTCATTTTCTATACGTGAATGTTTGTTTTCTTACTGTAGCACCTCTCTTATGATCAACTCAAAGGCTTTTCAATATGTGAAAATAAAATGTAGAAATGTTGTATTGAGTAAAGTTATACTAATAGGTCAATTTATTCATTCATTTGCTCATCAGACAAATGTTTAGCAGATTAGCAGACACAAATGTTTGTCCGTTTGACTTCTTTGAGAGCAAACAAAGAGACCGTTAACTCTTTTTAAAATGTTTTATTTATTTCCATGTGTATGGATATTGTCTGAGTGCCTGTAGAGTTACAGACAGCTGTGAGATACTCTGTTGGTGCTGGGAATTGAACTTGGGTCCTCTGTAAGAGAAGCTATTGCTCTTAACCACTGAGTAAATTTTTCCAGCCCCATTTAAACTTCTGTTGAGTACTTATAAAATGGGGCAATAAAAAACCTTCAGAACTTCAGGGATGGATAGATGGTTCAGTGATTAAGGGTATTGGCTGCTCTTCCAGAGGACAAAGTTTCAATTCCCAACATTCCCATGACAGCTCATGTCAGTTCTAGGACGTCTGACACCCTCACACATACATGCAGCCCAAACACCGATGCACATAAAAGAAATAAGTAAATAATAACAAAATAAAAGAAAATGGAGGCTCACTGCTCTCTTTATTACCGTTTCTCAATAAATTCCATCTTTCTTTCTCAGACAACATTTCTACTTTTCATAGGCTGTCAATATAAAATTAAAACTATCTGTGCACTGGTGGAATACACCTTTAATCCCAGTACTCAGGAAGTATAAGTAGGTGGATCTCTGTGAGTTCAAGGCCAGTCTAGTCTACAGAGATCCAGGACAGCCTGGGGTATACAGAGAAACCCTGTCTTCAAACCAAACCAAACCAAACCAATCTAAACCAAACCAGCAAACAAACAAACAAACAAAAACCAAGACCAACAATAACAACAATAAAACCCCAGAAACTACAAAACAAAAGCAACCAACCAGCCAAATGAAGAAAACCAAAACACTATTCACATGATGAAGGATACAAAATACATAACATATAATGTAAATTTGTTACATATTTATAACAAATGCTATAAAATTAAATTGATATATGTGGACTCTGGAGGGATGGCTCAACAGTATAAAGTACTTGCTCCACAATAATGAGGACCCAAGTACCCATCTAAGAACCCAGACAACAGCCAGGCATTCCAGGAAGTGACTGTAATTTCAGTTCAGAGGGAAGTGGAGACTGAAGGTCATCCTGGCTTCTGACTTTTACCTTAGCCATGAAAACAGAGGCTTGGGTTCAAGGAAAGACCTTGTCTCCAAGTGACAGAGGAAAACACTTCAAGCCTTCTTCTGGCCTCTACATGCACACACATGTATATATGCTCTTTCACATACAAATGCATGTGGGAGTAATAAAAATGTATGTTGAGTAATAAAAAGCAAAATGAAACATCTGGCTATCTTATAAAGTTTTCTAGGTTATATATACATCTAAATGATTAATTTCCCATAGGACTTACAGGAATCTGAAATATGAAAGACCTGTTTGCACCTGAGAGTCACATGACTACTGTTAGTCTGATGATTATCAGTATCCGGTTAATATATTTTGTGCTTACTATATGCCAGATACTATTCAGATTAAGTCAATTCATACACGTTTATCAGAGAGGAACTGTTAGAAATACACTTTTTTTTTCTTTTTGAGACAAGATCTCATGGACCTTTGAAGTGGAAACTTAAAGTTCTTTGGAAAGTCAGCTGTATACTGTTTTGCTGGGCAAACACATGAAGGAACCTTTCCTAAAAGTGGACACAGGTGAAAGGCTATGGCAGACTCATGAATAAATGTTTCCCTGAAGCAGACACAAGAGAGAGGATGTTCTACTAAAACAAACACTTAAAAAGACACGTGATAAAAGATCCTTTGCTAACAACATGCATACATTGGTCCGCCTTACATTGTATAGTTGAGCTTCATTTGTCTGGACTCCTTAGAGAGAAACGCACCTAAAATTTTTTGGTGGTATGGTGAAGTTTGTTCCTGCTTTCAAGGACTCAGGCTGATCGGATGCACATGCTGAGACAAGATCTGTGCTGAGGCAAGGCACATGGAGGACATTCGATGTTTGGAGGGTATAAATAGGATTCCACAGAGTGACAGAGACAGAGCTGGGCTTGCTGGTACAGCTAGCTTGTGGGCCTCGTGTCTTCGCTGATCTTTGCTTCCCTGAGAGAGGCTCAGAACGTCACCTGGTGATCCTCTTGGTCCCTCCTGCTGACTTGAGCTGAGGCTGAGGCTTGGCTGTCTCTGCTGGACCTTGTCACCACTGTTGCTAGCCCGAATGTACCAAACTGGACTGCTGGTGTATCTGTGAGGTGTTTGTAAGTGGATAGAGCTGCCACTGCTGACTGTGAATTCAACTGCTGATTTCTAGACAACACGGATGGAAGTTGCTCCAAAGAACCTTTCTAAACAGGTCCACTTCCCCCTGTATCCTTTCTTTTCCACTACCTTTGGTAGGTGGTGGGTTATAAGGAAGATTAAAGCATTTAAAAACCATTATTAAAAATAAAATTAAAAAAATTAAAGATACAGGCCTTGAACTCACTATGTAGACAGGAGTGACCTTGAACTTAAGATTGATCTTTCTGCCTCCCAGGTACTGTGATTACACCAGGTACACACCACCACACTTGGTTTATACAACACTTGAGAGTGAACCTAGAGCTTCCTGCATTGCAGGTATGTATTCTACCAACCAAGTTACTATGTTTCCAGCTCATTAACTCTATTTCCTGTCTGAGAAAACTGAGGCTACTGTTTAAACACTTGCCAGAGTGACACAGACAGAAACAACTTTGTATTAAATATAACCTGTCCAGCATGGAGTCCGTAGCTCCCACACCACTCTGCATGGGTTAGTGATTTTGTGCTGGTATTTAGGGAGCATGTGACTTACCAGAGTCTAAGCCGGCCCTTGCTAATTTTTCAGAAGGGGCTTAGGGCGGAGAGAGGTGGAAGAACACAGACTTGTCATCTTGTTCTTGATCTAGTCACTCTAGTCTTTTAGGAATTTCACCATTTCCTTCTTTGGCTTTGTGGAGCATGGCTATTTTTCATACTTACAATTCAAAGTCCCCACAGGAATGGTATGAAGAGGTTTTTCTTTCTCCTGGTATCTAGCCAGACAGCTGACAGGAAATGCTAGAAGGAAGCCTAAGAATGTGAAGAAACAGTTGCCAATCTTACCTAGCGTTCTTCCACTGAATTTACTTTCTCTCTCCTACTCCCTCTCTCTTGCAATTCCATCTGACCCAAAAGCATTAGCTCTGTGTTCTTATCCAGAACCGTAACACTAATTAGATGTATTTAACCACAATATAAATTCTCTCCTCCCCTTTTTTCTCTTCACTATTCTTTTCTTTCTTCTTTTTCTTCATATACCCTTTCCCGAGGTCTTAACGGGAAATTATTTTCTGTTTCTATTTTTAAAAACACCCCTTAGAATGATCATCAAAATCAAACTTCCAATTTATCATGAGCAACTTCTTTCTGCATTTTTCTGAGAAACAATAAAAAACAAACTAACAAGAAAAAAAACTCAAAACAAAAAACAAGGAAAAAAAGCAAATACCGACGGAGCACAGTGCAAATATGATTCCCACATTTCTTATAAATGTCAGATGAGACTTTGAGTCAGCAACTGAACCTGAGAAGAGAATTGGGCAGCTAAGCATTGGTCATGATAAAGAGCTATGTAAAGAATCATTGCTGCAGAATGAACTCACTTGTGATGTGGATGGGAAAAGGAAAACAGCCACCACAGAGCATGGTGTGGGCAGGACCAGAGCTGGCTGCTTCTGCTGTGTGCGTGCTCATCTCCCACAGGGTACAGTCACGTCTGTAAATCATGCCTCTTACTCACTCTCCTGAAGTCATTAGTTCAACTTTTCCTTCTTTAGCTGAGTTCTCTCTGATGTTTTCATTTGGGCCATGGTGTCGTTGCCTTTCTGTGCTTTCTCACCATGTCATTTGTGAATTCCTCCAAATTAATGCTCTGTTTAAGGATCAAGGAGAGGGCTGTGGCAGCAAATCTCTCCAAGTAAGAGAAGGAGGACAGGCTACTGCATGTTGGTGCCAGGTGCTTGAATTGGAGATCCATACTTGGAAAGAAGTCATGTGAGTAGAGCCCTCTGAATGTAGAACAGAGGCGCTTGACTTGGTCCATAATCCTTTGGGGGATTTTATGCCATATGCCAGAGCATTTCTAGATTCTTAAGTATTATTTTTGGTGTTAAAGCATCATATTTTGTTAACTTCAGTATTGAATGGAATTTATTTTCAAAGCACCATGAAAAGAACATTGTCTTCTGTCACTTCTATTTGAAGCTACTTTAGGTATTCATTCATGAACTTTATAAAGACTTAGCCATGGTTGTATGACTTCATGTAGAGCTGTGAAGATCTCTCTCTCTCTCTCTCTCTCTCTCTCTCTCTCTCTCTCTCTGTGTGTGTGTGTGTGTGTGTGTGTGTGTGTGTTCTCAGTGCCTTGAGTCCAAGCCACAGATCCCATCTGGGCACACCCATAATGCAAGGCATCATTGCCGTGGAATGAACTCATTTATGATGTGGATGGGAAATGGGAATCCCAGTCTGTTTTTAACTTCAGAATATCTCTGCCCTTTTTTGTCTTTCAATTTTTACTTAAATACTATTTAAATGCAAAACACAAGCAGTTTTCTTCCCCACAACCTACCTCATTTCACACTCAACCATTTTATGGTTAAATTACCTCTACTTAGTGGTATCATATTCCCAGAAAAGAACTTTGTGCTTAATAATTTTGGGTCATGTACCTGATAATCTTTTTTACCATGGTCGGGTCACTAGTTTCAAGTCAAGCATTCAGAATAAAATTCTGTCTGTTTGCACTATTTATAATCCTCTTTCTTCCCCAAAGGACTTGTTAGTGATCACTACTGATTTTCATCAGAGAAATATACTTACTTGCATTGTTTAATTTTTCCTGAAGGAATTCTGAATGTGCTTAAAGAACTATATTTAGTACACGCTCAGGCAACATCTGGATAGCTGGGAAACAGCTGGCTAACAGCACAGAAGAAACTTGGTTCAAGCACAGCAGATTGGTTGAGAAAGAGCCTGGTGCTTGTTTCTGAAGTCAAGAGGAAAACAATGTGGGAGGTAGCTATTTAATTTAGGATACTGCTTAGTTAAAAGAGTTACCACGTTAATAAAAGTATAACGAGGTCGAGATCCCAGGGGTCACTGTTCGTTTTTTGCATATCTTCCCAAGGAGATATCTCCAGATGCAAGATGACTTTAGTGAAACAGAGTTTTACCCCTGGTATCATTTACTTCCAGCAAATGCTGAGCCCGATGCTGGTGTGAAACTAGGAAAGTAAGTGCTGTACAGGATTCACATGGTGTCTGCCTGCTATTCTGGGCATGGGTGAGACTTGGATGTCATATGTTCATTTGCTCACTACATTTTGATTACAAAACAGATTAGAGATTAAGAAAGATTTTACTTATCAATAGATGTTTTAGAAAAAAAATGTCTTGCTATGTAGTCCAAGCTGGCCTCAAAGTCATGGTGAGCCACCAGCCTCTTGAATGCTAAGCCTCTGAACAAGCATCGTCATACCTACCACTGAAAAATAAAGATTTTCAAAGGGGATTTGGAAAGGAAGTTTAAAAGAACAGAATTGCTTGTTCCTTAAAATTAAACTATATTGTAAATTAGAACTGACCATCTCAGATGTCAGGGAAATCAGAATTAACCTGGGTTTTATAACTTATTTTCAAATTTGTATCTTAGTTCAAAAATAATAGATGATGTCACTTCTCTACTGTGACCCCTCAAAGACTCCTACTTCCCCCTAACTAAGCTGAAGTCCTTGCAATGTGTTAGAACACTGTATGAGTTGATTGGGCTGACATATACATCAGCATGTATGTATACACACACACAAACACATACATACAGCCCTGTGCCTGGTGGCTTGAAACATTTACTACTTATTCATTCACAATTCTGAAAGATAGAAGTTCAAGATTTGTGCTCGGTTCTTTTGAAAACTCTCTAGGGAAAGTCTTCCTGTTTCTCCTAGATCCTAGAGACTCCAGGTATTCCTTGGCTTATGTCCACATCACTATAATCAACTCTTGCTTTTAGTGGCTTATCTTTCTCTTATGTTATTAAGGAATTGCTTGCTCTGCTCTCATAATAAAGAACTATTAAACTGTTTAAAACTTTAATATATTGCAACAAATTGTTTCTGCCTTTACTCTGTGACATTTCAAGGAAAGAACAGACATATAATGCTTGAAGAACAAAAGAGCATTTAAGCCTTTAGCAGGTTACAGCAAGGGATGCTGTCTAGGGTTGCTGCAAGGGATGCTGCCCAGGGCTGCTGCAAGGGAAACCACTTAGGGTTTACAAGGGATGCTGTCTTCATTGAAAAGAGCTTTTGCAAGTCTCACTGAAAGAAGCCTAAGAACTTAGTGACACACATGTCCTTCTTTTTCACATGAAGCACTCAAAGCTTGTCACATCAAAGTAGCACAAAAAGGTCACCCTTAGGAACAAAGACAATACTTAAGCTTCTTTGGAGTCTAAATAAGGTCTATTTTTGAATTCCTTACTCTCTTATTATGGTCATAGAGACTTTATATCATTGAGGTTAAGACCATGGGTTTTCTCAGCAGTTGTGGAAGTGCCCACTGCTCCTGTGGAAAACAGGCAGATCCAGCAGCTGCTCTCATCTGATGCTGAAGTACCATATTCTGCAGAAGCAAAATATTTCTCTTTCCATGTGAAATAGAAAGTATGTTTTCTGCTCACTGAAATACAACCAAAGCAGTGAATAAACTCCGTAGGTTTCTAAACGTTATTGGCAATATGCAAATCACCCAAGGCAAAATGCCACAGCCACATCTTCTTTTCCGAATGTTCAATTTTTTGAAGATGAGAATTATTGAACTTTGTGTCTCTGTGTGAGAAAGACAGCAAGGGAGTGAGAGAGAGAAAGAGAGAGAGAGAGCGAGAGAGAGTAAGAGAGTAAGAGAGAGAGACAGAGAGACACACAGAGAGTGAATGTCTTCTGGTGGTCCTATATAAGAGGACAGACCCTCTCTCATGGGCCTACTCCTGATCTTCATCTCTTATTATCTCCCAACATCTTATTTCCAGGTCTTGGAGGTAAGAATTTCAATATATATGATATTCTACTACATTATCTTATTCCCCCATCTCTTCATGTAGACTCCAGATTTTATTATTATTATTTTAATGAAGTGAGGTAAGGTTGTGACCTTTGATCAAAACAAGAAACCAAAGCTTCTAAATCAAACGGTTCATCTGACCTTAGAAGGCCTTGAGCTGACTGACCAGGAGTCATGGTGTTCACGTGAAACAATTAACAGGGTGTGCTTGTTTGTTTGAAGTACGTAAAAGAAATTGTTATTGATCTCATCTCCTTAAGGTAGAATCTTAAAGTCTTTCGGATACTATACACTACCATTCTGTGGACCAACCAAAATAACCAACCAGAATAGAGCCCAGGAACCCCATGTCCACACAGTTGCTCACTGTTGTCAACTAGCATGGCCTGCATGAGAAACTCTCTTTCAAAAGAGAAATCATATAATTTCAAATGACATTAATTTGTATATAAAAATACTTCTAAAACAAATTTTTCAATTCAGCACTTAAATGGTACTTTTGGAGTGAAAAACAGCACTAAGTTAATACATGGGTCCAGCAAAAATAGTATCTTATTGTGATAATGATTGCCTTATTGATTTGCAAAGGTTTTGTAACTTAGTAAAGGCCTTACTTGACTTTGTACTTGGTGATTTTGCATGTTGTGCTGTAGGCTGATTGTGTTAACTAAAAAATACCTTTACCGAATGTTGCAGCACTCTTAAACAGGAAAAGAAAACAAGGATAACAAATGGCAAGAAATACTGTAGGAAGCATAGGGGGCGGGGGAGTGGGGAGAGCCCTTTTCACTGATGGTGACAATGTAAACTGAGGCAGCCACGGAAAGTCAGTATAGATGTTCCTAAAATCCAGAAATCGAGTTACAGTGTCTTCTAGCTGTGCTACTCCTGGGTGTGAATGGAAGGTCTCTACAAGCACAGCACAGAGATCCATGCATGGTGTTCTGCTGTTTCAGAAAATTAAAGCAGCATATATGGCTAGCTACAAATGGTACAGAAAATGGGATGCACATTTAGAATGGAGTTTTATTGAGGCATAAAGGAGAACAAAATTATGTCATTTGCAGGAAATTAGACGGAATAAAGTAATTATCATGTTAAGTGAGATAAGCCATGCTCAGAAAGATCAATAAATATCTCACGCTTTCTCTCCTTATGGGAACAAAGATGGGGAGCCTAGAGGAAGATGTTTAAATAAAAAGGGAGGGTAATGGGGAGAAAAAAGACAGAATAATTTACATTTATCTCAACATATGGAATCTGGAGTGTAATGAATAAATATCTAGAATATGTCATGAATATCATAAGATGACTTACAGTGCCTAAAAATAAAAACAATTGTGCTTTTCAACTCAACAAGAGTAGGGATGACTTTTGCAAAGTGCAAAAAACATAGCCATCTGCTGGCCTCTGAATTTGTGCATTTCCCTAAAAAGGCATGAAGAATTTGAAGATATGATTAGAGAGCCTGGGCAGTGACATGATCCTAATCCATCCAGGTGGACTCAAACCAGTCACACAAGTTATTGAAGATGAGTGGGCCAGAGAGATGCACGCTTGCAGAGACTCATCACATTGCTGGGAAGAGGGGAGTCTAGACGCTGGGGGATGCTTCAAAGTCAGCCAAGCAAAGAAAACATCTCAGCCTGGAAGTCATACCACGAACAGAAAACCACACAGCACCAGGACACCAAACAGCCTGCTCAAACACATGGGCATTAGTTCAGTGAGATCCAAGATGGGCTTTCAACCATTGATCTCTAGGACCATTGATTTACATTATTCTCAGCTACTGTGTCTGCATTAATGTTTTGTGACACAATGGTTAAATGGTACATTTTGTTGTAAACTAAAGATCATTGTCTCTAAATTCTTTTTTTAAAAATTGGGTATTTTAGTTATTTACATTTCAGATGTTATTCCCATTCCCCATTCCCCATTACCCCACACCCAAGAAACCCTCTATCCCATCCCTCATCCTCCTGCTTCTGTGAGGGTGTGCCCCCCCCCCACTCCAACTTCCTCGAACTTGAATTCTTCCCTCCACACTGTGGCATCCAGCCTTCATGGGACCAAGGACCTCTTCTCCCACCAATGCCCAACAAGGCCATCCTCTACTACATATAAAGCTGGAGCCATGGGTCCCTCCATGTGTGTTCCTAGGCTGGCAGTTTAGACCTTGGGAACTCTTGTTGGTTGGTATTGTTGCTGTCCCCATGGGGCCACAAACCGCTTCAGCTCCTTCAAGTTTTCTAACTCCTCAACTGGGAACCCTGTGATCAGTTCAGTGGCTAGCTGCGAGCATTCACCTCTGTATATGTCAGGCTCTGCAGAGTCTCTCAGGAAACAGGTATATCAGGTTCCTGTCAGCATGCACTTCCTGGCATCTACAACATATTTGCATTTGGCGACTGCACATGGGATGGATCCCATGGCTCCTCCTTCAGTCTCTGCTCCACACTTTGTTTCCATATTTGTTCCTATCAGTATTTTGTTACTCCTTCTAAAAAGGACCAAAGCTCGCACACTTTGATCTTTCTTCTTCATGATCTTCATGTGGTTTGTGAGTTCTATCTTGGATATTCCAAGCTTTTGGGCTAATATCCACTTACCAGTGAGTGCATACCATGTGTGTTCTTTTGTGCCTGGGTTACCTCACTCAAAATAAAATTTTCTAGTTCCATCCATTTGCCTAATAATTTCATGAATTCATTGTTTTAAATAGCTGAGTAGTACTCTATTATGTAAATGTACCATATTTTCTGTATCCATTCCTCTGTTGAAGGACATCTAGGTTCTTTCTAGCTCCTGGCTATTATAAATAAGGCTGCTATGAACATAATCGAGCATGTGTCCTTGTTATATGTTGGAGCATCTTTTGGGTATATGACCAGGAATGGTACAGCTGGGTCCTCAGGTAGTATTATGTCCAATTTTCTGATGAACCACCCAACTGATTTCCAGAGTGGTTGTGCCCACTTGCAATACCACCAACAATGGAGGAGTGTTCCTCTTTCTCCACATCCTTGCTAGCATCTGCTATCACCTTAGTTTTTGAACTTAGCCATTCTGACGGGTGTGAGGTGGAATCTCAGGGTTGTTCTGATTTGCATATTGCTGATGACTAAGGATCTTGAACATTTCTTTAGGTGCTTTTCAACCATTCAAGTTCCCCCAGTTGAGAATTTTTTGTTTAACTATGTACACCATCTTTTAATAGGGTTATTTGGTAGTCTGGAGTCTAATTTCTAGAGTTCTTTGTATATATTGGATATTAGCCCTCTATCAGATGTTGGATTGGTAATGATCTTTTCCCAATCTGTTGGTTGCCATTTTGTTCTGTTGACAGTGTCCTTTGCCTTACAGAAGCTTTGGAATTTTATGAGGTCCCATTTGCCAACTTTTGATTTTAGAGCATAGGCCATTGGTGTTCTGTTCAGGAACTTTTTCCCTATGCCCAAGTATTTGAGGCTCTTCCCCACCTTGTCTTCTATTAGTTTCAGTGTATCTGGTTTTATGTGGAGATCCTTCATGCACTTGGACTTGAGCTTTGTACAAGGAGATAAGAATGGATTGATTTGCATTCTTTTACATGCTGACCTCCAGTTGAACCAGCACCATTTGTTGAAAATGCTGTCTTTTTTCCCACTGGATGGTTTTAGCTCCTTTGTCAAAGATCAAGTGACCATAGGTTTATAGGTTCGTTACTAGGTCTTTAACTCTATTCCCTGAATCTTCCTGCTTGTCTCTGTACCAATATGATGTAGTTTTTTTCTTTTTTGTGAAAATCTTTATTGGATATTTTATTTACATTTCAGATGCCATCCCCTTTCCCCATTTCCCCTACCTAGAAAACCCCTATCCCATACCCACTTCTCCTTTTTGCTTTTATACTATTTTCTAATTGTTAATCAAAGGCTTTATAAGTTTGGTAATGCTCAGTATCAATCAGAAGTGTAACCCAATACCCAACCTAGATATATCAACTATCTTTCACTGGCAGGGACACTCAAACATCCACCTCCATGTCCACCCCTCCCACTCTTGTCACATAGCTCCTCCTCTCCTTCTCCTCCTCTCCTAACTTATCTTCCTCTCCTTACTCCTTCCACCTTAGCTCTTCCTACATATCACCCTTCCTGTTAAAAAAAACTTTTCTCTTAGAATACGATTAGAGCATAACTATACCAATTTATGTCAGTAAGATACAAGATAGACCTAATACCCAGTCCATCATTTTGTTGACTAAACAAAACCTCTGTGGTCCCTCCTAACTAAAAGACTTAATTCTGAACATGGCTTTTTTTCTTGGCTTTAGAATGAATGTCAGCTGAAAACCATCCTCTCAAACCTTTTCTCTCAAAGTAAATAGCCAGGATTGGCTATGAGACTATAAGTCTTCAACCCCATCAGAAATCCAGAATGACTGAGTTAACTGAAATTATGGAAAGCACAAAACATAGCTTCTAAAGCTTAGCCAAATTATAGATACCGCTGAGCACCTGGACAGTCCCTGTACTACAAAACATTGGAGCATTCAATCTTCATCCTTCTGGCCCAGGATCATCTGACAGACAGAGTGATGCAGAATTATTAAGGGCTGATTACTCTGTCTTGGCAGATATAATCAGTTGACTATTCCGCAAGTGTGTCCTTTTCTGGACAGTAATTTGTCTGTAGATGAAAAGAGGCAATTCTTGCCTAGTGGCTGTCTCACCACAACTGGAGTAACTCCAAAGATGCTCAATTTCTTCTTAGAATCCAAGACAGGAAGCTGTCAGGAGCAGACAGGTCTCTAATCAAAATGGACATTACTACGGAAATGTTTGTAACATCAATTCTGTGGACTTTTGACAATTTGAAAACCAACTATCCATGTAAGGCAATCTGGACTATTGTTTGTTAACTCCTCTCAGCTAAATAAAATATAGAAAACACCCTAATAATAAACTCAGAGCCATGAATTTGCTATAGGCCCTTAACTCACAGGCTAACCATCTCAGATCAGTTTAAAAAGTTAAAGAAGGACTGGGTCTAAGGCTTGTATTCCTAAATGTGTTATATAGGCACAATGCCTAAGAGAGTAACAATATTAATCTCACTTTTATATCAATAAGAAGCTCATACCAATGAAAACCTTAAATTTGAAATCAAAGTAAATTTTGTACCATTTAAGAAATTATAACTTCGTCTTAATAACAATTATACGTATTTCTACCAATAGGTTATGGCTATGAAATAAATCCTAGCTAATCCTCCCTGTTCCAACAAAACCACTACTTTTCCCTAGAAAGGCAGTCCAATATTAACCACCTCAGTCCCCAAGCCCAGGGAATAGGGGCACTGACTCTTCATTAACTTCTTCAAGCTGATTATGGTCATTGAGATATTAGAAGAGGGGCAGGGAGAAGAGTAAATTGATAAGCCTCTGATGTCTGTGACTTCACGGCATCCAGCTGCAATTCCAGGACATCAGAGGCTCCAGCAGGTCTCCTCAGCTCACTTGATGAGTAAATACACCAAGGCTGTGTATTTTGCAATATACAATTCTCATAACAAATTTTAGTATCAAGATAATTTTTTGCTTTAATTCTGGAATCTAGTCTTCTGGTGGCCTGCCTCTGTCATGTCTAATCCATATAATTCTGGGAATTTCTATGAGGGTGTACTCCCACCATCCTCCCATTTTCACCTCCCTGCTCTCAAATTCCCCAACACTAGGGAATCCAAACTTTCAGGCACCACTGATGCCTAACCCCTTGCCCCATCTCCCCTCCTCCAATTACTATGAAGGTGTGGTCCCACCATCCTCTCATTCCCACCTCCCTGCTCTTGAAATTCCCCAACACTAGGGAATCCAAACCTTCAGGTACCAAGGCTGTCCACTTCCACTGATGCCTAGCAAGGCCAACTTCAACTACCTATACAGGTGGAGCCATGAGTCCTCCTCGCCTTTGTGTTCGCGGGCTGGAGATTTTAGAATGTCTACTCCAGCTTGTTTCTTAGGACCATTTGTTTGAAAAATTGTTTTCCAGCCTTTTACTCTAATGTAGATTCTGTCTTAGTCACTGAGGCAGGTTTCCTGTATGCAGCAAAATGCTGGGCCCTGTTTCTGTATCCAGTTCATTAGCCTATGTGTTTTAATTGGGGGATTGAGTCCATTGATGTTAAGAGATGTTAAGGAACAGTGATTGTTGCTTCTTGTTATTTTTGTTATTAGAGGTGAAGTTATCTTTGTGTGGCTATCTTCTTTTGGATTTGTTGGAAGAGGATTACTTTCTTGCTCTTTTTAGGGTATAATTTCCCTCCTTGTATTGAAGCTTTCCTGCTATTATCCTTTGTAATGCTGGGTTTGTGGAAAGATATTGTGTAAATTTGGTTTTGTCATGGAATATCTTGGTTTCTCCATTTATGGTAATTGAGAGTTTTGCTGGGTATAGTAGCCTGGGCTGGCATTTGTGTTCTCTTAGGGTCTGTATGACATCTGTCCACAATCTTCTAGCTTTTATAGTATCTGGTGAGAAGTCTGGTGTAATTCTGATAGGTCTGACTTTATATGTTACTTGGCCTTTTTCCCTTACTACATTTAATATTCTTTCTTTGTTTTGTGCACTTGGTGTTTTGATTATTATGTGATGGGAGGTATTTCATTTCTGGTCTAGTCTATTTGGCATTCTATAGGCTTGTATGTTTATGGGCATCTCATTCTTTAGATTAGGGAAGTTTTTTTTTTTTTTTTCTATACTCTTGTTGAAGATATTTATTTGCCCTTTAAGTTGGGAATCTTCACTCTCATCTATACCTATTATCCTTAGGTTTGGTATCCCCATTGTGTCCTGGATTTCCTGGATGTTTTGTTAAGAACTTTCTGCATTTTGCATATTCTTTGACAGTTGTGCTGATAGTTTCTATGGTATCTTCTGCACCTGAGAGTCTCTCTTCTATCTCTTGTATTCTGTTGGTGATGCTTATGTCTGTGACTCCTGATTTGTTTCCTAGGTTTTCTATCTCCAGTGTAGTCTCCCTTTGTGATTTCTTGATTGTTGTTTCTACTTCCATTTTTATGTCCTGGATGGTTTTGTTCAATTCCTTCACCTGTTTGGTTGTGTTCTCTTGTAATTCTTTAAGGGATTTTTTGTTTCCTCTTTAAGGGCTTCTACCTGTTTACCTGTGTTCTCAAATTCTTTGAGAGTGTTATTTATGTCCTTCTTAAAGTCCTCTATCATCATCATTAGAAGTGATTTTAAATCTGAATCTTGCTTTCCTGGTGATATGGGGAATTCAGGACTTTCTAGTGTGGGAGAACTAGGTTCTAATGATGCCAAGTACTCTGATTACTGATTACTATGGTACTGATGCTTATGTTCTTGCGCTTGCCTTTTGCCATCTGTATCTCCTTAGTGCTACCTGCCCTGTCCCTGATTGGAGCCTGTCTTTCCTATTATCTTGGTTTTATCAGAACTGTGTGGGGTAAGAGCTGTGTTACTGTGTTACTACTGGGGTAAGAGCTGGGGCCCAAAATCTGCTCAGTGCTCCATGGCAAGTGTGACTTCCTGGGTCCTTGTGGGTCCCAGTTACTCCCTGTTTGGGGTGAGCATTGCTGTCTACTTACCTAAGATACTGCCCAGGTTAGAGTGCCTGGGAGCCCCGCTTTCTCTGGGTTCTTAGAGATTGGGGGCAGAACTGCCACCCGGGATCTGCTCAATTCTCAGGCCCAGACCGGAAGGAACCCTACTATGTAGTTTTTAATCACTATTCCTTTGTAGTACAGCTTGAGGTCAGGGATGGTTATTCCCACAGATATTCTTTTATTGTTGAGAATAGTTTTTGCTATCTTGAGTTTTTTGTTATTCCAAATGAATTTGAGAATTGCTCTTTCAAACTCTGTGAAGAATTGAGTTGGAATTTTGTTGGGGGATTGCATTAAATCTGTAGATTGCTCTTGGCAAGATGGCCATTTTTACTATATTAATCCTGCCAATCCATGAACATGAGAGATTTTTTTTTACACTTTATTTATCAATATTTGTATAAACATATATACTCATACACATATACATGTATACATATATAAACAATAATTAAATAATAAGATGTATTTAAAAAGTATGGGGGGAGACAAAGGGGAAAATTATGCAAATACAGTGTTCATATATGAAATTCTCCAAAAGGAATCCTGTTTTTAAAACTGTTCAACAGATGAAGTAGCATTTTACAATACGAAAATAAATATGACCTATAATTATGTTAAAGGACATTTTAACTCACTACAAACTTTGAAGTTTAAAATGAGATCAATAAAAATTATTTTACCCAGCATACTAACAAAAACCACAATAACGTTTTATAATTCAAAGTATTTCTGAGAACAAAAAAATAGATTGTCAGGAGCTAAGTCAGCAGAACCAGGGGTTCACTGTGTGTGTGTGTTTTTATCAAATCATAATTTTTACTTTTTAACATGGGGGTTATAAAGAGATCTTTTTATCTTCTGAGATCTTCTTTGATTTCTTTCTTCAGGGACTTGAAGTTCTTGTCATACAGATCTTTCACTTGCTTGATTAGATTCACACCAAGGTATTTTATATTATTTGTGACTATTGTGAAGGGTGTCAATTCCCTAATTTCTTTCTCAGCCTGCCTATTCTTTGAGTAGAGGAAGGCTACTGATTTGTTTGAGTTAATTTTATATCCAGACACTTTGCTGAAGTTGTTTATCAGGTTTAGGAGTTCTCTGGTGGCAGTTTTGGGGTCACTTAAGTATACTATCATATCATCTGCAAATAGTGATTATTTTGACTTCTTCATTTTCAATTTGTATTCCTTTGATCTCCTTTTGTTGTCTAATTGCTCTGTCTAGGACTTCCAGTACTATATTGAACAGGTAGGGAGAGAGTGGGCAGCCTTGTCTATTCCGTGATTTTAGTGGGATTGCTTCAAGTTTCTCTCCATTTAATTTGATGTTGGCTACTGGCTTGCTGTATATTGCTTTTGCTATGTTTAGGTATGGGCCTTGAATTCCTGATCTTTCCAAGACTTTTACCATGAAGGGATGTTGAGTTTTGTCAAATGCTTTCTCAGCGTCTAGTGAGATGATCATGTGTTTTATTTTTCTTTGAGTTTGTTTATATAGTGGATTACATTGATAAATTTCAGAATATTGAACCATCTCTGAATTACTGGGATAAAGCCTACTTGGTCATGGTGGATGATTGTTTTGATGTGTTCTTGGATTCAATTTGTGAGAATTTTATTGAGTATTTTTGCATTTATACTGATAAGGGAGATTGGTCTGAAGTTCTCTTTCATTGTTGGCTCTTTGTGTGGCTTAGGTATGAGCATAATTGTGGCTTCATAAAACGAATTGGGTAGTGTTCCTTTTGTTTCTATTTTGTGGAATAGTTTTTAGAGAATTGGTATTAGGTCCTCTTGGAAGGTCTGATAGAATTCTGCACTAAAACCATCTGGTCCTGGTCTTTTTTTGGTAGGGAGACTATTAGTGACTGCTGCTATTTCTTTAGTGGTTATAGGACTATTTAGATGGTTTATCTGATCCTGATTTAACTTTGGTGTCTGGTATCTGTCTAGGGAATTTTTCATTTCATCCAGATTTTTCAGTTTTGTTGAGTCTAGGCTTTTGTAGTAGGATGTGATGATTTTTTTTTTTTTGAATTTTCTCGGTTTCTGTTGCTATGTCTCCCTTTTCAGTTCTGATTTTATTAATTGGGATACTGTCTCTGTGCCCTTTAGTTAGTCTGGCTAAGGGTTTATCTATGTTGTTGATTTTCTCAAAGAATTTGCTCTTGGTTTTGTTGATTCTTTGTGTAGTTCATTTTGGTTTCTAGTTGGTTGACTGCAGCCCTGAGTTTGATTATTTCCTGCTGTCTACTCCTCTTGGGTGAATTTGCTTCTTTTTATTCTAGAGCTTTCAGTTGTGCTGTCAAGCTGCTAGTATGTGTTCTCTTCAGTTTCTTTTTGTAGGCAATTAGAGCTACGAGTTTTCCTCTTAGCACTGCTTTCATTGTGTCCCAGAAGTTTTGGTATGATGTGTCCTCATTTTCATTAAATTCTAAAAGTCTTTAATTTCTTTCTTTACTTCTTCCTTGACCAAGTTATCAATGAATAGAGCATTGTTCAGCTTCTATGTGTATGTGGGCTTTCCATTTGTTTTATCATTATTGAACACCAGCCTTAGCTTGTGGTGATCTGATAGGATACATGGGATTATTTCAATCTTCTTGTATCTGGTGAGGCCTGTTTTGTGACCAATTATATGATCAGTTTTGGAGAAGGTACCATGAGGTGCTGAGAAAAAGATATATTCTTTTGTTTTTGGATGAAATGTTCTATAGATATCTGCTAAATTATAACTTCTCTTAGTTTTACTGTGTCTCTGTTTAGTTTCTGTTTCCATGATCTGTCCATTGATGAGAGTGGGGTGTTGAAGTCTCCCACTATTATTGTGTGAGGTGCAATGTGTGCTTTGAGCTTTAGTAAAGTTTCCTTTATGAATGTGGGTGCCCTTGCATTTGGTGCATAGATGTTCAGAATTGAGATTTCATCTTGGTTGATTCTTTCTTTGATGAGTATGAAGTGTCCATTCTTATCTTTTTTGACTACTTCTGGTTGAAACTTGATTTTATTCGATATTAGAATGGCTACTCCAGCTTGTTTCTTGGAACCATTTGCTTGGAAAATTGCTTTCCAGCCTTTTATTCTGAAGTAGTGTCTGTCTTTGTCACTGAGGTGGGTTTCCTGTATGCAGCAAAATGTTGGCTCCTGTTTACTTATCCAGTCCATTAGTCTATGTCTTTTTATTGGGGAATTGAGTCCATTGATGTTAAGAGATATTAAGGAAAAATGATTGTTGCTCCTTGTTATTTTTGTTATTAGAGGTGGAGTTATGTTTGTGTGGCTATCTTCATTTGGGTTTGTTGAAAGAAGATTATTTTCTTGGTTTTTCTGGTGTATAATTTCCCTTCTTGTGTTGGTTGTTTTCCTCTATTATCCTTTATAGGGCTGGATTTGTGGAAAGATATTGTGTAAATGTGGTTTTGTCATGGAATATCATTTTTTCTCCATCTATGGTAATTGAGAGTTTTGTTGCGTATAGTAGCCTGGGCTGGCATTTGTGTTCTCTTAGGGTCAGTACGACATCTGTTTAGGATCTTCTGGCTTTTGTAGCCTCTGGTGAGAAGTCTGTTGTAATTCTGATAGGTCTGCCTTTGTACCTTACTTGACCTTTTCCCCTTACTGCTTCTAATATTCTTTTCTATGTTATGTGCATTTGGGGTTTTGATTATCATGTGACAGGGCAAATTTCTTTTCTGATCTAGTCTATTTGGAGTTCTGTAGGCTTCTTGTATGTTCATGGGCATCTCTTTCTTTAGGTTATGACAGTTTTCCTCTATAATTTTGTTGAAGATATTTACTGGCCCTTTAGGTTGTGAATCTTTGCTTTCTTCTATGCTTATCATCCTTAGGTTTGGTCTTTTCATTGTGTCCTAGATTTTCTGGATGTTTTGGGTTAGGAGTTTTTTGCATTTTTTATTTTCTTTGACAGTTTTGTCAATGTTTTATATGGTATCGTCTGCACCTGAGATTCTCTCTTCTATCTCTTGTATTCTGTTGGTGATGCTTGCATCCATGACTCCTGATTTCTTTCCTAGATTTTATATCTCCTGGGTAGTCTCCCCTTGTGATTTCTTTATTGTTTCTACTTCTGTTTTTATGTCCTGAATCGTTTTGTTCAATTCCTTCACAATATAAAAGTATCAAACTCATGTTGTCACATTGTTCTGGCCATTACCCTTACCCACTGAGCCATCTCTCTGGTCCCGAATTATAGCCTGAGTTTTATCTGTCACCCATAAAATGGAATAATAAAGTTGATCCTTACTTTCCTTCACATATGGTATTCATGGGAGATATATCATGTACAGAAGTATGCTGTTAAACACAAGGTATACAGCTCACTCAAACATATTAATCATGAAAGATTTCTTAATTGTTTTTGTTTGTTTAACGTAGTGTCAAAATTATGTATCAGTTCAAAAAGACAACATATTTTAAATGTTTGGCTTTTTTTTCCTTGTAGAAGAGTACTTCAAAGAATATATTCCTTTGATTACAAAGAAGACAAGATGCAAATACTATTTATTAAAACATGCAAGGTTCCCTGTGGAATAAAATGTTTTCATTTTCATTTCTTTGTTGTTTGGTAATTATATTGAAGAATTGTATAATACCCCCAAAGCATGCTTATCATACTACTTGATGTGGGGAGCCAACAGAAGGCTGCTATCATCCTTGCAGCCATCTTGAGCCATATACCCTGACAAGAGATTTGATTACAATAGCCTACAACAGCTGAGAACACTCTGATAACATCTTGCTTTAGATACCCAGGATCTTTCCATGGGTGTGTGAGACGTAAAGGTGTGATTTAGAGCCGAGACTTAAGGGCATGACTTAGAGATCAGATTTAGAGACATGACCTAAGGGCATGACTTAGAGGCCTGGCTTAGAAGTGAGACATATAAAAGACAGGGGTGACAGAAGAGTTCAGTACAACTTGGAGGAAGAATTAGAGTATTAGTTAGTAGGCACTTCAGACTGGACACAGTACAACTTGGAACAGAGAGTTAATTATTAGGCATTAGGAACAGTACAACTTAGAGTAGGAATTAGCCATTGAGGAAGAAGACACTTGGACTAGAGAACTCGGAAGAAGAATTATTAGGTAGTAGGCACTTAGCACTTAGAGAAAGAACTTGGAGGTACTAGGGACTAGGAACTAGGGACTAGGAACTCAAGACTTGGGACTTAGACTAGGAAGAGAGACTGAAGAATAAACGGGATTGAATCTCAGTCTGTCTGGTCTCCATTCTTCAAGTCCATCCTCACTCTTTCTCTTGCTGAACCCCGACCCATGGACCGGAGCAGCTTGGGGCAGTGCAGGCTCTAACAGTTTAGCCCCCAAGGCTTTTGGCAGTGTGGGTTCCAACACTGATAGAGCCGTCTGAGACATTTTGGCCCCCAAGCGTGGGCTAGAGTGGCTCTCAACAACTTGACAGTTTTCCCATTAAATGAATACTTCCTATAGAGGAAGCAACCTCTATATTGAAAATCAAAAGAAGTCCCCACTAGCCTGCCTCCTCACTGCTGACAGTAACTGAGTCTTGTCAAAAGCACATAACATTTCTGTCAGTTTTTTGTACTTTAAGGAATTGAAATAAAAAAGAGTCGATTGTCTGTCTGTGTATGTGTGTGTGTGTGTGTATATGTGTGTGTATGATGTTTACTTTGTGTTGTATCATTCACATGTTTGTACAGATACAGGCTGACTCTCTTTGCGTGAATATGCCATGTTTATTCAGTCAACTGTGGATAGGCATTTATCGAGTTTCCCTGAGGGAACTATTGCCAGTGGGGCTCCTAAGAGCATTCCAGTATTGTCAGTGCTTACCATATGTTCATGTCTTTTGGTTATAAGGCATGCGTATGTTCAGCCTGGCAGACACTGCTCCCAAAAGCCTTCTAGCCAATTAACGTGGTTTTACTCTGTTTTCCATTTGGTTGCCTTCTTCAAAATTTGTAGAAAATTGTATAGGTCTTGTTCAAGAAAGCACTTATTGCATGGATGGAGGAGGAGTTCCAGGAGCCCCACCCCTAGCAGGAGAGCTATTGGCAGCTGATGGCTGCAAAGGAAGGGATTGCCAGTTTTCTTTGGGGATGTAGCCAATGGTAAAGGGTTTCATGCCCCAGGGAATGGCCCCATATCTATGTACATATGGTCATTATTAATTGGGCTCAGAAAGTTATCCATTATGGAAATAATTAAAAACAAAGGGGGACATGAGTCTTATGGGAGATGGATTGGGGGCTTCTGGGTGGAGTTGGAATGAGATAGTGGATATTATTAAAAAGGCATTGTGCACATGTATATAAATTTAAAAACAATAAGTAAAACATATAATTTAAAAAATTTGAAGAAATTCTTCCCAAAGCCTTGAAAGCCTCTTCCAGCATGTGGATGCTTCCTGTTCATGCCAATATTTTCCCCTTTGGGCAGCACAAATTCTTATTGTGGAATATCGAAATTTATCATTTTCCTTTATACTCTGTGCTTTTAAAATGAATAGCTCTTGCTTAGTTTATAGTTTTGAAGATGTTGATAGCTGGAAATCTATATCAGGAGTAAAAATCACGGAAAGGAAAAATGTCCCCAGTAGTTAAGTTAAGTGTAGTTCGTGGGAGCTCACCAAGCCCTGCTCGTGAAGCTCAGGGCCGTCAGCTCCATGAGCAGCAGTTCCAACCAATCACGGTAATTTTTTTTGTTTGTTTGTTTGTTTTAATGTAAAATGATGGGTTTGTTTATTTCTTTTTCTTGTTCACCTGACCTCAATAATGTCTAGAGCAATGAGAGTCTCCTTTTCCAACTCCCCCCTACCCCCCAACAAAAGGCAAAGAAGAGATGCAGATTGTCATTTGTGATTTTATCATTTTGCCTGCATATGGTGAAAGCCAGCATCTCTGACTTCATCTTCATTCTTTGACATTTTTGGCCAATATTATAGTATGACACCCACCCTTAACTGTGTACGGCTTCTTCCTTTCTTTCTGAGCGACCAATACTCATTTAAGAATGTTTTCAATTTATTTTTTCACAGTTTCATAAATACACTCACACATAAAGCACTTTGTCAACGCTCCCCATTACCCTCTCTTACTTCCCTCCCACTCCCGCGGACCTCCTTCCTCTCAACAAGTCCTCCTCCTACTTCTCAATGTTATCTCCTGTGTTTAATCAGGGCAGGCTGCATGAGCATGCATGGGGGTTGTTTACCTGAGCAAGGGCAGTTTACCACCAGCAGCTCCACCAATGGGAAATGTGCCACGCCTCTTCTGGAAACAGCCTATAGCTCTTCAGGGAAGGGTGGGGTTTCATGAGCTCCTCTCTCATCTGTGGTGGAATGCTGATAGTCCAGTCTGGTGTAGAACTTATTAAGGTCATCACATGGTTGTTAATAGCCATGCCATGTCCAGAAGATTGTCACACAACATTCCTCCATATTCCCAGGCTCTTATATTCTTCCCTCCTCCTGTTCTGCCATGTTTTCTGAGCCTTGGAGAGGGTGATACAGATGTTCCATGTAGGCCTGGGCACTCAATAGTCATTTACTCGCATGACTTTGAACAGTTGTGAGACTCTGCATTAACTACTGCAAAAAAGAAGCTTCTCTGGCTGAGGCTGAGACTCCCACTTACGGATATAGACACACATATATAGAGGTCTGTTTGATAACACGTTCATAATGTTACCTGTAGGTTTACTTCTGGGACTTATGACTTCCTTAGATGTGGTATCTTGAACAAGTTTACAGTTTGAACAGTTAGTCATTATTTCCCTCCAGTGGGATGGTACTCAAAGCCAGCCATGAAGCAGCTGGTTACCCCTACATCAGAAATGCCACTATTGCGCCAGTGAGCACATCTTGCCTGACAGCGCCGTAGGGTATCATGCATGGTCACCACTGGATGAGACAGCTGACAGATAATTACTTCTTAACAGTAGTAGTCTGAACAGCACCTTCCGTTACTATAAAAGTTAGCCAGCAGAAAGGAAGCTCCAAACTCAGTTCCAGCCTAATATCTGTATGTCCTGATACCAAAGTGTGTGGTGTCCTTAGCAGTAGGGCCTTACTATTTAGTTCTTATTGATAACCAAGAACATTGACACCACCTTATATTGTGAGCCTCTTTGGGAGCCTCCTTGGGCAACAAGTCATATGGAAGTATCACACACTTGCTACTGAGATTTTAATTTAAGAATTTGTGGATTCTGGGAACCATGTTATCCACTTGTCCAGGGTACTTTTATTCAAATTCTTTTTTCTTTTCAGTAAGTTTTCAAAGTAGTAGATTTCAATCCTGAATTTCGGTTAACCCTTTCTCTGACTGCCTCTTTTCCTCTATTGCCTTCTACCCCGCGGCTTCTTCTTCACCACCCTTTCCCTCATTGTGGATTAAAACTTTTGACCTCCGCTATGCCTTCCCTCTACCCTTAATATCACATGTGTAAATGCCAAATATTCTTGAACAACAGGTAGGAACATCTTCATAAATTTCCCATGGCCAATAAAGCTATTTTGCTTGAAATATAGACTTAGAAGATGTGATAAATTCTGGTGGTTCTTTGTAGGAGTGAGTCAGCATGTTCTGACTAGATGGCCCATGCATGCACAGCAGGCACATCTATATTTACTAACCTGGGAGCTTGCTTAACATCCAGAGATGAACAAAGACAGAGCCAAGCGGCTTGTGCCGTGTGCGGGAAGTGAAGTTACTGATGGAGAAAACATGGGCAGTAGGTATAAAGGCACTCCCCACTATTACATTAAAGGAGTCTGCTTCTGCTCCTCATATGGCTCCTGGAATCTATCATTGAGTCCATGCCTTCTTACACTTCTTGTGGGGCTGAGCTAGAGCAACAGGTTTTGTTTTTTGTTTTTGTCTCATATAAGACAGTCAATGAATGAATATATTCCAGCATCTAGAATTGATTCACAATATTGTTTATTTTTGGCTAACAAAAACACATGGGTGATGAAGATGGGATAATATTTTTTTTTCCAGCAAATGGAATACGTCCATGAGAGCTTCCCCACAGAGCTTGTTAAAGATGCAAATTTGAGTTGTAGATATACATTACAGCCATTCTCCTAATAACCTGTTAGAGTACTCTCGGGTGCCTATAAAATTATAGCAGACCATTATTTTTGCTCTTTATCATGATGTATGGCTAGAAACAAACAGTAGGATTTTTAATTTAAACAGTTGGAGAGTGAGGGGCATTAAGCAGTGGATCACTGAAGGACATAAAGCATAACAGAGTGCTAAGAACCATAATAGCCTGAGTAACCAAATGTCTTTGGTGGTTAAATGCATTTGAAGAGTATAGCTCTTGATTGTTTTCTGGGAATAAACTTTAAGCGGATCCTGGAGGTCTCCCTACGGTCAGCATGTGCTTCCGTTTTCTTACAAACAGTGAAGGATCTAAGGCAGCTTGGAAAGGTGTTGGGGTGTTGTGTGAAGAACTATTGCATTGTTGGAGGAAACAGGTATTTATAAGGGTTTTCTAATATCTTCTTCACAAGACATGAAGTCTTCTGGATATGTCCTTGGGTTTTGTTTTTTTTTTTTTTGTTTTTTTTTTTTTGTTTTTTGTTTTTTTTTTTTTCATAACTTGAGACATGTGACATTGATCTAATTTAAAACATGACATCCCATAAAGACTCCATTTGCAGCTGCCTTCAATTCAAAGTCCATCTCTAGAGTGATTTGTGGTGGCTAGCTACTGAACATCTATAGCATCCGTGTGTTCCTGAAGACCCCAGTCTTCAGAGATTGGCAATTTGTGGCTTTTCTTCTTCTGACCTAGGAGTTCTCATGTATGTCTTACTGACAGTACGAAGTGTGACTGAAGGAAGAACACAGAGTGGGGATGTGGCACACACATGCTTTCAATGACATTTGTGTTCTTCTAGTACTTGGCTAGTTTTGTGAGTCTTTTAATCTGCACATTTCTTATGCCTTTAATCATGATGATTTGCGTATCAAACACGATGAACAGAGAGGAATGGACTGTGCTTGTGCAAGTCACGTCGCAGTGCTTATAGGTAGGATCCAATCCTTGTATCTAGAGCCTGATTGGGTGTTCTCTGCCTTTCTTACTTGGCAGCTAGAAGTCATTGAGTTTTCTTGTGCCTGAGACTCCTTATATTAAAGAAAAATGCTGGTAAATTTTCATCTCCCTCACCAACCATTGTGAGCAGCGGCTGGGTTAGCAAGTATAAAATAGAACCTTACTTGAGGTATTGGGAGAACATGGCATTAGCTTTCCCCAAATTACATTCATACTTTGTAGTTATTGGAGAGATCTTCTGGGCAGCCATGTGCATTAGCTCTTAATATAGTTGGTTTTTTAAAAGAAAAGTTCTTCCAATCTAACACTGGAAATTTTACTTCTCTAAGGAATCCTAATCCTCTTTACTTTTATTGCTGTAAAACATTTTGTTAATTAATTAATTTACTATATACCTCTATTGAAGCTTCCCCTCCCTCCTTTCCTCCCAGTACCTCCCTCTCACATCCCCTCTCCCCATTCCTCTCTTCCTTTATCCTCAAAGAAGGGGAGGCCTCCTATGGATATCAACATGCCTTGGCATATAAAATTGCAATAGGACTAGGCAATCCTCCACTGTAGCTAGACAAGGCAGCCCAGTTAGAGGAAAAGGATCTAAAGGCAGGCAAGAGAGCCAGAGACAGCCCCTGCTCCAGTTGTTAGGGGACTTACATGAAGCCTAAGCAGCACATCTGTTGCATATGTACTGGGGGCCTAGGTCCATCCCATGTGTTCTCTTTGGTTAGTGGTTCAGTCTTTGTCCTTGGCCTTGATCTCTCTGGCTTTTTCAGTCCTTCCTCTCCTTCTTCCACAAGACTCCTAGAGCTCCACATAAAGTTTGGCTCTAGGCTTCTGCATCTGTTTCAGTCAGCTGCTGGGTGAAGCCTCTCAGAGAATAGTTATGCTAGGCTCCTGTCTGCAAGTATAGCAGAATATAACTAGTGTCAGGTGTTGGCTCTCATTCATGGGATGGTTCTCAAGTTGGGGCAGTCATTGGTTGGCAATTCCCTCAAAAAATGGAGAGAATGGAGGGAGAGAGAACTGGGAAAAAGAACAGAAATGGGTGTGGGGTGAGGCATCTCTAGGACAAGCCAAAAACATAGGGCAAGAGAAACTCCCAAAAATCTATGAGGGTGACTCTAGCTAAGACTCCTGGCAACAAGGTATATGGAATCTGAAATGGCTACTTCCTGTAACCAGGAAAGACTTCCAATGGACTGATGGGGGCACCAACCTACCCGCAAAACCTTCAACCCAAAGTTTGTCCTACTTACGAGATGTGCAGGGATAAAGATAAAGTAAAACTTTAAAATAGAATAAAATATAATAGGATGAAAGAAAACCATCACATTGATGGTGGACAAGGCAAATCAACAGAAGGAAATGAGCCCAAGAGAAGGCACAAGAATCAGAGACCCACTCACTCACTTGCTTAGGAATTCCATAAAATATTAAACTGAAAGCTATAATATATACACAGAGGACCTGGTACAGACCCCTGCAGGCTCTGTGCTTGCTGCTTCAATCTCTGTGAGTTCATATGAGCTTTGTTCAGTTGATTTGGAGAGACTTGTTTTCCTAGTGTCCTCCATTTCCCTCTGGCTTTTACACTCTTTCCACCTTCTCTTCTGTGGGGTTCCCTGAGCTCTGAGGGAAGGGGATTGTTGGATATATATTATTTAGAGCTGTGTGTTTCTATCTCTCTCTCTCTCTCTCTCTCTCTCTCTCTCTCTCTCTCTCTCTGTGTGTGTTTCTCTGTTTTATTCAATACAGTGTACATAATACAGTACATTGTTGTAAAATGTAGTGCTTTTAACCACCATATTTAATTTATTCATTATGTTTACTATTGATTATCTGCCTACTCACTAGTGGAGATATATTTCCTTGAAGACTAAGGTCTTTGCTTTTTTTTTTTTTTTTTTAACTAATTTGTCCTAGGATCCTATGACATCTTCTGTGAAGTATTTGTCCAACAACTATTCTTTTACATGATAATGGCTTTTTTTTATGAGCAAGGTAGTATAATTAGTGTTTTATATTGGAATTATGAATAATATTTCTGTGACTGTATAGGAACATTTGTGTATTTATTGGTACTAAGGGCTTATCTAGTTAGTATAAAATACTACTAATAGTAAATATTAAAATGTAATTACATAAACATGATTCCCCAACTTAATGATGATTTGATTTTATGACGATTGAAACTAACATTTAGGTAAAAAAAATTGTTAATATTAAATTTTGATATTTTGTGATAAAGCAATACCATTTTTTGTGGTTCTGGGCACAGTGAAACCCCTAGCCATTTGCATGAGATATAACACTTACCAAATTTCTTGTTAATGATAAGCTTGTCAGTTTGTGTACATCAAGAAAACTCATACCATTTATCTGTCCATTTATCCATCCATCCATTCATTAGTCATCTATCTATCTATCTATCTATCTATCTATCTATCTATCTATCTATCTATCTATCTATCTATTATAAAGAGGTATAAACAAGTTGACCACAGTTTCATATGACCAGAGTGTCTTTACACCTCTGAACTCCCCGCCTTTCATAGTTGATATGCTCTGAACTCACAGGTCACCTCTATAAGTCTTTCCAGCCTTCATATGCTTCTTCCTTCTCATTGTGCTCTAGGATATAGCTCACAAACTAGAAGTCCTAGGTTTGCATCTGGCTCACACATGTGTATTGTTGGCCTTGACTGAGGTTTAGAAAATACTTTAAGCCAAATTTCAACACTGAACAATCTTGAGAATTCTCATAAATATCTAAATTTCCTTCTACCTTCTCTTGCAAAACCTCAGAGTGTCTGTGACTATAACACTTCCATGCAGCCTGGGTACACCAGGGCTGATGGAGAACTGGCCTATGAGATACACATGACACATTTGCCTGGTGACAATTTTGCCTGTTTTGACCTCCAGGGTCCCACTCCCCACTTAGCTCCTTACTCTGGTCATTTCTTTTTGCTGGAAGCCCTGGGACTGCTGAGTTTGTACTTCCTGCTTTGGGGGTGCCCTTTCCCCAAAGGGTCTTCAGTGAGCATTCCATTCTGTGGAAGCTGCTGGGAAGAGGTGACTAGATAATAATGTTTCATTCTCATCTGAGAGCAATATTGCTCTGCCCCTAGAATCCAGCCTGTGCTTTCCTCCCAGTGAGGAGTTAGTAGGTGTTATTGAAGCAAGGTTTGCAAATTCTCTTTGGCTGGCTCAACACAATATGGTCCTTAGCTTAAAAACATCATAAATATGGAATTATTTCTTTTTGAGGAAAAACAGAACATTAGAGCAACAATGGCTCAGCATGCCACAAGACACCTTCCCATGGATTTTCCTATTTTGAAAGATGAGTCTGCCACTTGAACTTCTCCAAACTTTTCTATTAGGCAACGGTGTCCTTTTGCTTTTAAAATAATCCACCCCATATGTCTTTGTTGGTAAAATTGTACCACGGGCATCCCTATTCTGTTATCACAAAGGGATTATTTGAAACACTGTTGGGCAGGCAGTTCACTAAAATATTACCACTGATATCTCCCTCCACTACAGGTTAAATAGCCCAGTTCTCCATAGAGGCTAGCAAGTTCCAAATAAAAAGGAAACATGACTGAGAACATTGGGGAAAAAATGTACATATAAGGAGTCAGACTGCTGGGGGATCCTACAGAGGACTGGCTGCCAGGACCAGTGTGCATGCAAGTTAGGGAGAATTCTGTTGTGGTTGATTCTAAGTAAATGTGATCTAAAGCCAGTATTAAAGGAGACTTCAGAAATGGGAAGGGGGCTTTGATGTTGTGGGGAGGTGGTTGCACTTGTGGTCCCTAAGAAATGTTCAGAAACAGATGGGCACAGTGTCTGGAGAATCAGGCCACAGAGTTTAATGGCTCATAAAGGAGGTCCCATTGGTTAGAAGAAATAAGCTTGATTTTTGGTACCAGCTAAGGGATTTACTGGGTTTCAGATCTTGGATGGGAAAAAAGTAGTCAGAAAACTGAGGCAAGTTCCCAGTCTTTTGAGTTATAGGAATCTAATGTGACTCAGCAGGCTGTAGTTCAAGAAGCTCACAGGAACCCCAGGTTCCTCTTCATCTCCAGTTAACCTCAGATACAGATGAGTTTGAGCCTTTAGCAGCTCTTGGTAGTTGTGTATATTGTTTTATTATTGGAGTTTGTCAAAGAGGAGCCAAGAAGTGACTGGGGCTTATGGGTAATGTCTCATTTGGGGTTCCTATTGCTGCAGTAAAACATCATGATAAAAAAGCAAGCATGGGAGGGAAGGGTTTATTCAGCTCACACTTCCATGTTTCTGTTCATCATGAAGGAACTCAGCACAAGAACTCAAACAGTGCAGGATTCTGGAGGCAGGAGCTGCTGGAGAGGTTATGGAGGGATTCTCTTTACTGGTTTGCTTCACATGGCTTGTTCAGCCTGCTTTTTTTCCAGAACCCAGGACCACAAGCCCAGGGTAAGCATCACCAACAATGGTCTGGGTTTCCCCCATCAACCGCCAATTAAGAAAATGCTTTACATCTTACACAAGCATTTTCTCAATTGAGGTTTCCTCCTATCATACAATTCTAGCTTATGTCAAGTTGACACAAGAATAGCCAGCACAGGTACCAAAAACACTAGCAAGGACACCTACTAAATACACACACACACACACACACACACACACACACACACACACACACACACACAAATATATTTGTTTTGAAAAGGCACACTGGAAGTTATTGACAGTGATTATAATAATATTTTAGCTTTAAATTTATTTTTGACCCTCTTCATATGATGTGGTGTGTGTGTGTGTGTGTGTGTGTGTGTGTGTGTGTGATGTATGCCACAAAATGCACAAGGAAGATGCTGGTCCTTGCTTTTAAAGTTCCTCATTTCCAGGATAGCTGATCTGCGAGCTTCCAGTGATTCTCCTGTCTCCACCTCCCACTTTAACACAGAAGAGCTGGAATCACAGAGGTGAACTACAGCATGTGGCTTTACATGGGGATTCAAACTCACACTCTCATGCTTTTGTAGCAAGCTTTTTAGCCCAGTGAACTATCCCACCAGTCCTGTTTTCTTTTTCAATCATACAATTAGAACTGCTATGAAAAGTGATGTAATATAAGTTTTTAAGTTATGTAAAAGTACATGCTTACTTTAATTAAACTTAAACTTGAAGTAGGCTTAAGTGATATTTCAAAAAGAATAAAGACACAAGGAAAGTAATAACCATCATCATCATCATCTAATCATAAACACACAACTACCTCCAAACCTTCTCTTTCTGACCTTGTAGGGTAGAGAGGAATAGTAAAAGTCAAAGAAGAAATCAACTGCATAAGAATCATTTTTGAGTGTATCTCTAGAGTGGTCTTACAATCAACTTGGGGATTTAAACATTTGAAACTTGGATTTTATGTTTAAATTTTATTAGTGAGAACTTTGATCTCTATTTCTAAGGAACATTTTATATATTTTTCTATTTATATATTTTTTAAGTATTCAAATATATATATATATATATATAATTTTAGTGATACAATAATCCACTATTTGGTATACACTTGGCTATATTTATTCACTTATCTGTAATCCCAAAACAGCAGAGATGACCACTGCCCCCAAGGGTCACCAGGAAAATTTCTTCTTTCTCAAATGTGTTAGCAGTGCAGAGTTCAATTACAGAAATGCCATAATTGCTTATAATTATGCCTCCTTACACAACTCAGGGCTTTGGACAGCAGCAGCATAGCCCCGTGGCTCCACCTTAGCTCACTGTAAAGTTGACAGCTTATTTTATCGTTCGGTTTGATGTGTCTAGAGACTGGAGGAGAGAAGACTCTCAGCTAGCTGCTTCAAAGAAGAGAGAAATCAGTCAGCCTTTATCTGATTAAATATAACTCTGGGGAAGTTGGTCAGTCAGTCTGGATGTTCTAGACTCTAGATCATCTACCTGGTAGGACCCAAGTAGGACAGTGCTTCGGATTAAAAGATGGAGTCAATTTAAAAAGACCCAGGAGCCAGCTGGAGCTAAACCCTGAACAATGGAGATGCCAGCAGATTATATCTCATGAAATGAAGTAAGACTCTAGCAGGTCATATTGAGAACAGCTGCATGGATAAATCGGCAGGGAAGGGCAACTCTGTAACGTCTGCTGTAGAAATACCAGCGGTGCTGTCAGCCCCAAATACATATGATTTGATTGTAGGAAGATGATTGGATTGTGATGAGTCTCTATATTTTTTCTGGACCACACACAGCCATACCCTTACTGTTCCATTTGTGCCAAGTCCCGTTCAATCACAAAACAAGGGCACTCTAAAGTCACTTTAACCAACCCAAAGCCACTGCCAATTGCACCACTGACTGCTGATTGCCAACACTGCTTAGACCTTGAAATCGCCATCAGGGGGCAGTGTTTCACAGTGTCTGGTACTACTCAATTTGGGTTTAAGTGTTCTGGCATGGGGTACAATCTTGGGCAATTTTTGTTTTTTAAAAGCTTCCCACTTGTTTCTTTTGAATGCCCCAAATGAGATCTACAAGAATCAACAGGGCAGATATTCCAGAACAGAAATAATAGTGTAAAGAGTGTTTGATTGTAAATACCCCATCTCTCTCCTACATGGGTGTATAGTTCCAAAATTGAGGACAGAAATGGAGGTTTAAAGTCAGTGAGTCATTCAGGCTGTTTCTGGGGACAACCAAACACTGTTAGGATGACACACACACTTTTGTGAGGATTTTGTGGTGTTCTTTCCATCCCCTCTCAGAGGTCAGTGACTGAGAACTCCACAGAGAGACATCAAAGTGATCCTTGTCTTCTTAGCAGTAACATGGCCACTTAATTAATAGGTGTATGAGTGAGGACAGGAGGAAGGGTGGGAAGAGGAGAGGCAAAGAGAGAATGTGAAGTTACTTCATGATTCCCTGTCTCTTGTCTATTGAACTGGCTTTTATACTCCTGAGTTTGGGGTCACCATGTCCCCCATACCTCTTGTAACTTAGAACACCGAGGGCTGGGGCCCACCAGAAACCTTATGTTCATTGTCATAGGTGACGAGAAAACAACTTTCTGGATTTCTAAATCCACTGTCTTTTAAACCCATACTATTAAACTAACCAACCAACCAACCAATCAATCAACCAACCAACCAACCAACAAACTAACCAACCAACCAAAAGAAAAAGAAAAAAAGAAAAAAGAAAAAAGAAAAAAACCACCCCCTCCCCCAACACTCTCAAGTTAATCATTCTGAACTGTCACCAGGCAACTTATTGTGGGTGGCTTCTGGTGCTGGAAGAGAAAGGACATGGTAATGTCACCAGTGAAAGCCAGCTAACTTCCTGCACCTGCATGGGCAGTAACAGTAGCAGTTGTTAGGGGTCAACTACTTGCTCCTGGAACTTGGTTTAGTTTGTATATCTTCAGAACTGCTGGAGGAAGCAGAGACAAAAGGGAATGCCAAAAAAATTGCTTAAGTATATTTAGAGTATAAAATATGACTCACTGTTTAAAAAGCACACGCACTGTATTCTGGAAGGGACTTTCTCAGTCTGCTTGTTATTTTCTATACCTGTTCCCAATTTGCATACCTTCCATTGCTTCCATTTGTCTTGGGGAACTGTGTGGTCCTGCTGGCTGAGCTCTTTTTCCCACAGGAAGCCTCTCCAGACAACTGGAGATTTCACTGATTGTGCAGTGTCCTAAAGCTCTTGTGAAGCACAGGCTGAGATTTAAGACAGGCTATGTTACTACTCCTTGAGCCACAGTCTATTCATGTCTTGCTTCCCCAACAGGACTTTAACCTTCACTAAACTTTGAACTACTGAAGGAAAGGAATGTCATATGCTCCTGGATCTCTCCCACCATCCAGTGTATGACTAAGGACATTCTAGTAAAGACTTTAGATAACCACCTACCATTGGACTAGAGATGTTTCATAACTAATTGCAGCATTCTTGCTGGGAGCCCCAAGACAAATGACAATTACATTACAGGTAGGCTTATAAAGTCATATAGCCACTTTAAAAAATGCTATGACCTTTGCTTTTTGAGATAGCAAAAGTCCTTTTACTAAGTGGCTTTTATGCCCTTTTCTAATTTATCACTTATATAACATCTGTAAGTTTTGAGTATTTTAAACCACAAAATTTTTCAATAGATTAAAGGAAAATGGAAATAGAAAACCATAAGGGCAGATGGAAATGGTACTGTCTCTTGAACACAGGTAGAAATATGTTTGAGTTTTGTCAGGCACTCCTTGGTCTCCTTTCTTCACCGAACCTGAGCCCAGAGCTCTGTCTTTCTTGGTGTCCCATGTCCCTACCAAAGGTCAAGGCTGCTATTAAGTTGAATGGATATGTGGCATCAGGCACCCATAGCTCTTATGGTCTGATGAGTCACTCAGTCCCTGGTGGTCCGTCTAGTCATGATGTTCTATGACCTTATATAGCATTGCTCTGTGGAATTTTTTTTAAAAAGATGATTTCAATCCTTCTGTGAAGTTTCTTGCATGAGTCTTCCCCAACTTATTAAAAACCTCAGAAGAAATGCTGGCTTATTATGCTGAGTCACCATGTCTGCTTCACTAAGTGTGGCTCTTAACAGAACAGAAAAAAAAAAAGCAAAGACTGGTGTTGGAAAGATAGCTCAATGGGTAATTGGCTTGAATTTAAGCATGAACACTTGATTGAGTTCAGATCCCTAGAACCTATGTAAGGAGTACATTGTAGCAACTGTTTGTAAGTCAAGCTGTGGGTAGCAAAGACAAGCAGATCCCAGAAGCTGCTGGCCAAATGGTGAGCTTCTGCATTAGAGAAAGGAGCCTGCCTCAAAAACCAAGGTAAAGAACCAGTGAGGAAGATCTCTGCTCTCTGACCTCCACAAGCCCCTGCCCCCCGCCTTCTCCCCTAAAATGGTTACTCTATATGTATTCAAGTAGAGGAGTCTACATTGTACCAGGGTTGTAAGTATTGGCTCTTACCACAACCTGCTTCAGTGCAGCAGGCATTAGCAAAGTGTCTCTGACTTGTAACTGAATCCGACTCAGAGGAGATCTCACAGAGAATCGTGGCAATTTTCATGTTGTATAAAATACCTTTGCAGCATTTCATGGTGTTTTCACATACAGGGCTGTGGACCACTCTTTGTCCTGTCTAGACATCTTTTTACTGGTCTATATAACTGATGAAGGCTGAAGGTAAGCTGTCACCAAGGAAACAGAGCCTACAGATGAAATACACATCTCACTCTGGCAGAGACAGACAATGTGGGTGAGGCATGCTTACCTCCAAACACAGGAGTGAGTGAGGAGAGACATTAAGATGGCCAGCTTTCACCTGGATATTTTCGATTAAATATTTTTTATATTTTCAAACAGTAGGCCAGTCAGAGACAGGAATATTGTGGCAGTTCCTTCTTCTGATACACACCTAAAAAGTGTTCTGTCTTTTTACCTCAGTCAAAAACACTCCAGTGTTCTCATAAGAGGACAGCTTCTGGGGAAAAGAACGTCCATTTCTATTTACTCTTAGTAAATTCTCCTTTATATTGGCATTTTGTTGTCTATGTTTACAACATTTCTATCATAGCCCTTGATCATATTTAACGTTTAAAAATATGTATTTTTTTCATTAATTTATTATTCACTTTACATCCCAATATCAGCATCCTCTCCTTCCAGTCCCCCCTCACACATGTTCCCTTCTCCCCTGAGAAGGGGGATCCCCCTTGGTTATCCCTCTACTGACACAACAAGTTCCTACAGGACTAGACGCATCCTCTCCCACTGAAGCCAGACAAGGTAGCCCAGTTAGGGAACAGGATCCACAGACAGGCGGCACAATCAGGGACAGCCTCCATATTCTAGTTGTTGGGGAATCTAAATGAAGACCAAGCTGCACATCTGCTACATATTTGCAGGGGCTGGGGGCCAAGGTCCAGCCCGTATATGCTCTTTGGTTGGTGGTTCAATCTCTGGGAGCCCCCAAGGGTCCAGGTTAACTTTTAAAAAGTATGTGGCTTCTAAATGCTGAAAGTAATGAATAGCATTTAAGACCCATTAAATTACATATATTCTCTTTTATATATTTGATCCTACCACATGTGAATAGCAGCCCTAGGGAAGCAGTGTTGTTAATCACATAGAAATGGAAACCAACATTTCAAGCCAATGATATCCGCTAAACAGAGTTCACTAAAGGACTTTAGGCATGGGAGTTTGGTTGAGCGTATTTCTGCCTTTGTTTTTCTTTGAACCTCTTTCCTCCACACTGTGTTCCAGCCTCATTTTTAAGTGGCTGGCAACGAGAGGATACTGACATCCTGGAAAGTCCTTCTTGGTATGGCAGCTGCTCATTCACAGCTGTGCCCACCACTTCTCCTTCCTAGCACAGTGGCCAGTGCAGACAGCCATTCTGTCCTAATCTTGTCACCTTTGCTAAGTGAAGACATCGCTGCAGAAAGATACCCTTCTCATTCCTCATCACCAGCCTCATCTCTCCACTGGGTCTCCCTATTAACCGTCAAAGTGCCATTATCTATACAACTTACCAAAAATATTTTTTGACTTTTTTTGCTGCCTCCAGACATATTGCATTTTAAATTTCCTTTTACAGCAAGAAACTAAAATGATTAATCTTTAGTCACTGCCTCTAACTCTTGGCATTGTTTTTCTGTTTTGTTTTGTTCTGTTTTGTTTTGCTTTGCTTGTTGTATATTTAGTCCATAAAGTAGTTCTTTAAATTTTTGTTGTTTATGTATGTATGTATGTATGTATGTATGTATGTATGTATTTTGTGTGCAAATATGAAGTCACATGTCTCCTTCCACCATGCGGACTATGGGAATTGAACTCAGGTTGTGAGTCTTGGTAGAAAGCTATTTGGCTTGCTGAGCTATCTCATCAGCTCCTAGAGTGATTCTGGACTAAAAAACAGAGCAAAAGAAAACAAAATATCAACAGGAAAAAAAGAGATACCTTTTAGGTTGTCTCCTTTCCCTGATTTTTTGTTTCATTTTGAAATATTCATATTGAAATACATCCTTGATTTTTTTTTTTTTGAGACATGGTTTCTCTGTGTAGCCTTGGCTGTCCTGGAACTCACTCTGTAGACCAGGCTGGCCTCGAACTCAGAAATCCACCTGCCTCTGCCTCCCAAGTGCTGGGATTAAAGGCATGCACCACGGGCTTGATTTTTTTAAATATAAAAACTTAGGTATTAATGTTCAAAAGGTCTTTATTTTGTTCTAAGTTGTACACTAATTGCAGAATTTTAGGTTCAGATAACTTTCAATAACGTTGAAATGACTTTTCTATTTTGGGCCATTCTTCCCCTTTGATGTTTCTATTAGTTTGGTTTTTTTGAGACAGAGTGAATGTTACTATTCAAGGTAAACTGTGGAAGTCACCCAAGGGTGACCTTAACCTCCAGATCTCCCTACCTCTACTGATGGCACCTTTCACAGTGCATTTCTTATTGGGAGCAGAGGTATTTTCTTCACATCCTTAGCTGATTTTATAGAATGTGACTCTAGATGATGTTGTAAGTTGTCCTTCACCTGATCCCCAGGCTTGGCTGTTGGGCTCTTGGCAGGTCCTTTGTGTCTGAACCCTGGTTTTTTGTCTCTAAATCAGAGACAACTTCTTCTACTATGTATTGTCTTTGTTTCTGTTTTCTTTTCCTCCTCTCATCCTGTATGATCTCTCAAATCTCTTTGTCAAATATTGCTAGTTTTCATTGTCATCTAAAGTCTCTCATATTTTCAATTGCTTCGCTGTTCCTCTTTTGAGAGACCACCTTGATTTACCTTCATGCCCACCACCTTGGTTAGTGGATATTTGACTAGCAGCTCACTCATTATCATTTGGCCCCAACACATTTTGATGGGATAAAGCTACTTGTCCTCAGCTTTACCTCTTAAAAAATGAATTTCTTTATCTTATATTTGTGTCTGACTGTCTGTATGAGTTTATGTGTACCAATGTTAGCTCCTCCTGGAGGCCAGAGAGTGTTTGATCCCCTGGAAGTGCAGCTTCTGGCGGTTGTGAGCCACCTGATATAGATTCTGGGAACCAAAATAAGTCCACAGTAGCATCAAGTGATTTTGACTTTTAACCACTCCTCTAGCCCCTTTAATCACTATGTCTGTTTGTCTCTCTGTCTGTCTCTGTCTTTCTCTGTCTTTCATAGAAATTTCCTTCATGATAAACACAAAGGTCCCTACAGATACAAATTCTGATATTGTGACAAAGCAGTTACTCTTTTGTAATTGACTTTAAGGTAAGTTGTTTTGTAATCTCACAATAGACACTTCCTGATAGTGTTTGTTCACCTCTTTTGGTAGTCCTTTGTAGTGTGGTCAGATTTGGTAGGGGGCTGCTGAGAATTTTAATCTCCTCTAACATTGAATCAATTAGAGTTTTAGAAGTATAGCACCTTGATTATGTTTTATGAAATGTTTGCTATCGCATAAAATATGTATAATACAGCACCAATACAAATGTGGAAAGTACATATTACTTAAAAATAATCATTGTTAACAGTTTTGTGTATTTTCTTCTTCACATTTTCCAACACATGCACACACATACACAAACACACGCAGTGTCTGCATATCATTATTTCAAGATATAATAGTACATATTGGAAACCATTAGATCAGTGTTATCACACTAGATTATCAGGAAAAGACTAAAATAGTAAGAAAGTTCAGGGCACACTGAAAAAATACTGCAAGTGCTGTAAGGAAAGGACACAGTACGTTACTTTCACACAAAGTTACAAAAGACAACAGAGCCAAGATGATGAGAACAAAGTCTCCAGAGCTCCGAGTTTATTTCCTTCATAGAACTTCACAAAGGAAGGGGAAAGATTACATCAGTCTGAAGACACACAGATAAAGCACCTGAGGTAGAGGGCAAGCAATGGCTTTAAAGCAAGGGAAAGAGAACATGATGCTGTCATGTGAGACTGATGGAAAGAGTCCTGGAGCAGGAGAGCCAGTTAGGAGGCTGTGTAGAGTTTGCAGGCTGCATCTCGGATCTCTCTTCCTCTTAGAAGTAGTTCAGGACTTCAAGCAGGGAGCTTAGCACACTTAGACTTTGATTTGAAAAGAAGACCCTGACTCTACTAAGGATCACCATCCAAGCAATAGACTGGACATTAGGACCCAGGACATTAGGAGATTATTGCAACAGCAACATAGAGCATGGGGGAAATATTTAAAGGGAAATGCCAAGATGTCTCGAGAGTTCCTGGCTGAAACAGCCTGATAGATGGCCTGTATGTTAGGCAGGGAGTGCTCCCAGGAGACCTTCGGGTTGGGGTTGAGTTCTGGGTTGAACACTTTGAATTCATAGTCTGTGAGAGAGTCAAATGAAGATTATTGTGGCTATTCATTTGTGTTTAAGACTCAGACAGAGGTGTGAACCAGACAGATGGTATAAATGAGAGAACCCTTGACTGGGGTTGGGAAACAAAGCTGTGACTAAGAGAACATTCTCCACATCCTGGCACCAGTTTCTAATGCATTCGTGCACAGTGTAGGAACATCTGTTTCTCCATGCTTGTGACAGTATGGCCCATTGCTAAATACCTTGATCTTTTCCAAACTGACAGATAAAAGATAAAATGTCTCTATAGCTTTGGCTTGAATTTTACATTTTCTTGACTTTAACACACACACACACATCTCGATAATTTCATCCATGTATATAAGAAAGTAAGATCTTATCTACTCTCTTTCGCCCCTCCAACACATCCCATGTTCCTCAACCATGCTCCACCCCCTCCTCCAATTTCAGGAGCTGTTGGAGGAGGGAGAATCATACTTTCTTGAGTATCTTTCCACAGGTTGGTTTCCCACACTCTATTGCATGGGCCCTTCACCCATGCATGTATGGGTAGCACTAAATTAGAATTAAAACAATTTTACAAAAGTGATGTAGGACCTCTTTTTCTGCTACTCACTGATATGTTTCATTATTTTTTGTGGCTATAAAAGCATATTATTTTTTTGCAGAAATTCTATAGTTTCATCAGTGTTCAACCTGACTATTTCTCTGTATCACCCATCTTGAGGTGTTCTGACCAGGGAAGCATCTTCCATGGTCAGTCTCATAGGGGTATTTGATCATGGCCACTTGGCTTTCTCAGAGGCATTTCCCAACTCATGATTATTCCTCCATGTGGCACTGATTCCCTGCCTCAGTTTACTGACCTATCATGTTCTATGTTCCTATGTGCTCCTGGAGTCTTTATGCTTTTAATATTTTCCTTTTTCCAGTGCAAAAGGAAGCTAGTGACCCTTTTGTTACATGGCAACTGAAACCTATTGCCTTCATTATAAACTCTTAGCTATTTGGCTTGAACACACTTCTTTATAATCAAAGGTGACCACAGAAATCTATGTATCTGGTGGGACACAAGGGACACGTACTTGTTTCTGTAATCCCACACTTGTTATGGGTAGTGCTCTTTGCTGTTAAGATGTGCTTGTCATTTTAAAGCATTCCCGGGGGCTGGCGCTAGGGGGAGCATGAGGCCTATTATTCCACCTAGAAAAGGCCAGAATGGGGGTGGAGGGTGGGCAACAGGCTAGGGTATAGAAAACACTATCAATTTAGAAGGAAGTTGGTAGGGTGTGCCCTGCGTCTCATACTGAGTGTGTATTGCCTGGCAGAGTATTTACCTGCAGCCAGGATCTGGAAAGGGCACACATTGGAGGCCAAGGGGGTAGAACAACACTTCCTGCCCATCTGGGGATAACGATGGGCGGGGCTGGGGGGAGTTGGCTCTTTGGGGTTCTTACATACACACTCTATGTAGAGTTGGTGCGCACCACCTTACTTGGCTTTGATGTGATGTGTATGTGAAGTGGTGCATCGGATACCTTGAATGTCATAGGATATCTTTGCAGATGTTGACAGGTGGCAGCCCATAATTCATGACAGAAAAGATAGCCCAAACATGAATTTATACATTCTGATATCAGAGAGTAATTTAGCGAACCAGTATTCTAAACACAGTGGTGAATAGATAGAAAAGAAAAAAGAAAAAAGAAAAAAGAGAAAAGAAAAGGCAAAGCCTGTAAAGGTGCCTGTACTTGCGCGTGTGACTCTTGTTTAGAATTTAATATTCCCATTTTCTTTTGTCTTACCTCAGCAATATCTTCTCTTACCTTTTTTTTTTTTTTGATGTCTTTCATTTCTGGGTGTATTTGAAGACAAGTTCAAATCTATTTTCCAGACTAAAGAGACTTTTGGTCTGACTGTGCTCTCCAACCCCACTATAAGCCCTGTCCTGCACACTTCCCATCCCTAACTAGGCTTCTTGAATGCTGCTTACGCACTTCATGTTCTTGCCAAGTCAGGATTTAATCTTCCATAGTTCAGGGCCTGCTTATGTCACTCTGAGAGATGCTTTGGACAAAAATCTCAAAGGGCCCTTTAATTCCAACTTTCTATCTATGTAGTTCCCTTATACATAATGATAACCCTTGTGTATTACTATAGAAATATTTTACGCACTTAAGAATGTCACTGTGTGTCCTCCTTGCATAAGGACAGCATGCACACACACTTGTTTTGTATGTATACTCTATCTTGGTGACCTTTTATACAAGGAAGTTCCTTTTTTGAATGTACAAGTTGTTCTGTATATTGAGCCAACAAAATATGTAGCCAGTGTGCCTCTAATGGACATTTGATCATCTCTGACATTTGCTGCAATGAATAAAATTGTACATATGTCACTCAATATGGATGTGATCATAATCAAGGGGCAAAACTAGAATGGCAAAATCATTTCAGTATGTATTGCCAAATTGGCCTTATTCCTGCAAGAAGGAATGTGTGCAAATGTTGCCCTATCACTCAACCCTTTTGGCTGGCTTGACTGGTGGAATAGAGTCACTCATTATTTCCTTTTTAGGAGGAACACTTTTTCTTATGGCCTTATGTTCTTTTTATTTAAAAAACATTATTATTATTATTATCACTATTATTACTTATTATTTATATTTAGGTGTTTTTGCCTATGTGTATACTTGTGTACCAAGAGGATGCCTGTGAGCTGCCATGTAGGTGGTGGAAATTAAACCTTCTGAAAGAGCAGCCAGTGCTGTGAACTGCTGAGCCTTTCCATCAGCCCAGGCCTTGTGTTCTTTAAGAGCCTTTTAAGACTGTTTTGTAAATATTAATCAGGATCGTGGAGAGATGGCTCAGAGGTCATGAGCACTTGATGCTCTTGAAGAGGATCCAGGTTTGATTCCCAGAACCCACATAGTAGCTCATAACAGCCTGTAACTCCTGTTCCAGGGGATCCAATATCTTCTCATCTCCATGAGCACTGGACACACATGTGGTACACAGACAAAACATTCATACATGTTAAATAAGTGAATAAATAAATAAATAATATTTAAAAATAAAAATATTGATCAGGTCACATGACACTAGGTTGGCATTTCTAACACTCATCCCTGCCCTGAGTACAGCTCTCATTACTGAGAGTCTTGTCCTCTATGTCCATCCCCTTTGTCACCTTGTCTTTCCTTACACACTCAGCATTCTAGGCCCACTCTGCTTCCTCTGTTCTTAAAACATCGTGTTGTACATTGCCCATCTCTGGTTCCAATACGTTTCACCCTAAACCTCATGAGGTTAACAGCTGTTCTCTCTCAGACCTCAGTCTAGTTCTAATGAAGTCCCTTGTCTTCAGACTTAGTCTGTTTATGAAGTTTTCCATGCTGCCACTTCCTGATGCCTAAGCTAGCTTTAATAATGACCCTGTGATTTTTCGTCTAATGTCTTACTCTAGGATGTTGGCTCTTAGTGCATGTGTATTTAAACACACATACACGCACACACACACACACACACACACAAATGCACATGTGCAGGCGTGCACATGCACACTCACTCACACACAAAGAGACAGTTTGTAATTAGAATTTTAGATACTAAGTAAAAGTTTCTAGTTAATTTTATCATTCTGTTGATGTCCATGAATTTTCTTTTGTCTCTCTTACTTAAAAACTGTACCATAGTAATAAAAATACTTCAGAAACCATGTGATTCAGATGTGGGAGTTCAAAGGAAGTATTGTTTTTGCAGTGGGTCTTGTTAAAGACAAGATCAAAGTCTTAAGGCATTATATGGCTCTAGATTTCTTTGAATGTGAATGGAAAAGATTCACCTTAACAAAATGTTAATGCTGAGTGGCGTAAACCGACTATTCTTAAAGATAGACATCTGCCATTGTTGCTTTTTGGCTCTATGTAAAACTTATGTCCACGGCATGTAATGTGTCTTCCATGACAGAGAAAGTGTTGACCACGGTCACCTGGAAGTCTGATTACTGGCCTCTGTTTGGCTAATAACTGGAAAGGACTGATATGTTCTCTTACCAGCAAAATAAAGGCTTCATTCTGGTCAGATCATAAGCTCTCCATTTATTCTCCCATTCTTTAAATTCAAACGACTTTTTGATTAAGATTTACTAAATTATTAACATCTAGTGGGGGAAATACTATCTGAGAATTCAGTCTTTCTTTTCCCAATTGGTTCCTCTATGTTTGAATATTAACATTTCTTTGAAAATTTATGTTGAAACTGATTTCTAGTAGGTCTTTTATGAAGTTAATGTTCTGTGAGGACTGAACAACCTTCTCAGCGTGCAGGAGGACACTAGGTAAGACCCCTCTCTACTTTTTCTGCATGCCACGTGAAGATGCTGTTGTTGGAAGATTGACTGGACAAAGCAGCCCTCATCAGATACTTGGTAATTAGTGTCTTGCTCTTGATATCCTTGACTCCACAACATAGAGAAATATATGTCTGTTCTTTATAAATTTCCTGCTCTCAAGTATTTTGTTATAGCATCAGATACAGTCCAAGAGCTCTGTACTGACTCTTGAGCAAAATGATAGGTAGTGACATGATATTTTTCATGTTGGATATGCTGAGATGTGTCTTCCATGAGCTATGAACTATTTGATCGTCTTGGTCCCTGAGTGATTCCAGGCATACAATGATCGTGAGATTCTTCATCATTCCTGCCTTTTCTCACAAATGACTTAACCTCCATTATGTGGAGAAGCCTGAGAAATCATCCATAGTTACTGTGGAGAAGTGATTCAGTCACTTACAAAAACTCAGCTCTTCACTGTACTACCCTATTGTGATGGCCCTAACTTCTGATGTGACCACAGGATGATCTAAGAAGAGGAGATATGCTCTGTTTAAGTGAGCCAAGAAAACTAAAATTTAGTTCAATCTGTCACAGAACATAAGTCTTTATTTTCTGAATACCTTCCACAAGTAGTTTCCAGTCTGTATGACAGAGACAAAGCTGTGTTGGGAGCCGACTTGTAGCAGAAAGCAGCTATCAGCTTTGCAGCCATCTTGAGCCATATACCCTGACATGAGACTTGTTTTTCAACAGCCTACAACAGCTGAAACACACTCTGATATCCCACATATTTTGTTTTGCTGTTTACTGCCCCCCAGCTGCAAGGCATGAGGTGCACGTGCTATCCACACCATACATGCCTGTAAAGCACACATGGTATTCATTCCTGCAAGGCATGCGGTTCACGTGCTGTCCACGTGCTATCCATGCTATCCATGCTTGTAAGGCTTACGTCATATCAACACCTACAAGGCATGTGGCAAAAGCCTATAAAGACCCCAGATTTCCCTTCAATAGAATAAGACAGGAGAGACAATGAGAGACTCAATAAACGAGACTTGAGACTTGACCACACACCCTGTCTTGTCTCCATTCTTCATGTCTCTTCCCCTCTATTCTCTCTCTCTCTCTCTCTCTCTCTCTCTCTCTAGACCCTGACCCGCAGACCGAAGTGGGACATTTTGGCCCACAAAGCCGGGCAGTACAGGCCGCAACAAAGCTGAATCCAAAGCTGGGCATAATTTGACTCAAGGTTCATCATTGCTAAAGCTTTGAGTAGCTGTGAGAGGAAATTTACTTTGTTTTGTCTCCCAACTGCATCAAATTTAGTTTGGGCTAACCCAGACTTTTATTATAAATTAATTCAATGGATGCTTTAAAAGTATTGCTATGAATCTGTTCATATATCCCAGGCATCATGTAAAGTAACGTAGTGTACTATAGTGTATAAACTATGATTACTGGTCTTAACAACATACACATGCAAACAAGCATAAGGGAAAACACAGCCAAAGAGTGATGCATGTCAAAATGAAAATAAAAAAAATAGCATCTATCTAAATAAATTCTGTTTCTGGGTGATGAGGGCTTCAGAGGAGACAGTTGGTCCAGGAAAGATAAGAGTCCAGGCATATGGAGATAAAGCCAGACAAGGGGTCAGAGTAGCTTTGTCAACAGAGCTGCCTGAGTCTCCACAGCAAGTGCCAAAATAAAGGGATCATGAAGCACCTTGGGCCATCATCCTTTCCAATAGAAATGAGATTAAGTCAGATATAAGAAATTTATCCATATGGTAGCAGGTTATTACAAAATGATGCTTTTATTCACCAGATGTAATTGTCATCTTAGAGGCTTACTGCTGAATAAGCTTACCCTTTCTAGCCCATTCTGACCTCTGGCTGGCTTGTTCAACTCAGCCATTCAGGCTCAAACACTACTCCAAGCTGGCTGATCTAATCTGGCTTCTCTTGGCTTCTGCCTGATTTGCTCTGCTTAGCCTCATATTAACTTTGTTAATCTGTTCTAATCTGGATCTTTCTCATTCTCTGGTTTGTTCTGTTTTCACCTACAACCTGTCTCTGTAAATCTGTCCCAGTAAAACTGCCTCCTCTGTCTCTGCCTGCTCCCTCAAATTGCCCCTCTTTTTTATGTTCTTCTTATGAGATTTAGGCATATCGTGTCTCTGACTCATTTTGTCAGATATTTCTCTGATTTGTCACATTGTCTGCTCCTTAATTATACATCACTTTCAAACATGGTTGCTTATTTCTACAAACTTATCTTACCTACATGGTTTGTAATTAAAGGTATGTACTGAAGGCATGACTGTATTCTAGCCATATCATACTGTAATCCAGGGTGCAGGTCATATTTTTGGATGTAACCTTTCCCTATAGTAGCCATTTTGCTGGATTAAAATTCCTCTACAGATCATGTTATCTGTATAAGATGATGCCAATATATTAATAATGCTAAAGTTATACTTAGAAATTGAGAAAAACAAACAAATAAAAACAAAAAGAAATTGAGAGAAGAAAGCATGTATCACACTACTTTGGACTTCCCTTCAGTAAACAAATGAGGGTTAGAAACTTTTTGATTTTTAAATAGAACAGTTTTGATTCTATGGAATGGCCATATATGTTGAACCTGAAAAATAATGGCCTTCATTGTTTTGCTATTTCCGAATCATGCTGCTTTTTTTTTTTTCTAGTACGTTTTCTCAAACTTCACATATGTGGTATTCAACAGCTTCGTGGGACTCTAAACAAGGGAGTTCTCTAAGTGGGTAGTGGCTTCTTGACACACAGTGTGGGCAGAGGCCAGGTTAGGCCAGTCGTAATTGTGGTGGTCTGGGAGACACAGCCTGTCTCCTGTGGGAGGGCCATGGCTATCACTTAGAAGTGGTTGTTCTCCAGGAGGGCACCAGTGTCACAGCTTGAAGTTATACATTCTCTCTAGGCTACTTGAGAGTGTGACACTTCTTTGAATGTCAGGCCACTGGTGCTGTGTTTCATGTGGAAGTTATTGTTACCTTGGGGTTGCTATAGTCTTTTATGATGCATTCTATAGAGATTTTTGGCTCAGGAAGTGTTTATACTCATATAAACACTTCCTCATATATTCAGTATCATGCTGCAAGCACCTGCTCATAGAATAATGTGCCTTTTAATAATAGTTGCCTTTGAGGAATAGAGTTGGGATAAATTCCTTTATAATATGCATTTTCCTGTATAAAATCAAACTCAACTGTAAAGTGTCTTTCATTCCATAATTGGAATCTTAGCTTTCAATTATGAGTCTTCTTATGATTTGAAAATTTGACACTGGATCCTATACATTGTAGAAGGAGGTATATCAGAATTTTAAGAACATTTTCCTGGCACTTGCCTGGCCCACAGGCAGTAAATACTAATAGTACCCTGCAGAGGAGAGACAGGCCCAGTTCCTAGTCCTCTCTACGGTGTCTAGTAACATAGAGCCATGTATGTGGAAGCTGTGGGCATCATCCAAAGAAATGGACATGCTATTCCAGGGTGTTTCCTTCTAAGAATGTGGATCTTTCCATCTGCGGTTTCTTTTAGATGTGTAATACTACTTCCCAGGTTTAGTAGGAGAAAAATAAAGATGGATACATGCAATTAAAATAAATCTAGGGCCATAGGAGACTGTTTATAGAACAGTAAAACATTTTTGCAGACAAAAAGAAAAAGAACCCAACCCCCCCTCCCAAACCAGAAAAAGGTCTGAAAATTTCACCCCCGCCCGAGAAACCGTTTATGTCTTTCTTCAGTAGAACTTACTTTGTGCCAAAGCTGCTTCACTCCTGCTGACAGAGTTTTCTGAGGCAGAGATGTGGGCTCGAGATGAAGGTGGACTGCCTCCTGGCCAGTCTTCTGTCAACCTCACCTGTTAGATGCTAAACAGAATAGTCTCAGGGGAGACCACTAACAGACTGAGCCAGGATCCTAAAAATATAAATTTCAGTGGTAAGACATTGAAATTCCTGACTAGAAATGTGAGCTGTATTTTATACACTAAACAAAAATGGTTCCTGCTTTCTTCACTTCCACATCCCACCCATCCACACTTTCAGCTTCTTAATACCTAGGTGCTAACGATGAGTTAAAGTGAACTTGAAAGAATAAGAAGGTCAACTGGAGTGCCGTATTTTGTCACAGCACAGTCAGAATATCAGTTTATTTTCCCTGAATGCCTTCGTCCAAGAGTGTAAGCCAAATGAAAGCCCATTCTTCTGGATCATATTTGGTTTTTATCATCAGCTAATTGAGTGACTTTGGGGCTTTCAAGGGCCACCCAAGCTTGTTTGGCGTTTTCTCGTCAAGTCTGTACAGTTCTTCCTCTTCTCATGCCTGACCCGTCTCTACACTTGTCAGAGCATTTTCCACATTTCCTCTTCTAAGAGTAAATCATGATTACTTCCTAGGATGACTGTGTGTGGCCTCCCTGGGAACTATGGAGTGCTCTCTCTGATTAGCAGCCTACTTCCATGGGTTACCGTTTCTCTACTTCAGTATGTAGCCCAGACTTGGCGGTCATTAAACTTGGGCTTTAGCAAGGCTATATGGAGCTTTAATAAGTGGCAACATTTGGAGATACCTAGATATTTCCATCATGATCCCCACATGTCTACTCAAATTTATGGTAATGCTTTTGCTTCAATTCCAGGATGAGTCACAGATAGTGATAGTGTGAGCTGGAAAAAAACCAATCTCCCGGGAGACCTGGCAAGAGAAGTTTGCTTTCAAAGCAAGCTCTTCATGGAAAAAGTCCTTTTTTTTCAAGGCTACCAAATCTATTAATTATGCAAGACAGCCTTGGATTGGCTAATGCTACTCAAATGTGTTAGCCTCAGTCAGTCTGCCAATGTGTGACTTTTGGAAATAACTCTCCACACCGTCTGCTTTTCTCATTGGGGATACTGACACACACACAGGAACTCTGTTGACTTCTCAACTACAAGATGTTTAAATATCAGTTAAACAGTGTTAGATTTCACTGCTTTCCAAAGTCTCCAAAGGAAAATGCAAATTTGATCTTCTGTCCTTAGACATTTTGAAATATAAGTGTTGCCCATTCCATTCATTTTCCAATCCAAATCAAATGCAGACTAGGAGGTAGATGGTCAGCTTGCCCCAGTGAAGTCAAAGCTAGCACCACCAGTGCACACACAGTTTGGTGGAGGGGGAGATAAAAAGCACACCCTAGACACCTCATAAGTCTGGCTGACAGTGCAGGACTTTGATATTGTGTGGGTCTTTTGCAGCCTCATTCTGTGAATTTTGCCCATTTAGGTGTGACATTTATAGTTACTTTCCATTGATAACGTATTTTATTAATCATCTCTGATTGGATACTGTCTTTTTTACAGTACTTTAAGTAGGGAATTCAGGAATCCATAATTACATAGAAGATTATGTTGTTCTTTATTTTACTGTGAGCAAAAAAATATAGCTCCTTTCATGACCTTAAAAAAATTTAATTAACAAGAACCCCTATACATAAGGCTCAAGGAACATCTTGGATGAGAAGGCAGGAAGATGTTAGGTCCAAAGGTGAAGATGTCTGCTGCAAGTCTGTGTCCTCTACATAAGATAGGGACACTGTACCATAACGTCTCACCAATATGGCCACCTAAAAAGACCTGAACAAGACTGATACCAGTTGACAGGCTAAGAGTATAGAGCAAGTCTCACAAGATAACTGATCACTGCCAAGGTGGGGAGCATCAGTCTTCCCTAGGGATGATCCCCTTAACTGATCATCCAACACCAAGAGGGAAAGTCCAAACACACACTCATATGAACAACTCTAAATGAACTTTGTGGGTTTTTTTTTATATATTTACATGAATATAATATATAATAATTAAAGAAAAAGAGGTTTGGAATATGAGAGGGAGTGGGGTGGGAGATAAGAAGAGGTTGGAGGAAGGAGTTGAGGAGAGGGAAGGGAGAAATTATGTAAATACAGGTTTTACATATGAATTTTCAAGTTATTTTGAAAAGAAAAGAAAGGCCTTTGGCATTGCAGGGACATGGAAGTCCTTTGGGAAACATCTCCCTCCATTTATCTAACTTCTTGCTGTGGTCTGATCTTAACACTTCTGTTTCAGAAATACTTAAGCAGTTGTAATTCCTCAAGTCTCTCCCTTGGTTTTTTGTTTTTGTTTTTTGTTTTTTGTTTTTTCTTACACAGCTTTTGAACATTGTGATGGAAATACTTCTCTATTTTGTGTTGAAAAAAAATTCCCATATCTTTTCAGTCTGTTTGAGCACCACCAGTTCGTCAAGTTTTTTCTGATGTGTCAAATCTTCTTGTTTTACTGCACACATTATTCTGCATTAGAAAGAAATGTTAGTCATTTCTTCAGACTCTTAACCTCTTTAGATTGAAAAAGTCACATGGTAGAATTTATACAAATTGGTAAATATGTGTCAAATACATTATGGTAGACCTTTTTAAAGTCTTAATGTAGAGGAAGTGTTTGGGAACTTAACTCTAAGTCATACCTCCTAGGTGGTGACATATTTGGAATTGATTGGAAATGAAAAATCAGTGCAAGTTTAGGATATTATACCTTAGATCATTTCAAGTCTCATACTGAGTATGAATAGTTTTGCAATAATCTTTATGAATTTTTAAAAGATATCTTTTATTTTAGCATTCGATGTTATAATAAGAAATATATTAATTGATTAATAACTTTTATCTTTGTGTGTATGATGTGTCTGTATATGTGTGTGTGTGTGTGTTTATGTGTGTACTGTGGGTCAGAGGACAACCTTGGTCATTTCCTTTCATTACCTTTCTCCCACAGGGTCTTTTTGCTATGGTTGGTCACTGCTGTATTTGTCTGGACTAGCTGTCCTGTGATCTTCTAGGGTGTCTTCTGTCTCCTTCTCTCATCTTGACATAGGAGCACTGGAAGTATAAACATACCTTTCATGCCTAAATGTACTTCAGTTTTGGAGATTTGAACTCAGGTTCTGTGGTTTGCCCAACATATGTCTTACCCACTGAGTAAATTCTCTGGCCTCAATTAATAACTTTTCTTTAATTTTTTTCCACGAAACATTTTTTGAACACAGCTTATTAGCACATTTTCTTTTACAGTTAAAATGTTCCTTTTTAAATTTCAGTTTTCAAGTAGTTACTTTGATTCTTTCAAGATGAGCTTTTCTATGTTTCGGCTTGTTGAAGTGTGTCTTCGTTCTCTATCTGTGGATAATTGTCAGCATCATGGTGACACAGTTGTGTGAAATTGTTAAAACATCATCTGGTGCCTTTTCCCTTCTCCTAAATAACAGAGCAGAGGAATGGGAGTGCGTTTTGTGAAATGCGTGCAGCTGGTTGGTGGCAGAGCCAAACCCAGCTGCGCGCTTCCTCACTCCGTTTGCAGTGGCCCATCCTTGCTGGACCTCTGTCGCTCCAAGCCTCCTTCAGAGAAATCAGTTCTCTTCAGCCTAGCATCTGCCTTCCTGTTTCTTTTATGCTCCTGGGTATTGGGGGAACATACTTGGTTTGTATTAAATAGTCCATTCCCAGTCTCGTCTAGATTTCATATGTCCTTTCTAAAAGTTGAAATGCTACTTTATTTTACAATTCTGTGACTGGATATTGCTTCCCTTTCCTTTATTTGATCTTGTGGCTTTTCTATATTCATACTATGTTTATTTAGAACACTTAATATTTACTTGTAGGATTAAAGTATTTAATCCCCCTTGGTGTTCTGTCTGCTGTATTATATGTAATAAAAACAATGCTACATTTTGGCTAGCACATTTCACTGCCTTGTAAGATGTTACAGATTACTGTGGCTGTACATTACTATTCTTCACTTTAAACAGTGCTTCCTTCATAAAATTCTTGAACATTACGGTCAGACGGTTCTTGATTTAAGCCAGCTTTGGTTTGATTGCCTGTCTCTGTTAAATCTGTGCTTGGAGATGGACAAAGGCAGAGATTTCAGTATTGCCCATGAAGTTTCAGCTGCTTCTGAACTGATTAACTTTTAGAATTGTCTTTCAGCTAGTTGACTCAATCTCTCTCAATCATATAGTTCCGATCTCAGGATCCTGAAAAACAAGGCAAGTTCTGCTTTTAGCCAGCTGGTCGTGTCCTGGAGATGGCTTTCATTTCCCACACGCCTTCCTTCCTCAGGGTACACAGCCCCATTTTCTTCCAACCATGCTCTAAGAACCTGGTTTTACATTCCCTCCTCATTCTAATCCCCCCGCCCCTGAGTGTGCCCATTAAATGCCCAGATATAGCTGTAGTTGCCAAGCACATTCTGTTCAGAGGTGCAGCTCTATGCATTCTTAGCCACCCTGCTAGGCATCTTACAGTTAATTCACAATATGTTGTTCATTATGAGTTAGATTGTGGCCCGCCTGGGGGTTAGAAAAGTGTTGAAGTTCTAACCCCCAGAACCTCAAAACATGACTTACTCAGAAATTATTTCTTTATAAAGGTAACCAGGCCCTAATCCAATATGTCTGCTATCCTTATGAAAAGAGGAAATTAAGACACACAGATAGACATGCACAGGGGGAAGATGAGCACATGACTGGACTGACTCATCTGGTAGCCAAGGGATGCCAGCAAATGTTAGCAAATAGCAGAAGCTAAATGCAGCATAGAAGAGTCTTAGCATACAAAACAGCTTCATAGCTCATACCTTGATCTTAGACATTTGCCAGGACTATGAGATAACACATTTCTGTTTTCTATTTCAGCCACCTAGTTTTTTTGGTACTTTGTGATGTGAGTCCTAAGAAACTGATCCACAATTGTTTTCACCAAAATCCAGTTTTGTGTGACTTACTCTGTAATCTTTTATTTTTCTCTATTCCATAATAATGCTCTGGTTCTCTGAGCCCAAGAGAAAAGATTTTTTTTTTTTTTTTTTAGTTCTCCTAAGTATTGTTTTTGTTTCACTTGGCTGATTTCTGAAGCCAGTTGAAGTCTCTCAAGCCCTGCTTCTACCGTGAAAGTTCTTGCAGTCAGTCATCGCCAGTGCTGTCTGTTGAGAATCCTGCAAGGTCACGGTGCTTGGTGGGATGAGGTGGACAACCTGGGAACTACCTTTAAGTCACCACTACTTCATCACAAATGATCAGCCATTTTATACATAACCAACTTCAGAATCCAGTTTAGTATTCTTTCACCACTACAGAACAAAGCGCTATAAATCTGTTTAACATTTTTCTGCACCCATCACCTGCTGTACTCAAAATATTTTTTCTTGCTGACTTATTAATAGCAACTTCAAACTTATTTATATTAACAATGATTTGTTTCTTATTACAAACATTTTTTGCATAGACTATTTAAAAAATTAAGTTGATAACCTTGCTCAAAACACATCAAATCTTCTGATTTATAATTCAAAGACTCTGTCTCTGGTCTTTTTGGAAATGTGAATAACAGTGGCCTATCTTTTATGTTTTCTGGCTTTTCAGAGGTATGTTTCAAAGAACTCTCTTTTTATCCCCAAAATACTTACATTTCTTCTTTCTAGAATGTGAGACCCAAGGCCTTTTTTTTTTCTGAGTCCATTTTCCAATCTTTATGGTTATTTTGAGCTTTGGTTTTGTCTTACAATCATTTCTTCTGGACTTTCCAAGCTGAAGATTGTTCTTGACAGAGAAGATAAAAGCACATCTAAATATTCAATGGTAATGTCCTCCTAACATTTTGACATTGTGAACTGTAATGGCTATTCCTGGTTATCAACTTGACTCTATCTGGAATGAACTACAATCCAGAATTGGAGGGCACCCCTATGATCTAGATCTTGAGGCTGGAAGGCACAAGTTTCTGACCTGGATCTTGGCATGGAGATCTTGAGGCATAGTGGTCATGAAAAGCTTAGGCCCAGGCAAGGTAGTGCATGCTTTCAATTCTAGGAGACTGAGGCTAGGAGATCTCTTGAGTTTAAGGTTAACCTGGGACAAAGCAAGTCCCAGATACGGGTGTTTAATCTGGGACACACCTCCTGCTGGAGGCCTACATAAGGACATTGGAAGAAGGAAGATTTACTCTTCTTCGACTGCTTGCACTTACTTGCCAACACATCTTTGGAACCTACTTCTACAGAAGACCAGCTGAAACAACTAGCCTTGTGGGACTGAGAAACTATTAAATTCTTGAACTTCCCATTCAATGCTGCCCATTGTTGGGTTGGTTGGACTACAGACTGTAAGTCATCACAATAAATTTCCTCAATATAGAGAGACATTCCATAAGTTCTGTGACTCTAGAGAACCATGACTAATATATGAATTGATAAAATCTTTCCAAACAGACTCTACGCATGGAATGGGTGGCCATTGTTATCACACATACTTTCTGCCAAAACATTTACTTGACATGAAGTTCAGCAATTGAATATTTATTTAAATATCCCTTACTAAGAGATAAAAGTTGGTGATTGTGTGATAAAATGTCAGAATGTTCTAGAAGAATCCATTACACTTTGACTAGACAGCTGTAGAGGATGGCAAGATGTAGGTCAATACCAACATATAAGTTGTACATGATATCATATATATTCAAAAAAGAAAAATAAACTCCATGTATATTAATTATGTTAAAACACCAGGGGTTTAGTGGCTTAAGAGAACCATATTGTTTTGATTGAGAAAATTAAGTTAAAAATAAGATTCCTTGGTAATATTAAGGAACCCATAAAAGTTATGCTTGCCTTAGTTTGGAAATTCTTGGCCAGGCAGGCTAGTAAATATAGGTAGATTAAAAGCCACGCTAGAGTCCTGTGTGGGATGGCATTCTGCCTTGCAATGGAGCAGTAGCTGAATAGGTCAGAAACTCCTATACTTGGGATCTGAGGAAATTTCAAAATAGGTGCATTGGAAGTAGTTGCCTTGAGAGACCTCAGGAGTAGAGCCAAATTATGAGAATATGGTATGAATTATATCTCATAATAAGGAATGGACAGAGTGGAGTCCACAGAATGTTCTGACATCTCCTGAGACCTGCAGGGCTATTAACTCTGGATTGGGTCTCTTAAGTGCATTTCTCAGGTAGCCTTCATAACTTGTTGTACTCTTCTTAACCACAGAACCCTAACCCTGCAGTCTCTCCTGCTTTCCTTTCTTCAGAGGTCAAGGTCAACACTATTCTATAGCTCAGAACCTCTCTAGATGTAGCCTAAGATTTATGCTTTAAATATGACCTACCTTTGCTCCATTTCTGTTAGATGTACAGGGATGAAACATAGATGGTAGGGACTCAGGGATCGGTATTCTGTTAATCTTATACTGAACTATATTGTTAAAACATTAGATAAGCAGTCACAATTCAAAACTGGTTCAATTGTGGTCCACAGGGAGTGCCAAGAAGATAAGCAGGATCAAGTTTCTGTACTCCTTAATCTGAGACCTGGTTAAGATTAAGCCTGATGACGGTTTTTTTTTTTTTTTTTTTTTTTCCTAAGTTACCATTGATTATTTTTGCACTGTTTTCCTTAGGTCTATCAGCATTGAATTGTGGACTAGATTTCTGGAAGTTATCCATCAGAGTTGCACATTGCACAAATACTTCCAGAACCTCGGACTAGAGAATTGTTTTAGATAAACACGATTTGGCCCTTAGAAAATTCTGGAAGATGAAAATCTTGAGAAAATCTTGAGAAATCTTGAGAAAATCTTGAGAAAATTGGCCTTAAATTGTGTCCATCTTGTCCTTGATCCTATGCTCATTTTCACCTCTAGACCCTGTCCTAGTTAGGTAGGTCTCCTGGCTTGGACCATCTTTTAGACATTAATATAGCTTCTTTTTAAAAAATTTCTCTTATTTTCACAAACTTGGCTAAAAGTATATTTCTGAACTTTTCCTTTGTGTAGAGTGGTGCATTGTTTGAATGACAAGCATCACTTTCCTCTGAAGAATCATGAGACTAACAATAATTGAAATGACACTTCATCTACAATTGAGCTTTCTAGTTCCTGTTTCACAAGGATCTGGAGAGTTAAGTTTATTTTTGCACATATCATGAGTAGTGAGAGCAAATTGTGTTGTTGTCTTATGAGTCCCACTAACAGACTCGTGCTCTTGTCAGAAATGGACTCAGCATTTTCATAAGGAGGAAACCACTTTTCTAACTGGCCTTTATGACTTTGCTCAAGTTAATATACAATCAACATGCCTTTAACAGCCTCTTATAAAATAAATGAGTGACTTGAAGCCAGTTCAGAGCACAGTACTTCCTTCTTCAAGTGTGTGGTGAGTCTTTGTCCTTTCACAAAGTTCAACACTTCTAAAGAAACTTAATGAGGACATTATCACTTGTTCAAAGAGACTCCTTGAGAGAGTTCTCGCACTTCTCTCCTTCTCACTCTCCTGTGATTTATCAGCAGTTACTTACTGAGGGTAAACTATGCAGTTAGTTTGAATGCTGTATATTGATGACATAAGACTTCCATTTGAGAGGTACTTTTAGCTCTATAAAAGTCACTATGTAAATTAATTTATAAGAAATACTTTAGTTTTGTTTATTGACATTGAGGCACTCTCATTGGCTTCTCTCTGTGAACTTTTGCTTGAATGTATGTAACCCACCTTGATCTGATGATCAGAAGATGGCAACAATAAAATTGAATGGTCTGCCATTCCCTGGGACCTGCACGACTAATAATTCTGGATTGGGTCTTGTAAGTGTGCTTCCCTGGTAGCTTTCATAACCTGTTATACTCTTCTTAACCACAGAACCGTAACTCTGCAGTCTCTTGCTTTTCTTTATTCAGAGGTCAAGGTCAACACTATGCTACAGCACAGAGCTTTGAATGTAGCCCAAGATTTATGCTTTAAAGATGATCTATTGATTCTAATATAGCAGCAAGGCTTTTTTTTTTTTTTATTTTTTCTGCCTGTAATGAGAACTGTGGCTTTTTCTTTGGGAGGACTTAGTCTTTGCCACATCTTCTGATCTGTGAAGTGTCCTCTGATCCTCTCTGGATGTTGTTTATGAACTATGCCACATCTTCAGCTGTTCTTTCTTTACAGTCTACAAGGGAGATCAGATCTGTCTTTCACAGAAAAAAAAAGTGTGGCTGAAAAAGACAACAAGATCAACCATTGTTTATGTAAATAAATTCCTCTGATAACTTAGAGAAAATCAGTTTATTTCCCAGTTTTCTATCAGAAAATTTCAGTTTAACTTGATTGCTTTGATTTCTTTACTGCTCACCTTTTATTTCTTTATCCATGTCCTAATAAAAAATATTATCTCTGGAAGGAGATATAGAAGACTAGCCATTCATATTCATTACTTCATTACTAATACAAGAAGTAATTTTTTTTTTTTTTGGTTTTTCAAGACAGGGTTTCTCTGTGTAGCCCTGGCTGTCCTGGAACTCCCTCTGTAGACCAGGCTGGCCTCGAACTCAGAAATCCGCCTGCCTCTGCCTCCCAAGTGCTGGGATTAAAGGCGTGTGTCACTACCGCCCAGCATACAAGAAATAATTAATTAGTTAGTTTCATGTGACTGGGTAGGGTTAGAGTAAGATCCCCATCATGCATTTGGTGAATATTAGCACTGAGTACAACTATTAGAATAGATGTATTGTATACAAGTTGTGATAATCTCCAAGTGCCTATTGCCCTTTATTCATTTCCACAGTCAACTGGTTTGTGCATTTTTTTAATCTAACATATTAAAATCTAACTTTCTGTGGCATTGCCGTATAGTTTTGGTCTTACCATGGGAGTACTCGTTCTCAGTATCTCTTAATTAATGTCACAAGTTTTTGTTCCTTACACTTAAACAGTGACTGCACTTCTGCTGTGGTCCATTTTTCATTTTTTGTTTTTAAATTTTTATGTGCTTGTGAGTATGTGCATTCAGGCTCCTGTGTGTGTGTGTGTGTGTGTGTGTGTGTGTGTGTGTTTCTGTATGTGTATGTATGTATGTATGTATGTGTGTGTGTGTGTGTGTGTGTGTGTGTGCATGTGTTTCATGTGTGAGAAGGGATATGTACATAAGCATGTATGAAAGCAGAGGACACTCTTGGATGTAGTTCTCTGACACTCTGTTTGATATAAAAGGTCTATTGTTTTTCAGGACTATTATGGCATGCAAGCTTTTGGGGGTTCACCTGTCTTCACCTTGCACCTAACAATAGGAATGCTTGGATTATACACCTGAGGTAATGTGTCCAGTTTAGATGTTCTAGCAATTTAAAGCTAGCATTTACAAATTCTCACACTTGCACAGGAAGCACTTTATATTCTGAACCACTTCCGCCCACCTTTCTGGTCCTTTACATACATTGCCAGCTTTGGCTGTTAGCTGTAACAGAGAGATGAAAACTGGGGTGAGCTGGGACCCTGTATTCTTCATGAACAGATTCAAAAGATAGAGGCAGCAATAAATCAAGAATAAAGTGTAGGTAGGAGGGCATGTCACAGTCTACAGAGAGAAAGAAGATACATAATCAGTATAGAGAACACAGATGCTACACACACTGGGATTGAAAGTCTTGAAAATAGACAGTTGTTAGCTTTTCTGACTATCTCTTTAGACTACTGTTTCTCTTGTCTCTATGTTCTAGTCTATAAACTAACTCTAGATTTACCTTGATGAAAAAGAGTTGTAATGATGTCACTAACTATAATACCTACCATCACTTGGAGCTTTTGAAATGTTGCATAGTTGTGTTTTGATTCATAAAATACATCTTGCTTATTGGACTTAAGTGTTCTAACAATCTGCTTTTTGAACTTGTATTAAGCATGTAATACAGTGAATGAGAAGCCTCCCTGGTAAACATTTAAAATGAAAATTCTATGTTCTTTTTTTCAATCAAAAATGAATTTCCCATTAAAAAGAAAAAAATTCATACTTTTAGAAGGTTCAGTACAAAACCACTTTTAAAAGGCTTTCATTTTAATAAATTTAGATCAATTCAAGGATGTTTCCCTGCTGCTGAGCCCATGAATTTCTTGTTTGTGGTCAAATGGAACATCACTTTCTGCCTTCTTTCTTTAGTCTTATGATCTCTAAAAGCTACTTTTGGTGGTAAGGGTTTAGTTAGATCAAGGCTGTTCATACAGACAGCAGAGCTGAGAGTCATGTGAACATGTGATGTCCAGAAACTTGAAGGAATGATAAAGCAGTAATGGCAACCTTAGGAGATACACTTATATCTGATGAGGAAGGAGGAGGAGATTGATAGCAAAGTCAAAAAAAAAAAAAAAAGCTTTTATGATCCAGGAATGTACAGTAGACGACTGATGCTAAGACACATCCAGACAAATGTAATGTTTACCTTCTGATATTCACCTGACCAACTATCTAAAATAACATTCATTCCATCCATTCAAATGGCAAGTCCTGGTGAGACCACTACTGGCTCCTGCAAGACTGCCACTACAGTTTATGTAGAACTTCTTCCTAAACTCAGTTTTTATGTTTTTTTTAAATGCTGGAGCAATTTCTTTATATACTTATATTAATTTTTGATACTAAAGTTAATATTTATTCAGTGATTCACATATGTTAAAACCCAGGTTTTCTGTTCTTATGTTTCAAATGTCATGCTATATGATATTAATATCAATGATTTTCCACTGTTGTAAGAACAGTGTTCACAGATTTTTACCTGTGAACAAATTCATTTTGGTTTCAGTTTTCATTACCTTTGACCCTGTAGTTTAATTATACAACTTCCTGATCTACCAAGCTCGACTTCATGGGTAATGCTATTAAACCAGAAAGATAACCTTAAAAACATAAACACTAGAATCAATTTCCTGCATTTAAATGCAGTTCTAACTATTTAACTAGCAGTCTAAACCGAGTCTACTTGCGTGAGATCCTTACAGTGGGCGTGGCTTGTTGATATGTGGCTGTTCCTTGGGAGGTTTGGCCAGCAACTGACCAATGCAGATGTAGATGCTTGGAGCCAACCATCAGTTTGAACTCATGGACCCGGGTAGGGGAGCTGGCAGAAGGACTGGAAGAGCAGAGGAAGATTGCAACCCCATAGGAAGAACAACATCAGCTGGTCAGACCACCCAGTGCTCCCAGGGACTAGACCACCAACCAAGGAGTGTACAGGAGAGATCCATGGCTCCAGAGACATAGGTAGCAGAGAACGGCCTTGTCTGACAGCAATGGGAGGGGAGACCTTTGGTCCTGTAGAGGTTTGATGCCCCAGCGTAAGGGGATGCTGGACCAGTGGGCAGGAGAGTAAGGGTGGGTAGGAAACCACCCTCATAGAGGCAAAGGGGAAGGAGAAGAGGGCAGATGTGGGATGGGGGATTTGTAGAGGGGTAACTGGGAAGTGAGATATCATTTGAGATGTAAAGGAATGGAATGATTAATAAAAATAGAAAGAAAGACAAGAATAATTTGAGGATGTCTTTGTGCCACAGAGAATCCAGGAAAAAAAATGAAGTAGGATCTAGAGCAGGAGAGAGGTGATACATCAAGGACTGGAAGAAGTAGATGGAAAAATGAAAGAGTGGAGGGTCTGCAGAAATTTAAGTAGCTCAGTCAACCCATAGAAGACTGGGTATGAAAGCAGGAGGAGAGGCCACACACAGCCCAGGAGAACACTGGAGGTTGGAAGGACTGCCAAAGGAGCCGGGAATGGGCTGAACAGGAGGAAGTGAAAGGGAAGCTTTATTGCTGAGGGCAGGGGAAGTGAGAAGCAGAACTTCATGAAATGATGGCAACTTCCCCCAACTTGTGTATGACAGCCTAGAGTAGGAGTGGAGAAGGCAGATTATTGATTTTCCTTTGTTTAGGTATTCAGGCAGGGCAGTGGGGCACACACAGGACGAAACTAGTCAGTGTGAGGAAAGGTTGAATAGAATCAGGTCCTGTCTGGTTAGAGAAGAAAATCAGTGTGGAGGAAACGAGACTGAATTTTGGTAGTTCCCACTGACGAGCCTGTAGAATCCTGTCCTTATCCAGGAACTGACTGGGAAGATCAGAAGCCTCAGAAACCAGCAAGGCTCCTATGGAGGTTGATTCTACCACTAGCCTGCTATGATGTACAAAACCTGTCATTTCCTGCCATTGGGTCTCAGTCTCCAGATAATAGAGAGTGCATGAGGGTTTGTTGATTTACATACATACATACATACATACATACATACATACATGTATATGTGCATGTATGTGTATACATACCTTTATTGTTAAATTTTAATTTAATTAAGTTAAATGTAATTATATCTTTTCCTCCATTTTCTTTCCTTCTTTCAACCCCTACCATGACCATTCATGGTCTCTTTCTTCTTTGTTATTGTGTTACGGTTACACACACACACACACACACACACACACACACACACAAGTACATAAATATATAAAACCTGCTAAGTCCATTTAGTGTTGCTCATATGCATATACTTTCAGGCTGTATAACCAATTAGGGGGCTCATCTCTGGGAAAGGATAATTTTTCCTTTCTTGGAGGTCATTAGTTTCCTGTAGTTATTTGTCTATGGTGGGCCCTATTTGATGTACTCCTTTCATGTTAGCATGACTATTGGTGTTGTCATTGTTCAGGTCTTCTTTAGGCATCTGTATTGTTTAGGTATTTATCCTTCATTTTTGAATTCTGTGTATGGGTGTCTTGCCTGCATGTATATCTGTATACCTCATGTGTACACTGCCTGGAGAGGTTGAAAAAGACATCAGAGCCTATGGAACTAGAATGATAAATAGCTATTAAGTAGGTGTTGTGACTCAAACATGGGGGCCTTTGGGAGAGTAGTCATTGCTTTTATTTTAATTACCAAACTTCCTTTTGGAGAATATATATATATTGAACATGTGTCTCTTTGTGTGTTTCTGAACATTTGTACATTCTTTACAGAAACCAAGCCAGAAGAGGCTGTTAGGGCCCCTGGAGTTGGAGTTATATGTGCTTGTTAGCCAGCTCTGTGGGTGTTTAGAACCAAACTCAGATCCTTCACAAGAGCAGTATGAAGTTTTTGACTGGTGAGTAATTTTGCCAGCCAAGACTCCTTTCATTTCTAACATTCTAAGACTATATGTCAGGTGATTTATCTGATGAGTAATTTTCACAGGCTTGTGGAGTGGGAAAACTTTTTATGATGATTTCTTAATATCTAGAATGAAAGTTTCATTTTCAAAGAACTTGGCCTCTTATGCAGTGTCATGGGAACATTCAACCCATCCATCAATGAATGGTAACAACTTCAGAATTCACATATTCAAGAAAGTCTCTCTTCTTTTTCTCACCACTGAGATATTCCTGTACAATGGGGTTCCTCAGAAAACCCTGGCAGCCTTCATTCTTAGGCACCTCCTCCTCTTATTTTCCCCTGGTTTGTCTTCATCTCAGTGCTTGTCAATGATCTCTCCTTTACTGTATTAACAAATAAACAAAAGATAGTTGTCATGGCCTTGCTGGGACATCAAGAATTCAGAACAGTGAGACTGCAAAGCTGTGCAAAACAGTGACAACTCTTTTGTTCTTCAAAACTGGCATCCTAGTTGAGGAGAAGAAACTCAAACACACATAATCATGAGTTATATAAGGCATAGATAACTAAGTTCCAATACACAAATTAAATGTAAATTGATTAGGTCCCAGCAGGCCCAGGCTATTAATGGCACTCTCGTGAAATGGAATTTGAAGTAGGCATTGGTCAGTAGGGTAAAATTCCATAAAAAAATTTCTTGATCATCAATTGGCAAAATCTAGTATGACTGGGAGGATGAAATTGTTTTGTTCTTGTTGGCTATTTTCTGCTTCTTTCATCTTTTATGAGCCTTCAGTCCACTGGGGAGTTAATCTTCATATATTTGTGGTTTCTTATACTTTATGCTACTATTTGGATACCCACGATCTTTAACATAAACTAAAATCTGTCTTGTGGTTGGGAGAAGTTCTGTGGTCATTTGCTCAGATTGGCAAGGCACTTTCATTGCTGACCCTCCCAGATTCTTTCAGGGATTTAACCTCTGATATCAGAACAGGCAGACTGTCATAACATTTTGTCTTGTATTTCTTTACCATCTTTCAGGACCAATAATGCACCTCACTCTCTTAAAGTAAACTTTCTTAAGACTTAGAATGGGAGACTCCCACATAGATGCCACTATTTGTTTCAGTGTAAATTGGCTTAAATAAAACAATCTTTAAAAATTAACTTCTCAGTTCCATTGGCTATTGTAATGTTTAATAAGAAATTGCAGCTATTGGCTATCCCACTGAACTACAGAAACAGTGACCATTTCATAGATATAAAAAGATCTATTGAGTCATATTGGTGATACTGGGTATCTCTGCAAAACACAGTGTCTTTCACAGCAGTGAAGCCCCATCTTCCCTACTGAGTTGCTTTTGTCAGGATATGCATCCTACAGAGAAAAGAGAGTTTTATCTTTCCAAGCATGGTATCTTCATCTCCCAGCAGTAGCTGGTGTGTGTGGTATCTGATGAGTAGTACTATTTTCACCTACTCCCCCATGCATGAAAAGATGCTAATAGTTGTTTCAATGGATCAGAATATGTCTCCCAGAAGAGGTAACCTTTGGATTAGATTTGGAAGAACAAATATGAGGTCAACAGATTGAGCCAGGCCAGGCATCCATGTGATAGAGCAACCTATTCAGATACAGTTACTATGGATTATGTGTAAGCAGAAGGTCACAATAAGATATCTACAGTGGCTGAAACAGAGGTTGCAAGTATGTGTGTTGTGTGAGTGGGCTACTGTGAAGGGAGTGGATTTAGGAATTAAAGGTCCAGTTGCAGCTCAGAGAGATGAACTTATCTATTCTTTTGTTGGTTGGAGGAGCATACTTGTGAGATTCATACAGAAGATGGACAGGAACAAGTCAGGCACTGAGGAATAAGCTATATTCATATGTGATGGCTGCTGTGGTAGGAGCAGGTTGTTTCAGGGACTGATTCTGGGTAGAAAAGGGAGGGTTTGGTTGATTGTGGATGAGGTGGTGGTAAACAGACATAAGGAATGTGGGGACTGAATCACATTTCTAAAGAGACTAGTTAAATGGATTTGCCTGAAATGACTGAAGTGCAATGGGGGAATTTGTGGTGGAGTTGTAAAAGCTAGGAAGAGAGTCCACACTGGAGAGTCAGATTAATGAGGAGAGTTTCAGTTCTGAGAGAAGCCAGTGGAGCATCCTGAGGAAGCCTCCATGGGAGATAAAAGCCAAGGAAGCGTGTTTGCTGATACAAAGCCATCATAGACACCAGAAAGAAAAGGTTGTGGGAGGCAGACACATTCCTGGTCTTTACAGGAGGCTGAACGGTGGTTGCTAGTGTCTAGGTTTAGACCACAGGGCTGCACTTTTAGGCCAAATCCCAAACCTTGAATCAGGCTATGTTTCCATGAAGCTCTCTCTGGAACAGAGAATTAAGAAGCAGTCTGTGGTGTGACTTGACAGCTTACGAGTTTTGACAACTGGCTTCTTCATGTTCTTTAATTTAAAACTTATTTCCATTCTTTTTTTTTCTATGTTTTTTAATTGGATATTTTATTTACATTTCAGATTTTATCTTCTTACCCCATTTCAGCCCCGGGCAGGAACCTTCTATCACATCCCCTCTCCTCCTGCTTCTATGAGGATGTGCCCCCACCTACCAGCCCACTCCCACCTCCTCACCCTCGAAATCCCCACCCCCCAACACACTCGGCATCCAGCCTTCATGGGACCAAGGATCTCCTCTCCCACCTATGCCCAACAAGGCCATTCTCCCCTACATATACAGCTGGAGTCATGGGTCCCTCCCTGTGTGCTCTTAGGCTGGTGGTTTAGACCCTGGGAGCTCTGGCTGGTTAGTATTGTTGCTCTCCTCGTGGGGCCGAGAAAGTTATAAAGAGTCAGAGTTTTACCTTCTACTGAGGTTGATCTAGAGAGTCCTCAGTGGGACAGAGGGAAGTATTCTAAAGGCTACTTGTGACAGAGGTTTCTCTGTGTGTTATCCTCCCATTCCTCTCATAGGGCACAGTCCCCCCTTTTACTTTTAATGAACATTGCTCCAGGATTTAAGGGGAAGTTCCCTTTCTTTTTAAGCCCCCTTCCCATGTTTATATTTTCATATACTATATTGTTTCTGTTTAATTCTCTTTCTCCCATCTCAAGGCCTAATAATGCCCTCAAGATCACTCTTTTGCTAATAAACATTGCTTTCTGAAGGAATTCATGGGTCACCTTTTCATGGACTGACTATTAAGTCTGATCATTACTCCATTTATTATATTTAACAATAGGGATGTTACATAAACAAATTCTCTATTTTTCCTTCTCTTTTTTTTTGAGACAGAGTTTCACTATGTACTCCAGGTTGGCCTTGAACTTGCAATATCTCTGCCTCTACTGTTTAAGCACTGGTATTATATATTTCTCAGTTTCTTTTCTGTGGCTCTGATAAAATACTCTGAGAAAAGCAACTTAAGCTAGAAAGAACTTTCTTAAGCTCAGAGTTTAAAGTCTAGCATGTAGGAAAGTCATCAGAGCAGGACCTTGAGGGAGCTGATCATGCCACAGCTGTAATCAGGGTCAGAAAGCAATGAAATAAACTCGTGCTATGTGTGACTAAGACAGATCTTCCTCTAGTGACTACAATGTTTCCTCCCTGCCTTCCTCGATGGTCCCTGAGTTTTAAGTGTGGGGTTTGTACCATAGATGTAACAGATGTTGTTGGGTACCTGATGGTCACTATTTTTCCGAATGTTGACCACTTGTGGACTTCTTTAATAGTCTCAGTCTATTGCAAAAAGAAACTGTGAGATACAGTTTTCTGTATATGATAGAGGAACTGTGTTCATGAAATCTCAAGAATCAGTAAAGCTTCTTTCTGTGGATGGTAATTAATACAAAGACATACAACTGGACAATTTGTAGAAAGTGAAATTATGGAGCATTCAGTCCTAAATGGGATGTCTTTATCAAACTCCTCCTATCAAGGCTTAAGAACCTGTGTGGAAGAGGAGGCAGGAAGAACGCAAGAGCCAGATGTGGTAGATGACTCCAAGGAAAGAGTATCTTCTAGATACAACAGTACTGGTAGCGTATGAACTCACAAAAAGGTGCTTTTTTTGATTGCTCTCTGTTTTATATACTAAGGTATGAGTTCAGAGATGCCCTCTTCACATAGACTGGCTAGTTACCTTACTCCAGGGATGCCTTGTCTTCATCTTCCATGGGATTACATGCAGGTTCCCCTGCTCAGCCAGCATTTATGGGGAGGTTGGATCTCTGGGTCTCAACATGTTGGCAGTAAATAATTCACTTACTGGGCTATCTCTACATCCCCGTATCTGTTTCATTAAAAATATCTACAAACACCCGTTTTACTCAGTTCTGTGTCACTTTTAGCAATAACTAACATGATGTATGAAAGGAAAAGTTTCAATTTGACTCTTGGTTTCTGATGTTTAGACTAGTTAGGCTGATTGCTATGGACTTATGACAAGGCAGAATATTGGGGTACAGGCTCATGGTGAAACAAAACCAATCACTTTATTGCCAAGAAGTGGAGGAGAGATGAAGGAGCTGTTATAGAAGAGTCTCTTTCAAGGGTTTGCTTCTCCTTGTTCCCATCTTAGAAAGGTTTCAGTATCTTCCAATAGAGCAACTCAGAGGCTGAACTTTTAACACAAGGGCCTATGGGAAACCTTCAAGATCCAAAAGACATCTGCACCTAAAGGAAAGTCAGATAACACACCACTGAGTTTCAGCAGAGGTATAATTTGTTTTAAGAAATTTTGATATGTAATAACTTTGCAAGGCAATACACTCTCAATATGCCTGTATTTAATCTGACCAAGCTATTAAAGATAAGCAAGGGTTCAAATAGAAAGTATGACATACAGAAAACTGTTGAGAGAATCTCTTGTATACTGTATGGAAACTTTACCTGTCAATAAAAGCTGATGGCCTATTAGCTGAGGCAGGAAATAGGAGGTGGGAGTTCCTGTAGGGAGAGAGGAACTTTGGGATAGAGGCAGGCATGGGAAGAGATTCACCTGAACATTGAGGAGACAGATGAGGAGAGGTAACAAGCCATATGGCACTCATAGAGTAGACTAAATGGGTAAATTAAGTTATGAGCTAATTGGATAACAAACCAAAGTTTGTGGTCTAGGTATTTATTCATAAATAATAAGTATCAGAGTCTTTATTTCTGGAAGTGAGGTGTGGTTATAGAAAACTACTGACATGAATATGCATATAATACATATCTATCTATATGACATTATGAACTATATCTATCTATCCATCCATCTATGTAAATATCTTCTATCTATCTATCTATCTATCTATCCTCTATCTATCCATCTATCTATGTAAATCTCTCTCTGTCTATCTCTGTGAATGATATGACATAATGTGATATAGTGAACTGTAATGTATGATGTGTTTAGAATTGCAAAGTTAAGTTTGATTGGAGTTAGCTTTGTAAATTTAGGCAAGTAGCTTATACCCTTTCAAAACATCAGTTTTCAAAAACATTTTTATTGCTTCTCTGTAATCATGCACCCTGATTACAATCCCTTCCCAGTCTTTCCATATCTTCCCCTTCCCCAATTCTGACCTCCCCCCGAAAGAAGTAAAAAAAAAATAAAAATAAATTTAAAAAAGTATTTTGTGTTATATACACATACATTCACTGGAGCATAGCCGAATTCTTAGTGGCCTGCCTTTTAAATAGAATTGAGTCCTTATCCTCCAATGTCTCTGATAGAAGCCACGAATTATGGAGGACTACTCTTTGAAATCTCTGTCATACTTTTTAAGAGTTCTTTTCAGTGGTTTCCTGACTAGTCTTTCTTTTGTGTGGGGAGTGTGTTGGGTGGGGGTAGGGGTTGTCACAGAAACCTTCTATGACCCCCCTTCTACTGTGCATCTGTAGTCATTGACATCATGGCAAAAGGAGCCTCCTTGCTCTTCACATCAGCAGTATCACAAATCGTGGGTCTCCCCTCTGGCGAAATCACAGACCATGAACACTTCTCCCTGCTGCAGTAGGTTTAGACTTTAGACCCAAACAGGCCTGTGGACATTGGACATAGATATAACTTCAGGTAGCAGCACAGACCGTGGACATCCACATGGCCTTCAGTGGCAACACAGCCCACAGACATCAACATAGACCTCCACTTGAGTAAGATCATGAGTCCAAACATGGCTCTTGGAAGCAACACAGGCTTGGATATCATTATGGACTCAGATAATATGTGCCACAGACATCTCAGCCCCCAGAAGGGCATGGTTGATTGTGACATGTGTGGCTTGCTCACTCTGGCTGTTGGCTCTTCGTTCACAATATGTAAATTATAGTGTCATGGTGAGAAAACTGTATTTTTACTGTTAATTCTATACAAAGGGATTAATTATAATTTGATTCTAAAAACCAGGATATTTTCAGAGCACTCCATGGAGTAATTTTCATGAAGATTTGGTATATTAACTTATACACAGAATAAGAAAACAATTTTTTGCCATATACATAGAATAAATTGAAATTTTTTACTTTATATTCAAGGATCTGACCATGGTAGGAGAGTCTCTGCCTTGTCTGCCTCTCTTAACACCTACTGGAATCCTTGGGAATATTGTAACAAGGTACTGAGATTGGTGACTGGTGACTCAGAGGGCAGAAACCAGAGAGCAGTCTACTGAGTCTCTGTGACCCCAGCCCTCTTCTTCAAGGTTCTGACTTACTTGCCTGGTTTTGCGCTATTTTGCCATGGGGACAAACATTCTCAGGAGGAAGCAAGGCTCCTCCTGGGCTTGTCTGCTGTTCTGGCACATCAGGTGTTATGTAACTGTCCTCTTTCCAGCTGCCCTTTGCCTCTTTTTCCTTGTGATATGCTTAGTTATTACTCTGAATATTGTTTCCACCTAAACCTGTGGATTAGTGATCTGCTGTGACAATACCACCATATTTCTAGGGAGACACATTTGTGTAGTGTTCATACCTGGGCTTCAGACTAAGGCAAAGTCCACAACTAAATTTGTGGTACCTACCTAACTTATGTTACCCACAGGGGCTCAGTTACAAACTAGATCAAATATCTCCTGATTGGAAATTAGGGAAAGCAATGACTTTGTACTGAACATTTTACAAATGTCATTTTATAACATATAAAATTATTGTTAGAAATGATTTTTTTTGAATCTGTTTCATAGAACAACTCCCTCTGAATTCCAGATAATCCAGGTAGTGACATGGGCTCTGAAAGCTTCTGGGTTCTGCTGCTTCCAGATTTGTGTAAGTACCTGGCAAGCAATTGACAAAATGACAGTGTATCAGTTTCTTTCTGCATGTATTATCGATCACATGTCCGTTATCTATGTGTGGAGATGCTTGACTTATCTCTGTTCAGTACTGCTAAGTCAGTGGATACAGCTTATTTCTGTTGTTGAGTTGCTCAGAAACAGACTGCTCTCACTCACATGACTGTCTGGAGCTGAGAGATGTGGAATATTGAGCCATGTTCTCTTCTTTTCCAGTCAGTTGTTCCAGGGTTGTTTGTTTACATGTTTGTAGCTGGTTTCCAAGATTGATGCATGGTGTGTCAGCCTTCCTAACTCCATAGAAAGTGACAAAGTAGGCCCAGATTTTAAGATCTGAAGGAAAATGGATCTCACCCATTAAAGAGAATTCCTGCAAATGGATATTACAAAGGAGCTGGGTGTAAGAGTTCTGAACACTTGAGGACCATATGCTCATCTTAATCAGTCCTTCCTCTGGGCACCATCATCCTTGACACAGTGATTAGTAGGATTCTTCATCCACTACATTCCATCAAAGGTGCTGAAATGATTGTTTCTTTATGTATTGCACTTTATTGACACCAGTTGGAAGTAAGATAAGCTGTCCTAGTTTCATTTCTGTTGCTGTAATGAAATTAATCCAACAAAAATTAGCCGAGGGGAGAAAGGGTTTGGCTCACAATTTTACAGATCATTATAGCAGGAAAGTCAAGATGGCAGGAACACTTAAATAATGACTCACACCACAGCCAGTCAAAAGCAGAGAGACATTAATGCAAACATGCTTAGTACCCACGTAGTTATTTTTAAAATCTAGTCTATGACCTCCAAGCCCAGACAATGGTGTCACCTATAATAAGTAGGACTTCCCACCTCAGAATGGTTCTCTGTAGAAGTGCCTACAGGTCAGCCTGAACTAGACAATTATTCACTAAGATTCTTTGCCTAGGACATTCTAGATCATGCCAAATAAACAAAACTAAGTCACACACAGTGCTCTGTATGAGTTAAAGTTTCTGATAATTCCCTTTATTTTTCTCATTAACTCCCATCCTCAACTCTCTACTGATAATTTTAACCAGGTGATTATTTCTACAATAAAGAGAATAAATCAAGGTCAGTAGCAGCTTGCTTTCTTCATGTTCTATGATTCAAGTATGTGGTATCTTCAGCAATATGGTCTTATCAAATTATGGAGGTGACCCACATGCACTGGTATGAGCTAGTAATGTTTGAGAGTCCATGGGACCTTACTGGCCCCCACAAAATGTACCCCATTCTTGGTATTAGACTTTTTATTTGCCTGTGGTGTCTACTATCAGCAGTTTCTCCAGTATATGATATCGCCATTTACAGTGTGTGTGTGTGTGTGTGTGTGTGTGTGTGTGTGTGTGTATTCTACAAAGCCTCGACAGTTGTTTTGCATAAGACTTTCTGGGAGGTCTCAATTTTTTAAAATGTCATTTTACTTATTATTTTATGTTTATGGGTATTTTGCCTGCATATGTCTGTAAACCACTTATGTCCTTGGTGGCAATCAAGGCCAGAAGAAAGCACTAGATACTGTGAAACTAGAATCACAGATGGTTGTGAGACACCTATTGCATGCTTGTAATTGAACCAATGTCCGTCCTTCTGGAAGAGCTACCGGTGTTCTGAAACGCCGAGACGTCTTTATAACCCCCTCAGAAGCCTTTGGTGTTATGTATCCTTCTCCATAGTCCCTCCTCTACACTGCCCCCATCCCCTTCCCCATTAAGCCCTTTCTGTTTCTTAGTCCCCTTCAATCTGCTATACCATTGCATTTTTGCTCTCCTCCGTGAAGTGCATTCCCATGACCCCTTGCTAATTTCTGACTTCTATGAGTATTCCAAAGGAATCATGCATATCTGAAAATTTGGAGCTAACACCTACAAATAAGAGAAAAATGTCACATTTGTCACCAGAGACACTTATTTTTTTCCAGCAGATGCTGATTAACAGCGATGCAACTGACAAATGTAACATGAACAAGTGAATGTAGAGAGTTCAACCCTTACATGAGATATCTATATCACACCGCCTCCTCCCAATACTTGATGGGTTTAAAAAAAGAATCATGTTAAGTAGGTAGGGGATGGGCATAGATCCTGGGAAGTGTGAGGAGGGGGTGATGATGATCAAATGATAGTATCTGAGATTCCCCAAGAGTTAATGAAAGTAAGGGGAAGAGGAAAGCAAGCATAGAAATCGGTAAGAGAAATATGGGGGTAACATTAATTTTCCAAATCTTTTCTATTTGCCTTTGTAACAACCTTATGCCTAAAATAAATCACCTCTCTCATCTGATGTTCAGTTTTGAGGGACAATTCTCTCTCTTCCTCTCCTCCACACATATTTCTAATATTTATTTATAATCATGAAGTTGTTCTTGTAAATATTTTTCTGCCTTCATTACTTTTAGTCATCCTCCTCACACACAGACCTATGACAACCAGCATCTGAGGGATCACTTCCATGGGACATTTTCCAAAATGACCTAAAAGTACAACACAGAGGAAGAAGGAAAGGAAATCCAGAGCAAAGCAGCTAAAGGCTCCCAAGCAGGATGTTCAAGAGTGATGCTCTAGGACCAGTGATACACAGGCAAGCGCACACCAGGAACTCTGCAAGGGGTGGTCCCATGCCCAAGCATCATGGAATTAAATGACAACATAATCTGGAGATCTAGAATTGTGATTCTTTTCACCTGAAGGTTTGAAAAATCGGGTTGTAAAGGGAGATCTTGATAGTACAAAAATATAGGATCACATAGGAGAAGAGATCCTTATGGGTAAAACAGATGGTTTTGCTAGAGAAATAATAAATAAATAAAATCATAAAGATGAGTTGGAGTGGCCTATGAAAACCGACCAACTTGAAAAGGTTAAAAATGTAGGGAGCTTACTTTCTGAGCTAAGTCAGATTAGTCAGATCTCATCCATGAGACAAAGTTGTAAAGGACATTTCATGTGACTTGTAATTAATTGTTCTATGGTTCTTCTGATCCACAGGCTAAGCCTCAGTGTCAAAGAAAAACACTAGTGTTTTCTAGAGAAACTTCTTTCTTTTTATCCTACATTTCAAAATGTTGCTAATTTTCTGCCACAGACCCTTTCCTTGATTTTTTGAATGGAAGGCTGATTCCTGTGTCACCAACACACCCCGGTGCCAGAAGAGCGTTAGGCTTCTGAAGACAGTCCATTTCCCAGTCCCTCAGCTTCAAAGATTTTATTTCAATGAAAGAATAGCCTAAACATGGAACACAAGCCTCTCTTTCTCTCTCTCTCTCTCTCTCTTTTTTTTTTTTTGTCTGTCAAAGTGAAAAATGGCTGGGTGGGAATTCTAATTATGTGGAACACGTGGAACATGCTGGGCATGGTCTTCCTGTCCAAGAAAATTGGTGTAACCACTGTCCTTGGAGCAAATAAAGCAATGCTATGGTGACTAGAGAGGCAGCAGAGTTGGCTCAATATCAGCCACTCAAACTACTGCCCACACAACACAGGGCTCTATAAATTTAGGGAATAGTTTCTGTATTGTTTCATCGGGATGTTCTGTTTGGTACAGCAGACACAGTTACAATTATTGCCATAGACTTTCATCTCCTTTCTAATTAATAAACTGACACTTAAAGAAGTCATGTAATGAACTAGAAATCAAGATCTAGACTCTGAAGTTCCCTGCATTCTTAATCAGTGTATATTTACTATACTGTGGTGCTTTTTCTAATAAGGTCTACTTTATAAGTTTTCATTTGTTTAATAATTTGCTTTCTATATAAAACCACTCTTTTCTATTTCAAATAAATCAATGTCATTGGCTTTTGTATCTTTCATAGGATTTGTCTCACAAAGTCAACTATGATGTTTCTACCTTTATGAGAACTCTGACTCCCTTTTGATTCACTGAGATCCATTAAAATCCAAGCCATTTCTCCCTTTCTACTCTAAAAATATGGGTTTTTTATTTGTTAGCACTGACAGCTTCCCAGTGAGGTAAAGGGGTCAGGAACACTGTTAACTGAGTGTTTTTAAATCAGCTACACACAGAGGAAATAACTTGCCCAAGGACATGGTGACTCAGTCATTGGGATGAAAACAGCTCTTATTTTTTGAGTTTCAATACACATCAAGACCATGATCCAGATGGGTTATGGGATTAAAGCCCTTCACAAACAAGCACATATTAGTCAGACATGGAAATAATTATGTCCCTTTCACATTTTGAACAGAAAGTGAACTCTCAAAGACACTGGCCACAGGGAAAGATTCTCCAAGACATTTTTTCTCTTTTTCTTTTTAAGTCACAGTCTGAAAACAGGAGGGGGGAAAACAAAGCAAAGCAAAGCAAAGCAAAACAAAACAAAACAAAACAACCTTCCTTGTCTTTTCTCCCAGACCTGGCCTCACATAGCACTTCTTACCACACTCCTGTGGGAAGAAGGATTATACTTTTCACTATTCTCTAGAGTAGATTTTGTTCTTTTAAAATAAACAAACACTTGAAGACTTTTTTTTTTTTGTCTAATATTAGCTTTGGTCTTGAATCAGAATTGATTTGGCATGAGTAACCAGAATGGACAGACTCTCTTCTGATGCCCAGTAATGGAGAGTCTCTCTTGAGACAATGTCCTAGAATTATCATTAAATATGATGAATCAAAAGAAGGATTAATTTTTACTAAGAAAAATAATGACATGAGATAACTGCTTATCACCCCCCTGGGCCAGTCACTTACTGATGCCAAAGGGGTCAGCTGCCTACATTCTTATTTTCCCAAATTGGACTGGTGATGTTCATGAATCTTGTTGTGCAATAATAAATTTACTTTCTTTGGAAACTCAGGAAGAGCTTCATTTTTAAATTTACACAAAGATTTCACACAACGCTAAGTAAAGGCCCTGAACCAATTACCTGTTTTTATAAATTATGTCATTTTTGATCCTACAGGAAAGAAGTCTTTGTCTTCAGAAATCTACACACCTTCTCACAGGTTGTAACAAAGTTGGATTGACTGACAGGGTAGTTGCTGGCTGAGAAGACTCTTTGCTGTTCTTTCCTCCTTTTATAGCATCTTTGTTTTTATTTTTTACACATAGATAATGTGTCAAAAAACCAACATATTCATACAATTGGATACAACCCAACAATACAAAACAGTATTGAAACTAGCATGCTGATAGCATTCTCTTTCTAGTAATCTGGGAAGTATACTTGTTAAGAGGGAATGCTAAGGAGAGAGGCATGAGTAGTCCCGCCTTAGTTGGCAGGGTGAACTGAGTCAAAATGGTGCAGCATAAGTGGATTTAAGAAAAAAACCCATATTTATTAGTTTTGGACATTGGGACGTGCAAGAACAAGGGGTTATGGTAAGGAAGATTTTATTCTAAAGTATCTTCACTTAATGGTCATCGTCTCACTGGCTCAACAACCTCGTTTGAACATGTGAAGGAAAAGAGATCTTTATTCTCTCTCTCTGTAAAAAGATACATTAGCTATTCAACCCCTGTGAGAAAGGATAGGTTGTGTGCATGCACATGATATATTTGATTACATTTATTACCCCCTTTTCTTTGTCCACTCTCACTCCCTTTTTTTTCTTCTGTTCATTTATAGTCTCCATATATTCTACGTGTCTTCCCCTAGATTCCACATACAGTGAAAAAGGAGATATTTGCTTTTCTGCATATTTCAGTTCACATGGCAATCTTCAGTTACAACCATTTTCTTGAAGACTGCATTCAATTATTCTTCATGAGTAAACAACACTCATGTGTGTGTGCATGTGTGTGTGTGTGTACACCTCATCTTATTCATTTTATCATGGTCAGATTCAGAACTTGGCAATGGCGATACTTCTGTGACAAACATGTCTTGTTGTAGCCGATAGATAATTTCTTGTTATATACTGATGGCTTCTTGGGTGCACACATAGCAGTAGCATGGCTACGTCTGATGTGGTGTATAAATCTCCTACCGCCTTATTTGTATCTTATTGTTTGTATTGCTATTGTAAACTATTGTATAGTTTGGTTTCTATTGCTGTGATAAAGATTATGACCAAAGGAACCTTTGGGAGGAAGGGCTTATTCGGCTTATACATACTGTTCATGGATCACAGTCCATTATTCAGGGACTTCATAGCAGGAACTAAAGGGCAGGAACTGAAGGAGACACCATGGAAGAACACTCATTGGCTTACTCTCTAGGGCTTGCTCAGCCTGTTTTTTATACAACCTATGATCATCTGCCCAGGGGTGGTACCATGCATAGAGGGCTGGACATTTTTTTTTTATATCAAACATTAATCAAGAAGGTACCCCACACTCTTACCTTCAGGTCATTCTGATGGGGGACATTTTCTACATTGAGGTTCCCTATTTCCAGATGACCTGGGTTGTATCAAGTTGACAAGAAACAACAGCAGCAGCAGCAGCAACAACAACAACACTAATTAGTAAAGATAATAAAATAAATTCAATTGCTTTTCTAATTTTCTTATTGGTTAGCTTTTTTTTAGTGCATAGGCACACAGTTTATCTTGTGTAGCTTTACCACGGTCAGTATGAAGTTCAGCTTGTGTTTTGGGAGGCATCTTTAGGGTCTTCCACATAAGATCCTGTTATAAACAGAGGTGATTTTAGTTCTTTATTTGAATCTTAAATGGATTTTTATAATTTCCTTCTTGGCTAATTGTTTTGAATAGCATTTCCGGTATTATATTGAATAAACGTGGTCAGAGAAGAAACTTTTCTATTGCTCCTGACTGTATGGGAAAATGATTTCAGTTTCACATCACCAAGTATGCTGTTTGCCTTGGGTTTGCCACATATGGTCTTTAATGTGTTGATGTGCAGTCCTTATATACCTAATTTGTTCATAATTTTAAACATTTTTTTGTACTTATTTACTCTTTGAAAATTTTGTACATGCATATAATGCTTTCTGGCTACATCATCCATCTATGTCTCCTGTCCTTCTCCCACCCTACCCATGATCCATCTTCTCAGAAGGTTTATGTATTTTTGTTTTGGTTTTGCTTTGAGACCTACTGGGATTAACCAGGGACAACTGTGTGGGCATGGGTGTGGAGCTATCCACTGGGACTTGAGTGACTCACCCATGGCAACGTCACTGAAAACAATGATTTTCCTCAGGAAAGGTTGGGCCCCACGGAACTCTCCATCACCTATGACTGACTGTTTATGGACTCAGCTTTGTATAGATCCTATACAAAAAAACCCTGTAGCTGCTGTGAGTTTATTAATCTTATCGCCATGACATAAAACAGTTGTCTCATGCTCTTATTGCCATCATCCTGGCTCTTAGCCTGTTTTCTACTCCTTCTTCTGCGGTGTTCCCTAGCCTTAAAGTGGATGACGTGTGTATTTTGATTAAGGTCCAGCATGGTCAGTCATTTGCTCTTAGCACCTTTACCAGTCATGGGTTTCTTTTATTAAGCAACATTTGCAGCAAAGAGAAGCTTCTTTGATCAATGGTGAAGACAGTACTAGCCTATGGGTATAAACAATATGTCCACTTAGCAAAACAATAGTAATAAGTTTACTTCTAGTGCCTATGACCTTCCCATCCATGGGTGTTTGACCAAATCCACAATACTGGGTATGTATTCTTTCCTGTGACATGGCATTGGTTACAATACAGATTAGTTTATTGTTCCAACAGCAATCAAGCCACTATTGTACTAGTAGGCTACCTTGTCAAGACCTTGTCAAGGTGAGGCACAATGAAAGCTAGCCATCAGGCAAAACGCTTCCAGCTTAGTTCTAGCATGGCTTTTATGTGTTCTGAAATCATACGTGGTACCTTCAGTTAGGGGCTTACTGTTCAGTTCAGTGGTAATCAAGGGCAATTGCCATGCCCGATATAGTTTTAGGGACCTTTAAGGACTCCCTAACAAACAATTCACATAGAGTTATCTCACACCCATTGCTTTTGTGTATATAATATATCTGTGTACCAAACATTTGCGTGTGTGCTTATGTGTATTCATGTTTGTGTGTGTGAGTGTTTCTGTATTATGGAGTCCGTGTGGAGGTCAGAAGACAGATCAGGAGCTGATTCTTGCCTGTCTATGCATTTGAGATAATGTCTCTTTGTCGTTTGCCATTGAATATGGTGGTCTAGCTGGTTTGTGAGCTTTCAAGATTTCTCCTCTCTACCTTCCATCTCATCATATACCAGGGTATGTGACTTCTGGTTTTGAAGGATTTGAACTCACTCCTAAGGAACAAGGACACTGGCAGTAGGTTGAATGAGAAATGTTCCCCATACGCTTATATATCTTAATGCTTATTCTCTGTTTGGGGCTCTTTGGGAAGGGTGTGGAAGTATGCTCGAGGAAGTATGCTACTGTGGCTTTGAAGTTGTATAGTCTGGTTCTACTCTTTGTTCTCTCTCTCGGCTTACCGTGTATGGATGAAGTGTGCTTCTGACTGCTAGGCCAGCCTGGTGCTCCTGCTGCCGGGCCTTTTTTTTTTTTTTTTTTTTTTTTTTTTCCATGAGTGATTGCATCCCCTCTGAAAATAAACTCGTTTCCCTTTTAAGCAAGTTTTGGTCATGGTGTTTTATCATAGCAAGAGAGGGAAGTAACTTGAAGAGAACTTAAGGATCAGTGGACATTGTTAAAGAGAAGACAAAAAGAATGTAAGAGCCAGAGGATATGGAGGAGTGTGTAGAAAGTTGTCTTGTGACATGGCATGTCTGTTGTACATAGGAACTCACATCACCTATGGTGATCCACGCAGCACCTGCATAAATGAGTGCCTGTCAACATTCTCTTATGGATGAGAGAAAAGCTCATGAGCCCCCTGCCTGAGAAACTATTGGTTGTTAATGATTTCTGAGAGAGGGAATTTTCTTTTTTTGTGGTATAACCACTGATAAATTGCCCATGCTTTGGTAAATAATTTTCAACTCAAGCTCATAATGCCCTTATTAAACTCAATGGGTCAAAAAAAATCAAACCAAACAAACAAGCAAAAAACAAAACCAACCAACCAACCAACCAACCAACCAACCAACCAAACCCATAAAATATGTGAGTTGTTTGGTCCATTGTAAAGTTTTTTATTTCTTTGACAAATCTCTAATATAGTTCACACACTTTTTCCCAGCTTTATTGATTTCTATAGTTCACTGGGCTCCTTGAAGATGCTTATTTTGAATTCTTTGCCAAATAGATCATCTTTTCTTTGTGTTCAGCCAGATAATCTTATTTTGTTATTGTGTTGGTTTGATATTTCTTTGATTCTTTATGTTACTTGAAGACTTGTGTCACTCTGTTTGCATATGCTTTTGTGATAGAGAAATAGCTTCACAAATGAGCTCTCCTAGAATTCTGGAGTTCTATCTGGCTTTCTCTGTGGGTACACATGCTTTGCTTGGGGACTATGCATTTTCTTTTGATCCTCAAAATTCAGGCTTGGTTCTATGAATTATTTTCCCTGAGGTTAGTGTTCTAAAAATGTCTCCCAAACCAGCAGAATTAATCCTGACCACTAACATCTGTACTTTCTGTTGATATCTATGTTCTGTCTGTAAGAAATGTGGGCCATGTATAGGTATGTAAAATTCATTAATCATTCACGGGAGTAAACATAAAAGAAGTGACTTCAAATTCCAAGGTTTGCTCGTTGTCTTTATGGATATTTTTTCTATGGCTTTTATTGCTTCATCAAAACACCATGACCAAAAAGCAAGTTGAGGAGGGAAGGGTTTATATGGCTTATACTTCCATATTGCTGTTGACCACTGGAGTAAATCAGGACAGAAACTCAAGCAGGGCTGGTACCTGGAGACAGGAGTTGATGCAGAAGCCATAGAGGAGTTATGCTTATTGGCTTACTCATCATGGTTTAATCAGCCTTCTTTCTTATAAAACTTAGGAACACTAGCCCAAGGATGGAACAACCAACAATGGGCTGGGCCATCTTCTATTGATCACCAGTTGGGAAATTGTGTTATTTCTGGATCTCATGGAGGCATTTCCTCGACTGAGGCTCCTCCCTCTCCAAAAACTCTAGCTTGTGTCAGCTTAACAGGAAAGCCACCCAGCACAATGGATAGGATTAATTTTTGTTGATTTGTTTCATGTGTTAATATTTACTACAGCAACTGTACATGGCTACTCATTGTTGGTCCATTATCCTTCAAAATGTGTTGAAGTTGTAAGGGCAAGACCTGTGTATATGAAATTATTTGTAGATAAGACAGAACGAAGACTGTATCTTTATGAAAAGAGGAAATGTAGATACAAATATATATATATATATATATATATATATATATATATATATATATATATATATATATGTAAAAGAATGTCAAGTGCAGACTGGAGTCATGTTACCATTATCCCTGGAATCCACAAAAAGTTCTGGAACCCATCTTTCTCTCAAACTTTTCAAGGGAGAATGATTCCATTGACACCTTGCTCTAAATCTTTCAGCCTCTATATTCTGAGACAATAAAATTTCATTGTTTAAAGCCACTGAGTTATAGTAGTTTGTGATCACAGTAGAGGAAAGCTAATGCAGGGATATCATTTAGGAATATACACTTTTCATAGCCTGCACCCTACTATGGTCTGAACCGATGTTTTCATAGCTTATACACTGGATAATGAATTTCCAAAGCAGTAGAATTGAGATTTTAAGAGAGGACAAGATCATAGGGGTCCATCCTTCTGAATGCCTTTTCTAATGCCTTTTCTAGTGTGGGCATACTTGTTCTCAGAAGAGAAGGCTATTGGAGACAGCTGGCCCTTGGGATTCTTTTCATCCTTACTCACTAAGTTGTCATGTAGTTTTTCTGCTGTGTTATAAGCACAAGGTCATGAAGTCCTCACAAATACAGAGACTCCAATCTTGAACCTCCAGCTTCTATACCATGGGGTAAATATTTTTCGTTCCTTTTAAAATTCTCTAGCACCCACTCTTCTATTTTAGAAAGAGAAGGCAGGCTAAGGCATTTCCCTTGAGCATCTGGCTTTGAAAGTTCAGTATTAGATGTTAAAACAAAGTCCTAAGAGAACACACACTGTCTAAGCAACATCCCTGGAGGCGATTATTCTGGACAGAGAAATTAAGGAGATTCTTAAGCTGATAAATGTGTGGAAGCCTTTAGCCTTAGTCACACGTCTATATTGGATGTCTCTGGCCTGGGTTATTTATATGTAACTGAAGAGTTGTACAGCTCTGTTGAGCACAGATATGCCTGGCAGATAACTAACACTCATTCATTTATATTGCCTTAAATCTTAGTATATTAAATGTGCCAGCATTCAGAGGAAAAAAGAACTATGAGAAAAATCTGTTGGGAAATACGTAATTAAAATACTTTTGTGAGTATTACAGCAATTTTATCTATTCATATCCAACTGAAAAATCATCTTCATAGTGACTACACAACCCAAAGGCTGTGCTGTTTGACATGGACATATTTTCCCCTCCCGTTGTAATTGCATACTGGATAGTGCGTGGGCCCTAATTTTGTGTCTGTGTTTTTCCTCTGGGTGAAAACTTTTCAGTGTTGCTATTTGGATGAATTTGGAAAGACTCTTGTGACTAGAGGAATGAAAAGAAGCTTGTAGGATTTCTAGTGTGATGTGTGGCTGCAGTTCTACAGCACAGCTTGGTTTAACATGGCTAAAAGCAGCTTGATTAGATTATATATGTATCAGTCTGCAAATGCCCCTGGTCTTTGAGACTCAGCTGGCAGTGGATCTTATGGCTCAAGTGAAGCAAATCTGAAGAGAGAGGAGTCCTGATGAACTCCTCATTCAACAAGATATTCAAGCCAATGGTTGGTGTTAGCTTCTGAACCAGCAAGATATGAGTCATGATTTTACAACAACAACAACAACAACAACAACAACAACAACAAATCCTTTACTTTCTTTCAGGGCCAGCATGTAGCTTAGTGGCTAACTGAGGCAGTTGGATTAAGTCAGAAGCGATGGTGTCATAACCACAGAATCTATCTAATAGACTATGGTGATGTGGGCCTGTGCCTTTGATCATTAAAAATTTGAGGATCATCCTTATATAAAAGAAGGAATCCACAGCAATGGATGCATTCTCCAAAAGAGGAAGAATATTTAAGAGTGGGTATTTCTGGGTGTGGAAGTGCACTTCTGTAATCCTGACAAGAGTAGGCTGAGGATTTTCACTATAGTTTTGAAGCCAATCTTGGCTGGATAGTCAGATATTGTGTTGAAAACACAAGAGAGTGAAGACAAAGGTTCTAGTCTTGTGAGAAGTCTATATCTTGCAAAGGCAGTGACAGGAGCAGAATAGTCACAAGAGGAAGGACAAAGGATGAGAAAACACTTTTGGGGTTCACAGAATACTTCAAGATGTGCACAGTAAAAGCTGTATGGTTTGCTAGAAGGGAGTTTCAATGTAGCTCTAGCGAACAGCAGTAGGAAGCTGTGACCATGGAGGATGTGGGTCCATTCTAGTTCCCTGACTCTTTTGGTTGTTCTTGCTGCACAGTTGGTAGGCTGCATTGGGGGAAATCATATAAAATCGGATCTCGTTTAGATTTAGAAGGTAGTCATCTTTGAAGTACAGAGAGGAAGCCACGATGCAATACAATTAATCAAAAGCTCCCTGTGTCAACCATGGATGAGAGAACTACTTCAAAGATCTGCCAGTGTCTGGACTTGTCCCCATCTCTTCCTACTACTTTGAGAGTCTCCCTATATTGTGGGTGCTTAACTAAGTATGGAATGTGTTATTGTGTGGTAACCATTTGATTGCCTGTGCTTCTTTCTGAGTCTTAAGCAGGTCTTTTCTGGTGGCACTGGATGGTAAAGGCATGGGTGTGATGTCTTCATTTAGAAGAATGGACAACTAATATAGATACTGGACATAATGCAAAAACTGAAAAATTCAGGAATTTTACAATTTTGGCCATTCTTCAGTTGTATCTTGGTTGTGGTAAAATCTATCGATTTTGTTATTTTAAAGATGCTTTTATTTTACTTTTGTTACACATATCTTTATAACATTATTTGCTTTTTAATTTCATATTTTGGAAGTTTTAGTATTTTTCTTACTCAAATCTTCTTTATTGTGATTTTGCTCTTTGCTTTTTGCCTATGGCATCCTTTCCGATTCAGAATACAGATTTGCAACAGAAAAATTTAGTTAGGATAGTGATTGTACCTTAAGAAAACGATCATTTTTATTACGGAGAACATGGTAGCCCCCTCAGACTGTAAATAGTACAGAGGAACAATATAAACAAATACAAATACTGACATTGTATTTTCTTGGTCCCTCTGCTTGAATTGCTGAGCTTCTGCAATTTTATGGGCATGGTTTTGAATTTTCTTCCAGTACCTTTAGAGTTTTATCATGAACACTTGAATATTAGTCATTTCAGTTATGTAACTGGTATGTTCTGAGATCTAATTTATTTTCTTTCAAAATAAGCCTGACTCTTCATCCCCTTTGTCAACAGATCAACAGATTAGACATGGCATTTGTCCTCTTGTGTTGATTTCACTTCTGTCTTCATGGTCCTCTCTCCTGTTAGAGTATCTCTCTCAACCCTGCCAGAGTTTATGAGCAAAACTGTACTTTCCATGTCTTTCTATGTTTTCTTCTATTACATCTTGTCAAAATACTGGTAATGAATATACATTGGCTTCATTCAGTGTTTGTGAAATAGCATTATACATTTGTCAGTGGTCCCAAATAGCTAATAGATTGTAATTTCCTATAATGAACCTACTTTAAAAATGTTTAAATCATCTTGTGATCATCTCCATTTTAGTGAACTGAACACCAATGGCTCAGGCTCTAAGATCCACAGAAACACCCTATCCCATCTCCCCTCCTCCTGCCTCTATGAGGGTGCTCCCCCACCTACCCACCTACTCCTGTTTTCCCCGCCATGACATTCCCCTACCCTGAAGCATGGAACACCCTCGGACCCAAGGGCTACTCCTCCCACTGACATCCAACAAGGCCATCCTCTGCCACATATGTGGCCAGAGCCATGGGTTCCTCCATGTGTACTCTTTGGTTGGTGGTTTATTCCCTGGGAGCTCTGGAGTTCTGGCCAATTGACACTGTTGCTCTTCCCATAGGGCTGCAACCCCCTCAGCACCTTCAGTCCCTTTCTCCAAAGTCCTCCACTAGGCACCTGGTGCTCAGTCCAATGGTTGGCTGTGAGCATTCGCCTCTGTATTTGTCAGGCTCTGGTAGAGCCTCTCAAGAGACAGCCATATCAGGCTCCTGTCAGCAAGCACTTTCCAGCATTGTCAATAGTGTCCTGGTTTGGTGACTGTGGATGGAATGGTGGGGCAGTCTGAGATAGGGTTTGTCTGCATAGCCCTGGCCGACCTTGAGCTTAGATTCACCTGCCTCTGCCTTTCAAACTCTGGGATTAAAGGTGAGAGTCATCACTGCCTGTCTCAATTGTTGATTTTTAGATTAAAATTTAATTCTATGATAAAAGCATATCTTCAATACCCATTTTTTTTTTTAAATTATAGATGTCATGTTCTTTTCAGTATGCTGGCAGTTACAATAACTTTCTGTTTCCTTTACATCTGATGATAAATTGGCATAGCATAACAGGTTTGACTTCTCAACATTTTCTCACAATTCTCTTCTTGCCTTTTTTCCAACCTACCCTTGGTAGTTTGCACTGCAAGGAAATCATCTGATGCCAACTGTACTTGACTCCTGCAGGGTTGATTTCAGATGGTTTTGTTTATTCCTGTAAGCCCAATATTTTAGCTCTTGGGTTCCTTTTCAATTATTTTCAGAGGACCCCTTTCCATTTTAGAGTCCATTTATGGTTGTGCTTATTTGTTGCTTCCTGGTCTTCTGCTTGTTTGGCATGTGATCTTTGGGATTATCTACCTTCTCACTGTCCTCTGCTGCACTCAGACTTACGTCACTGTCACCCTTTACCTGGACAGTCAAACGTGCACAAGCACAGCTGCAGTAGACAGGAAGGTCACTTCCTCCCCCAGTTCATAACCATCCAGACTATGTTTCCGCTAAGCTACCCTGGTGACCTTTAGAGAGAGCAAAGCTTCTGAGGTGGATTTACATCTGACCTTTTCAAATTGCTGCTAGAGAGTCAGTGATGAGTCACAAACTCTACTTAAGTGATTGTTATATACATGAAATAGTCCCAGGTGATATAAACAAATCTAAACCAAGAGATTTTTATAAACAGTTACCTGTTGTTACCTGGAGGAAAATACTCTAAAATGTCATACTTTGTTCTGTTTTTCATGTTTTAAAAATTCTATTTTTAATGTGGTTAGAGAGATTAATCTTGGCCATGTGAGTAGTTCAGAGAGTGCAGAATGAAGATATCTCCTAGACACAGTGATTTTACTTCCATTGAAGTAGTGGGATATATAGATACTATTTTATTTCTACTTTAATGTTCTGTGGGAAACTCCTCCCCATAATATCTGCAGTAGTTTACATTTCCCTGACAAAGGAAGCACCCTCTGTCTTCTCCCCACTCCCTTGCCAGCACCTCTACCTTCATTCCTTTCAATAATAGCAAATCAAGTGGGGGAGGTAATATTCACTGTGCCTTTTACTTGCACATCCTTGGTGACTGGTGCTGATCACTTGTTTTTCATATGCCTGTTGGACGCATGTCTGTCTTCTTTTGATAAATGTCTGTTTAGCTCCAACTCTTTTGCATAGTGTTAGGTTTCTTGTTCTTTAACACATCTCTTTCTTGCAGAGAGGAGCAAAAGCCATTTTCTGGTCTCTGCAAACACTGGGCATGCACTCAGTACACAAACTTCCATGCAAAACATCCATACCTAGAAGAAATTGTCATTTTTACCCTAAACAGTAAGATTTCTCAGGATAGATATATATTTTTCCATATTTACTATATATTTTAATATGTATTTTTCCCTCTGCAATCTAAGATAATTAAGTCTACTGCTGTCAACAATGACTGGGCTTAAGCAAATTGGTTCTGCTGTGCTCACTTTTTGATATGTCTTCTTTATGTTTTCTGCATTCTTGATTTCTTTGTTGCCATTGTTGTTATTTTTGCTGTTCTATACTTTTTTGTTCAAATCTGTTAGATCTTAATATTACTCTTTTATCTGTAAACCTCACTTTCTCCAATCTTACTTTGTTTTATCATACAAACCATGTCTCCTTCCTAAGGATTCTACAGAGTTTACAAAAGTTTCTTTTATTTTTAATCGTAATTAGTTTTCAATGCTTATTTATTCTTTCAGGTCTCAGAAGGTTGCTCTTTTGTCCACAGGCTGTGACCTGCTTTCTCTGCACTTGGCATCTGTAGATTTTCAGATCTTTAGCCATAGGACCACATGATATGCAAAATATGTCACCTAATTAGTTATGTAATGGGTTGGAGCTGGCATAACATGAACACTTGTGCCTTGGCATCTATTTCTCTGATGTTTATTATAATTTACCAGTATTGAAATTCATATTTTAGCTGATTCAGAAATTTGCTAGAACACTGATAGGGAAGCCTGGCTCCTTCTCCAGTAGAAAGAAAGAGACTGTGTTTTTGTAAATTGTGGCACAAAAATGAAGTGAATTTCAAAGTCACTTGTATTGCCCCATCCTGGATAACAAGCTCTTTTTTTTTTTTTAATGAAGTAAAGTACAAATGAAATAGATGCTTGATTCTAAAAGAAGCTTTATTGTTCTTGTAGTAAAAATTCCCTCATATATGAAGGTAATGGTCTTAGTTTTTACCATATATATGTGCTAAGTTTATGCTTATTATATGATGACAAAAAATCTAGAAACTCTACCTTAAAGTAAAGCTCACCCATTGACTGTTTTAAGTGTGAGATGATACAGGGGTTCATTTTTTGTTATCAGGCAGAAGATGATCTTGACAGTCTCTTTAGGGATCAGTTGTTTGATCTGGCTTGGGAAAGCTTCACTCAACCATCTCGAGCAGTGCTGATCAAGGATATAACAAAGGGTTCCTTCCTTTTAGTTTCATTTTATGAAATTGGTATTAAAATTATAGATTTTTCATCTGCAAGAGAGGCTTTCTGCATTCTACACCACATAAAGAACTTATTTAGTACTTTGATGCAACAAAAACGGGACAAAATTTCCTTCATGCCTTGATTTTCTTGAATTCCTTCATGCAGTGAAACATTGGGGATTTAAAATTGCTTGCTGAGATATTTCTGCTGGGAGTTTTTGGACTATCTAAAATGGGAATTTTATTGTCATATATTCATTTTTGTTTACATGTGCTATGTCAGGTTAATCATTTAGCAGATAGTGACTAGGTATGTGGGGATTTTTCTGTTTAAGTTTTCTTATTACTTGTCATTTCAATGAACAGGCTGTGATATCCTAGGGTTATGTAGTTTTCAATATATATATGTATATATATAATCCACTCAATGTTAACATAGACTATAGTTTGCCAAATTTTTTCTAGCTGTTGTCACTTGATATTAAGGCTTATATTCAAAGCTATCTCTAAGAGACAGACATAAATTTTGAGTCACTGAGTGAGTTAAGTCAAAATGAATTTCATAGCCTTTAGGGAGATTTCCCCAAGGGGGGGGGGCGGTGGAATGGAAACTTTCTCCTTGTCAAATCAAAACATAGGGTTCAATGCCAAGAGTTATGATCAAGACTGATTTCATTCTGTATTTCATATGACAAATACATTTAAAAATAATTATGTTTTCTGTTCTCCAAAAGGCAACTTAAATAAAAAATTATCAACCTTCCTTTTAGTGATCTCTCACAATACTCATAGCTATTGTCACCTCACCCATTCATTCTGGATGTATATTCTGTTTGCCAGGATGGACATGTGGTAGTACAGAGTCAGCCATGAAGATGGCAATCACATTGTTTTAGAAGAAAATAAATTTATATTTTAGCATTTCTAGATGAGAATATAGAAACAGAATTTGAATACTTAATAATAGCAATCCTTAAAAACATGAGAGGTTTTATTTTACATTTACTATTTTGAAAGTGAATAGACTTGATAAAACTGTGCTTCTTTTTCATCAACCTTCTGGAGAAAGGCCTGAAAAAGAGTATGTGGAAAGCAATCCATTGGACTCCATTTTGTGTGTGTGTGTGTGAGAGAGAGAGAGAGAGAGAGACAGAGAGAGAGAGAGAGAGAGAGAGAGAGAGAGAGAGAGAGAGAGAGAACCATTGACACCCTGACACAGTGCTATACCAACATCAAAACATCAAATTAGTGTTTGGAGAATATAAGGACTAGTTTTCTAGAAAATTTGTTTTATACAAAAAGGAATTGAGACAGGAACAAATATGGGTTGGAGTTTTGACTGTGGGATGGCAATCCCATCCCTCACTTGAAGCCCTGTCTTCCTGCTAGAGGTGGGCTCTATAAGTTTCCTCTCCCTACTGTCGGGCATTTCATCTAAGGTCCTTCCCTTTGAATCCTGACAGTCTCTCACCCCCAGGTCTCTGGTGCATTCTGGAGGGTCCCTCCAACCTCCTACCTCCCAAGGTTGCCTGTTTCCATTCTTTCTGCTTGCTCTCAGAGCTTCAGTCCTTTTCCCTCACCCAATACCAGATCAAGTTCCCCTCCCCACCCACACTTCCAATTTCCCTTCCAGGTCCCTCCCTCTCTCCCCAATAGTGATTGCTTTCTTTTCCTTCCCAAGTGGGACTGAGGAGTCCTCATTTGAGTTCTTCAGCTTGTTGACCATTTTTAGTTCTGTGGACTGTATTTTGGCTATTCTGTACTTTTCTTTCGGCTAATATCCACTTATGGTATAGTGAGTACATATAATACATGTCCTTTTGGTTCTGAGTTACCTTACTCAGGATGATATTTTCTGATTCCATCCATTTGCCTGCAAAACTCAGGACATCCTTGTTCTTAATAGCTGAGTAGTATTCCATTGTGTACAAGGAGATAAGAATGGATTGATTTGCATCCTTCTACATGCTAATCTCTAGTTGAACCAGTACCATTTGCTGATGTTGGGGGCCGACTTTTAGCAGAAAGCAGCTATCAGCTTTGCAGCCATCTTGAGCCATATACCCTGACATGAGACTTGGATTACAATAGCCTACAACAGCTGAGCACACTCCGATAATCTTGGTTTAGATACCTTGGGTATGTGAGATTAAAGGTGTATGAAATTAAAGGTGTGTAATTTAGAAGTGTAGAGATCAGATTTAGAGACAAGACCTAAGGGCATGATTATAGGTGTGACTTAGAGGCATGGCTTAGAAATGAGACATAGAAAAGGCAGAGGCAGATGGTAGAGAATCAGACACAGCAGAGAGAAGACAGAGGACACACTTTTAAGAGACACTTAGAGGAAATAGACACTTTTAGAAGACACTTAGAGGAAGAGAGTACAACTTGGAGTACAACTTGGAGTAGGAATTAGGCATTAGATAGCAGGCACTTGGGAGAGAACTTGGAAGAAGTAACTTGAACTTGGAGGGACTGGGAACTAGGGACTAGGAACTCAAGACTTGGGACTTGGACTAAGAAGAGAGACTGAAGAATAAACGGAACTGAAACACACTCTGTCTGGTCTCCATTCTTCGAGTCTACCCTCACTCTCTCTCTCTTGCTGAATCCTGACCCGCAGACCAGAGCGGCAGCTTGGACCAGGATACAGTGGACAGGATACAGTGGACAGGATACAGGGACAGCCCGGGCCTCAACATTTTGCTCGGGCCTTGACATATTTTGGCGCCTGAATGTGGGGCTAGTGTGGTTCCCAACATTTTTTGGCGCCCAATGTGGGGCTAGCTTGGGCCTCAACATTTTTTGGTGCCTGAACGTGGGGCTAGTGTGGTTCCCAACATGCTGAAAATACTGTCCTTTTCCCCCTGGATGGTTTTAGCTCCTTTGTCAAAGACTAAGTTATCATAGGTGTGTGGGTTCATTTCTGGATCTTCAATTCTATTCCAATGATCTTCCTGCCTGTCTCTGTTACAATACCATACAGTTTTTATCACTACTGCTCTATAGTACAGTTTGAGGTCAGGGATGGTGATTCCGCCAGAAGTTCTTTTATTGTTGAGAATAGTTCTTGCTATCCTGGGTTTTTTGTTATTACAAATGAATTTGCAAATGGCTCTTTCTATCTGTGTGAAGAATTGATTTGGAATTTTGATGGGGATTGCATTGAACCTGGAGATTGCTTTTGGTAAAATGGCCATTTTTACTAAATTAATCCTGCCAATCCAGGAGCATGGGAGATCTTTCCACCTTCTGAGATCTTCTTTGATTTCTTTCTTCAGAGACTTGAAGTTCTTGTCATACAGATCTTTCACTTGCTTGGTTAGATTCACTCCAAGGTATTTTATATTATTTGTGACTATTGTGAAGGGTGTCATTTCCCTAATTTCTTTCTTAGCCTGTTTATCCTTTGAATAGAGGAAGGCTACTGATTTGTTTGAGTTGATTTAATATCCAGCCACTTTGCTGAAGTTGTTTATCAGGTTTAGGAGTTCTCTGCTGACAGTTTTGGGGTCACTTAAGTATACTATCATATCATCTGCAAATAGTGAAATTTTGACTTCTTCCTTTCCTATTTGTATCCCTTTGACTTCCTTTTGTTGTCTAATTGCTCTGGCTAGGACTTCCAGTATATATTGAATAGGTAGGGTGAGAGTGGACAGCCTTGTCTAGTCCCTGATCTTAGTGGGATTGCTTCAAGTTTCTCTCCATTTAGTTTGATGTTGGCTACTGGTTTGCTGTATATTGCTTTTATTATGTTTAGGTATGGGCCTTGAATTCCCGATCTTTCTAAGACTTTTAACATGAAGGGATGTTGAATTTTGTCAAATGCTTTCTCAGCATCCAGTGAGATGATCAAGTGGTTTTTTTTCTTTGAGTTTATTTATGTAGTGGATTACATTGATGGATTTCCAAATATTGAACCATCTCTGCATTCTTGGGATGAAGCCTACTTGATCATGATGGATGATTCCTTTGATGTGTTGTTGGATATGGTTTGCTAGAATTTTATTGAGTATTTTTGCATCAATATTCATAAAAAAGATTGGTCTATAGTTCTCTTTCTTTGTTGGGTCTTTGTGAGGTTTAGGTATGAGCGTAATTGTAGCTTCATAGAACTAATTTGGTATTGTTCCTTTTGTTTCTATTCTCTGGAGTAGTTTAAAGAGAATGGGTATTAGGTCTTCCTGGAAGGTCTGGTAGAATTCTACACTAAAACCATCTGGTCCCGGACTTTTTTTTGGTGGGAAGACTTTTAATGACTGCTTCTATTTCTTTAGGCGTTATGGGACTGTTTAGATGGTTTATCTGCTCCTAATTTAATTTGATACTTGGTATCTGTCTAGAAAATTGTCCATTTCATCCAAATTTTCCAACTTTGTTGAGTATAGGCCTTTGTAGTAGGATCTGACAATTTTTTTTTAATTTCCTCAGTTTCTTTTGTTATGTCTCACTTTTCAGTTCTGATTTTATTAATTTGAATACTGTCTCTGTGCCCTTTGATTAGTCTGGCTAAGGGTTTATCTATCTTGTTGATTTTCTCAAAGAACCAGCTCCTGGTTTTGTTGCTATTTTGTATAGTTCTTTCTGTTTCTACTTGGTTGATTTCAGCCCTGAGTTTGATTATTTCCTGCCATCTACTCCTCTTGGGTATATTAGCTTCTTTTTGTTCTAACACTTTCAGGTGTGCTGTCAAGTTGTTAGTGTGTGCTCTTTCCAGTTTCTTTTTGTAGGCAGTTAGAGCTATGAGTTTTCCTCTTAGTACTGCTTTCATGGAGTCCCACAAGTTTTTGTATGATGTGTCCCCATTTTCATTGAATTCTAAAAAGTCTTTTATTTCTTTCTTTATTTCTTCCTTTACCAAGTCATCATTGAGTAGAGCATTGTTCAGTTTCCATGTGTATGTGGGCTTTCCACTGTTTTTGTCATTATTAAAGACCAGCCTTAGTCCATGGTGGTCTTATAGGGTACAAGGAATTATTTCAATCTTTTTGTATCTGTTGAGGACTGTTTTGTGACCAATTATATGGTCTATTTTGGAGAAGGTACCATGACGTGCTGAGAAAAAGGTATATTCTTTTGTTTTAGGATGAAATGTTCTATAGATATCAGTAAGGTACAATTGGTTCATAACTTCTGTTAGTTTCATTGTGTCTCAGATTAGTTTTTGTTTCCATGATCTATCTGTCCATTGCTGAGAGTGGGGTGTTGAAATCTCCCACTATTATTGTGTGAGGTGCAATGTACGCTTTAAGCTTTAGTAAAGTTCCTTTTATGTACGTGGGTGCTCTTGCATTTGGGGCATAGATGTTCAGAATTGAGAGAATCTTGGTACATTTTTCCTTTGATGAATATGAAATGTCTTTTCTTATCTTTTTTGATTACTTTTGGTTGAAAATTGATTTTATTTGATATTAGAATTGCTACTCCAGCTTGTTTCTTGGGATCATTTGCTTGGAAGATTGTTTTCCATCCTTTTACTCTGAGGTAGTGTCTGTCTTTTTCACAGAGGTGTGTTTCCTATATGCAGCAAAATGCTAGGTCATGTTTATGTATCCAGTCTGATAGTCTATGTCTTTTTATTTTAGAGTTGAGTCCATTGATATTAAGAGATATTAAGGAAAAATGAATGTTGTTTCCTGTTATTTTTGTTATTGGAGGTGGAATTATGTTTGTGTAGTTATCTTCTTTTTGGGTTGTTGGAAGATTACTTTCTTGCTTTTTCTAGTTTCTAGTTTCCCTCCTTGTGTTGGAGTTTTCTGCCAAGTATCCTTTGAAGTGCTGGATTTATGGTAAGATATTGTGTAAATTTGGTTTTGTCATGGAATATGTTGGTTTCTCCATCAATATTGATTAAGAGTTTTGCTGGGTATAGTAGACTGGGCTGGCAATTATGTTCTCTTAGGGTCTATATGATATCAGTCCAGGAGCATCCTCTAGGATGTCTCGGGATCTGGTGTCCACACAGGAGCAGACCAGGCGGGTGTCTGCTCAAGGCAGCATGTCCAGGCGAGGGCCGGAAGGGGAGTGGTATTCCGCAGGGACAGGGTTTGAGTGTCTGTCACTCTGGGTTCAGTGGTCCCTCTAGGATGTCTTGGGGTGTGGTGTCCACACAGGAGCAGAGCAGGTGGGTTTCATCTCCAGGCAGCAGGCTCAGGCGATGGGCAGAAGGGGAGCGGTATTCTGCAGGGGTGGGGTTTGGGCATCTGCTGGAACCTAAGCGCTGCCTGCACCCAGTTATGGGTCTGGGACAGGCATAGGGCAGTGTGTGAGTGTTCTTGCCTTCTTCTCTGTGTTCAGTGGTCCCTCTAGGATGTCTCGGGATCTGGTGTCCACACAGGAGCAGACCAGGTGGGTGTCTGCTCAAGGCAGCAGGCCCAGGCGAGGGGCATATTCCATTGTGTAAATGAACCACATTTTCTGTATCCATTTTTCTGTCATGGGACATCTGGGTTCTTTCTAGCTTTTGGGTATCACAAATAAGGCTGCTATGAACATAGTGGAACACATGCCCCTGTGGCATGGTTGGGCATCTTTTGGGTATATCCAAGAATGGTATTGCTGGGTGTTCTGGTAGATCTATTTCCAATTTTCTGAGGAATCTCCAGATTGATTTCCATAGTGGTTCTAACAGTTTGCAATTCCACCAGCAATGGAGGAGTGTTTCTCTTTCTCACATCCTCACCAACATGTGCTGTCACCTCAGGTTTTGATCTTAGTCATTCTGATTGGTGTAAAGAATCTCGGGGTCATTTTGATTTGCATTTCTCTGATCACTAAGGACTTGGAAGATTTCTTTAGGTGCTTCTTAGCCATTCAAGATTCCTCTATTGTGAATTTTTCAGTTTAGTTCTATACTCCATTTTTTGATTGGGTTTTTTTTGGGGGGAGGGTGGTTAGCTTATTGTGTTCTTTATATATTTTAGATATTAGCCCTCTATTGGATGTGGGGTTAGTGAAGATTTTTTCCCCAATCTATAGGTTGCTGATTTGTCTTATTGACAGTGTCCTTTGTCTTACAGAAGCTTCATCAGGTCCCATTTATCAATTCTTGATTTTAGAACATGAGCCATTGGAGTTCAGTTTAGGAAACTTCCCTCTGTGCCAATGAGTAGAAGGCTCTTTCCAACTTCCTGTTTTATTAGATTCAGTGTATCTGGTTTTATGTCAAGTCCACTTGGATTTGAGCTTTGTGCAAGGTGACAAATATGGGACTATTTTCACTTTTCTACATACAGACAGCCAGTTAGACCAGCACCATTTATTGATGATGCTTTCTTTTTTTCCATTGTATATTTTTTGGAATCTTTAGGGGAGATTATTCCTGACACAATTAGTGAGACTATGGAACGCTCACAAAAAGGACCCTATCATCACCATACTCCGGAAGACCCAATAAGCAGCTGAAAGAGTCAGATGCAGATATATGCACCCAACCAATGGATGGAAGCTATTGACCCCTGTGGTTGAGTTAGGAAAAGGCTAGAAGAAGCTGAGGAGGAGGACTAGCAGTCTCAACTAATCTGGGCCACTGAGATTTCTCAAACACTGGACCACCAAACAGGCATCATACACCAGCTGTTATGAGGCCCCCAACACATGTATAGCAGAGGACTGCTGGGTACAGGTTCAGTCAGAGAACATGTACCTAACCCTCAAGACACTATAGGCCCCAGGGAGTTTAAAGGTCTGGTTGAGTGAGGGTGAGGGTGGGGACATCCTCATGGAGGTAGGGGGTGGGGAGGAGGTATGGGATGTGGAACAGTTGGAGGGTGGACTAGGAGAGGGGAATAAAATCTGGAGTGTAAAAAAATAAATAACTGGGCAGTGGTGGTGCACGTCTTTAATCCCAGCACCTGGGAGGCAGAGACAGGCAGATTTCTGAGTTCAAGGCCAGCCTGGTCTACAGAGTGAATTCCAGGACAACCAGGATTATACAGAGAAACCCTGTCTTGAAAAACCAAAAATAAATAAATAAATAAATAACAAAAAAAACCCAAAAGTAAAATAAAATAAAATAAAAAGCCAAAAACAAAAAGAAGTTGAGTTTGACAATCAAATTATACTAATTAAGATTTATCACTTAATGTCTTGGGAAACTGGCCCAGGAGTATATATATTTTTTTTTCTTGGTCTTTGTTTTTATATGTGTGAGTACACTGTCACTGTCGTCAGACACACCAGAAAAGGGTATCAAATCTCATTATAGATGGTTGTGAGCCACCATGTGGTTGCTGGGAATTGAACTGAAGACCTCTGGAAGAGCTATTAGTTCTCTTAACCATGAGCCATCTCTCCAGACCCAGCACAGGAGTATATTCTTGTAGAACTGATACAGGAGCTCCTATGTCAATTGAAATTTTGTAAAATATTTTCTTGCTATTACTTTCATTAGTTTGGATTCTCAGGGGTATAGGATCTTGTATATGGAAAAAACTCAGGTTCATGCATACCCTAAAGATCAAACCTTTTTCATTTCTTTTGTTGTCATATCCAGAATAATACTATGACTGAAAAATGAGATCAAGAACAAAAACAAGGCTAGAGAATACACATAGAGAATACTTACTAATGTAAGTATTTACTTTTTGCAGTGGCTGAGATGAGAAAATTTTACACACATCGGGTCATCACTGATTCAAGGTAATTATCAGTCCCAGTTGGGATGGACTAAGAATGCATCGTGACACTGTGATTTTATTAGAAGAGTTAGAGGGATTCATAGTTTATTGTATTTGGAAAATATGAGTGCTTATAAGAAGCTGGCCAAGGACACAGTTGAGTTTCCATCTACACTTAGGACAATGATATCTCTTGAAAGTCTACATGAAGTAGAGAATGAGCCGTCAGAAAGAGAAGTGAAAGATAGGTAGGAATAGACGACCATTGAATTATTACATCACAGTTCATAAAGAGAGCGGTTTCCCAAGTAGTATTTACCCAAAGTAAAGACACAATGGCAGAGTGATTAGAAGCTTTAGAAAGCAATAAGATTTTTTTATGAGATAGATTCAGGATATACTCATTATTAATGTCCTTATTAGAAGAGCAGGGTTTAAAAACAAAAAATACCATTGTGGGAACCCAGGATATTCTTAGTGGCAGGAGTCTAGTCAGATAATGAAAACTAGTTTACATTTCCTCCCAAATCTCATAGATTAGCACCACTTTGTTTCCTCCTCTAAAACTGGAATAATTGTAGTTGTCTTTAGCCTCAGCATCACACCCACTCACTTTAGGTAGAAGAAGGAACCTTAGTAATGTAGTAACCCCCAATTTGCTCTCATTTTACAGCTAGATATGCTTGCACCATAGAATTTTATGTATCTGGAATCATCTATATTAATCTTCCAGGGCTAATACACTAACATACCAACTTCAGGGAGCTCAAACAATAGCAATTTATTTTCTCATAGATCTTGGCTTTGGAAGGCCAAGATCAAGGTGCTGCCAGGTTTGGATTGTCCTGACAGATCCTACTTTGTTTGCAGAGAGACCCTGCTTTGTTTGCAGATGGCCAGCTTTTCATTACAAACACAGATGATGATTCCTGGATAGACATGTTCTTGTGTTGATTCTCATTTTCTAAAGATACAGAGTATTGTGTCAAGGCCAACCCCCTTATTTTATTCTACAACTTCTTTAAAGTTCATATCTTCAGTTATGGTCATATTCTGAAGTACTTGGGTTTAGAAATGGATGCAATTTTGAGAAATAGACACAATTTAGTATATAATAGTTATTTTAATGGTAAAAATATTTTGAAATACATCTGTTTGTTTTATAGTTTGTTCTTTTTATTGCCTACTACTATTTTATTACACACACACACACACACACACACACACACACATACACAATCATAACTTTTCTGTTTTACTAGCAGACACTTTGGTTGTTTCTGGGTTTGTTATACACAAAGTGATTTGAATATTACCGTGCTAATCTTTTTGCCAAGATGTACAATCAATGTCTAAACATGAAATAGCTCATTGGAGATATTTTCTTAATTACATAAGAAGCTTCCCCCAAATTTCTCAATAGGATTTTAATATTCTCTATTTCCAACACTCTCTATTTTCAGTGTCAGTTGATGAAAATTGTAGTTGCTCCAAATTCTCAGTACCGTTCAGTATGGCATTTTTTTTTTATCATGTCACCCTGCACTGCGGGTATCTCACTGTGGTTTTAATTTGCATTTTTCCCAGTGACTAATAGTGGAGGATGCATATGTCCTAGACCCTAGGAAGCATCCTTGTGAAAGCAGTGTTCTCAGAGGGCCCTTCATCTGATTCTTCACTTTTCGCGTTGTATTGGATGCTTGTGGTCTCCCCGGTGACTCCATGTGTAGCATGGACAAAGGCAGACATAAATCATCCAAGGGTATAGCCTTAAAGTGAGAGGGAGAAAGCCGAATGTGTGTATGTGACTTCACATTTCTGCTTTTTGGGTACTCCAAACAATAAACAGATGAGAAGAGGCAGAACTGTAATTAAGATCAGCCTAGATAACAACTGGAGAGGCGACTGGGAAATTAGGACGTTAGATCTCTATTGTACAGTATGATCCAATATGAATTCCAGATGGGTTAAAAATAATTTTAATCAAACACATATTCATTTTTATAAAGTCAAATATTTCTTAGACGTTTGTAATGGAAAAAATCAGTCCTTTATGTCACTACTCTCTTTCTCTTCTCCAAGTTCTCTTAGCTACAGGCATCCACCTTGGAGAAGCCAAACCAGGCTTACTTTTAGTTTCTAGGTGACTTCCATTTTAGACACCATCTGTTGGTTTTCTATTTTGGTAGACAAAACTCTTTTTACTTTCCGTAGCACACGTCTCCTCAGTATTCTGATATCAAGACCTTGATAAGATTAAATCAATATCTAAATTATGATTTAAATATTTAAATTAAATAGTATACAAATACTATTCAAGCAACAGACACTAATATTATAATACTTTCTTTTGTAATCCTCCATTCAGTAAATGTATTGGCTCAGTTCTCTTTAAATTTTGATAAAGCTATCACCAGATATCATAGGTAGATATTAAAGGCAGAAATTGGCAAAGGGTATGTTGGGCAATACTGACTACTTGTTTAAAGTCAGGGCTTAGGAGGCCAACAGACATGAGACAGAATCTTAAGTGTACCCTAGCCATGTGACTTTGGCAAAGTTATTTAACTTTCTAATATATTTCAAGCTTATATGAAGCTTTATATGAAAAATGAGGCATAAAGTTTTTGAAATACATATGTTACTAGGCATAATGTATTTGATTTCATTTAATCCTCATTTCAGATATTATTTTATCTTTATTTTGAAGAGAAAAAATAGAAATTAAGAAGGTCCAGTTTACTTAATCCATGCTGCACAGCTAAAGTGGTTGAGCGAAACTAGGGTTAAAAGTAAAAGAGGCAGTACTTTGAGCTCCATAGAGACAGCGCCGGGGCAAGCGAGAGCCGGACAGGCACTGGGCGACTCTGTGCCTCAAGGAGGAAAATCAACTAAACATGGGCAAAGGAGATCTTAAGAAGCCGAGAGGCAAAATGTCCTCATATGCATTCTTTGTGCAAACCTGCCGGGACGAGCACAAGAAGAAGCACCCAGATGCTTCCGTCAACTTCTCAGAGTTCTCCAAGAAGTGCTCAGAGAGGTGGAAGACTATGTCTGCTAAAGAAAAGGGGAAATTTGAAGATATGGCAAAGGCTGACAAGGCTCGTTATGAAAGAGAAATGAAAACCTACATCCCTCCCAAAGGGGAGACCAAAAAGAAGTTCAAGGACCCCAATGCACCCAAGAGGCCTCCTTCGGCCTTCTTCCTGTTCTGTTCTGAGTACCACCCCAAAATCAAAGGCGAGCATCTTGGCTTATCCATTGGTGATGTTGCAAAGAAACTAGGAGAGGTGTGGAACAACAATGCCTCGGATGACAAGCAGCTCTACGAGAAGAAGGCTGCTAAGCTGAAGGAGAAGTACGAGAAGGATATTGCTGCCTACAGAGCTAAAGGAAAACCTGATGCAGCGAAAAAGGGGGTAGTCAAGGCTGAAAAGAGCAAGAAAAAGAAGGAAGAGGAAGATTATGAGGAGGATGAAGAGGATGAGGAAGAGGAGGAAGACAAAAATGAAGAAGAAGATGATGAATAAGTTGGTTCTAGCGCTGTTTTTTTCTTGTCTATAAAGCATTTAACCCCCTTTAACAACTCACTCCTTTTAAAGAAAAATTGAAATGTAAGGCTGTGTAAGATTTGTTTTTAAACTGTAAAGTGTCTTTTTTTTTTTTTGTATAGTCAACACACTAGCAAATGTGTCTTTAGCTAGCCCTGTCCTGGTTGTGTTTTCAATAGCCACTAACCTTGCCTGGTACAGTCTGGGGTTGTAAATTGGCATGGAGATTTAAAGCAGATTTTTGTTGATGCATAGCACAAATTAGTTATATATAGGGACAGTAGTTTGGTTTTTGTTTTTCTTTTCTTTTGGTTTTATTTCTGTTTTTTTTTCCATCTTCAGTTGTCTCTGATGCAGCTTTTATATGAAGATAACTGGTGTTCTGTTAACTGAATACCACTCTGTAATTGAAAAAAAAATTGCGGCTGTTTTGTTGACATTCTGAATGCTTCTAAGTAAATACAATTTACAAAAAAAATGAAACAGAGAATGCATTTGTAACTGTCTCCGTGTATCAGATTGACATTTATGAGGTAATACATACAAAGTATTCTCCGTAGCAATTGATATTGAGTCCATGCTACTCAGTGACACTGGTTAGTATTTATTTTATGCAGTAGTTTTCCTCTTAGTATCAAGACAAGTATGATTTGAATTTTAAGCTCAACTCTCATTTAGTTTCATTTGTTTATTCAGAAATACAGGTACATTTCTAATTTAAGAAGATATATATATATATATATATATATATATATATAAACATACACATATACATACACATATACATATATTGAATAAATACAAGTAAAGTTTCACAGTTAATGTTTGAGACAAACATAGGCAATACCATATAGAAGTATCTTTAAAAATATGGGGAAAAACTTAGAAGAGGCCTAAGTAGCCATTTCTATACTGAATTGTAAAATAAAAGCAAACAGAATGTAGCTTAAGAGTTAATGGGTGAAGGAACAAGTGGGATATTTCTAGGCACAAGATACAATCAGCAAAACCAAAAATTATCTACAAATTTAAAATATTTTTGTTCTAGTTCAGAACTCAAAACTCAAGCAGTGACAATATGTGTTTATTATTCTGCAGTCTAACTAGGGTTTACAACTATGATCACGTGAGGGCGGTTACACCACATGGCTGAGATTATTGACTACCTACCTCTAGCACTACTTGGGTTTAGCATATTTACAGTATGGTTGAAGGGCAGAGAAAGAGACGCATATAGAAACAGAGATGGAAACAGAGAAGACACAGACACATACAGAGAGACATCATTAGATCTATCTATCTATCTATTATTTATCTATCTATCATCTATCTATCTATCTATCTATCTATCTATCTTTCAAAAGAGTGAGAGAAAATACCAGAGAGAAGGTGTATTCACATTGTTACTTAGCCATGGAAGCTATAGAACACTACAAAAGTATTCTGTTCATTAGAAATTAGTCAGTAAGTTGACCACGTTCAAGGCAAGGGCAATTAGACTTCTCTGAATGGGATGTGTCATGTTTCTAAACAGAATATGGAATAGAAACAGTATCCTGAACATTGTTTGAGATCACTTAAGGTTGTTGTTCCTGTTATTGTATTTTACAGGGGAATGGATGAGGCAGAATCTGGTGAGAGGTGACTAGAGAGATGAACCATACATTGGTTTATGTATCAGCTAGTCTATCCTAACAGAATAATAATATATCAAGAGGACTATGCCACATTAGAAAGGGAACAATATTAGTGGGATTAAAATTCATCAAAATGATTCATATTGGAATATAAGAGGGAAAAGTGGAAGTAGGTGCTATGTATATGAGGCTGTTATTGTAACCTAGTCAAGTAGGAATGCTGTTGTAAACTACAGAATCTGGGAAAGGCTGTAAGCAGGTTGGGGATATTTTAGAGGTGAATAATTTATATGTATGGACTGACAGGGCAGTCAGAAGATGACTTCTATTTCCAGTGACAATTACAAGATATGTTGAGAAAGGTGATGTCATACCATTTACTATGATGAGGATCAAAAGAAAGGGGGCAGCAGATATGGGATGAGATAGAGAGCAAAAGATAATTTAGCTTTATTCATTTCAAGTGAGAGATACATGGTTGATCACTAATGGCAGATAGAACCAAGCAATATTATGACCTTAGTTTCAATGTGTAAGGAAATAGAATGAGTTGATGTCATTTAGTTTTTACACATGTATTTACAAGCAAAACTAAGGAGATTTAGTAGGCTATATCGATGTGTATCATCTATCTATCTATCTATCTATCTATCTATCATATAGCTATCATTTTTGTTTCTTTGTTTCTCTCTTCTATCTAACTATCTATATAACTATAATAATTAAAAGCTCATGAAATTGGGAAGAGGGACATGGAAAGAATTGGAGAGACAGGTAGGGGCAGATTTTGTAGATGCAGAGCTTATCTAAAAAAAAAACCTCAAAAGTATTAAACAACAATTTAAAAAGTTCTACCATACATAATAGGAGAAATGAAAAAAGGAAAAAAGAAAAATCAAATGAATAGCAGTCCACATTAGGATTCTGAGCATATGTTTCCCCAGAGTTCCATGGGGTAAGACCTGTTTTTCTATGTCCAGGGTGCTATTGGGAGGTGCTGGATCCTTTGGAAGGGGGAATCTTACTGGCAGAAATTAGGTCAGTGGCGTTATAATTTTAATGGGCAATGTGTGACCCTAGGTGCTACCTTCTCTCTCTCTCTCTCTCTCTCTCTCTCTCTCTCTCTCTCTCTCTCTCTCTCTTTCTTCTTTCTTTTTTTCTTCTTTTTTTTGATTCATGGCATAGGTGGTTTTTCTACAGGCAGATAACAATTGAGTCTACTCATCACAGATGATAAGATTCAAAACTGTGAGACAAACTACATTTTTATAAGTTGTATATCTCATGTTTTGAGTAATAGAAAGTACATCAACATTAACAAAAGGTAAAAGTTCAGTAATAAGATACAAAGTTTGATAGTCACTAGTCTCTGAGTTTTTTTATTAATGAACTAAACATTATTGAGATATCTAAAAAAAGAATTCATGAAAATGAAAAAATTCTATAAGAGGACCTTGAGTGATATTATTAATTAAGGATAATAACAGCTACATGAAAACAAAGTCCTTCATACAACGTCTAAAATCGGTACAAAAGAAAACAAGAAAAAAAAAAAAAAAACTCAGAAATCTATGGCTACAACACATGAGAAAATATAGCATACCATAAAATGCTTAACTGACAAAGAAAACTCCAAAGCTAACTCTAAAATAGAAAGTAAATGGGACCTATTCTGGAAATAATGCATGATGCCCAGTGGAGATAGAGAACAGGTTTTAAAACAGACTGCCTTCTAGCAGAAGACTGCTTTCTACTAGTCATGCAAAATGGTTATCAGAGCTCAGAACCTATAGAAACCTCCATAGTATCCCACTATGTAGAACTGAAGGGATGTACTGTCAGGGAAACATGGGGAAACAATGAAAAATAAAACCAAACCAAAGGAAAGAAAAGGAACCAATTACTAGATGTAAGAAATAACATTTTTATAAATGTCACTATTTATTAAATTGATTACATATCATTATGCCAACAGAAGAGGGTGCTCTTCAGCTGAGCAAACTGATAAACCATTAACTGTCTCACAAAGGTTTGGGGGGAGTTAGATAAAAATGTCAGGAGATAACTGAAACCATTCAAGTTATCATATGATGCAAGTACACTCTAATAAAACATTTATTGATGAAAATTCTTCTAAAACCCCATAGAGAGTAAGAAAAGTAAATCAAAAGTCATTGACATTTGCATATACATGTAAAATATTCCAATCAGGAACTCGAAATTTCAGAAAAGGAGAGACAAATAATGTGAAAACTAAGTAGACTTCAGGAAGAATAGAGGAGAAAGAATCATCCCAGGAATGATTCTTTCCTGCTGGACAAAGCTACCAGGTGACAGAGAGTAGAGAATCAATGGGAATTATAACTAGGAACATCAAGGAAGAGAATTAAAATATCCAAATGCTGTCAATAAAATAAAATGAAATAAAAAAATAATCAGAAAGTAGTAGCTTCAGAAGACAGACAAAGATGATCTCACACATATGGAATTTAGAATCTTGAATAATAATAAGTGGTGAAACAAAATTATATTTTATCATCATTTTTAAAAATGGTCCGAAATCTAGAACCTGAATCTACACCCAGAATTGACCCAGTAAAATGAGAAAGAATTTACATTGAAGTTATAATTTTTGACAACGTAATTTGAAAAAAGCCAACTTTGAAGCAAAAATACCTTTAAACAAAAGAGCAGAAAGAGTGAGTATGTATATTTTGGAATCCTGTGGAGCTTTGTAAATGTAGGTTGGTTGATGAAACAAATCTATAACCCCAGCACATAGATGATTGAGGTAGCAAATGGACAAACTTAAGACTAGTTGGACTTTAAGATGGCTAGGTGACATAGTGAAACCCTGTCCAAGAAACAAAACAATGTTTATGCCTATGTAAAAATAAAATAATATTTAATAAAACCTCTAAACCCTGAATTTATGTATTCAAATATATTTTTGTCAAAATGATAATAGAACCTGTCTTGGTAACTTTTCTCATTGCTTGACTAGATATTAGACAAATGGCACTAAAGAGAGAAGGGTTTGTTTGCTTTTTTATTTTAAAGGGATCAATTCCATCATGGCCAGGAAGGGTACATAGCTGGTCACATTGCATCCATGTTCAGGTAGGAGAGAGAGAAAAAGAGAGAGAGAGAGAGAGAGAGAGAGAGAGAGAGAGAGAGAGAGAGAGAGAGAGAGAGAGAGAGAAATGTTGATATTCAGCCAGCTTTCTGCTTTTCCTTTTTGTTCAGGCTGGAATTCTAATCCATAGGCTGTTGCTACCTACATTCAGTGTGTGCCTTTCTTCTGCAGGTAATCTCTCGGAAAATATATTCACAGACATATCATATCAGAGGTGTATCTTCTAGGTGATTCTAAATCCACTCAAGTTAATGATTAAGATAAACTATTACATAATTACACAGTTCAAAACTGATTTACATAAGTAATTATATACTATATTCAGTACTCTATTCTATTTAATTAGATATGAAGACAACAAGAGCAGTGAAGGCACATTAAACTTCACATGGTATATATGTTTATAGTGGTAAGACTATATAGTAACTGAAAATAAGTTGTGTATAGTGTAAGGTAACACAAATGGTTAAATGCTTTCCTTTTTATTATTGTGTTAGAACCATAGTTAATGGAGTAGAAAAAGGCAAAGAACAATTCTATGTTTAAATTGGAAAAGAACATAAGGCCAGTGAATAAAATGCTTTCTTTTAGTTATGAAAGGCCTGAACATACACAAATAGGAAGAAACCAGTTGACAAGGAAATATTGTAAGAACCAGAGGCCCAGAAGATCTTCTATGTGAGTGTGTTCCTAGAAATGACAAGGAATCCTCATCCATGATACTTCAACAATATGGCTGCCTCAATAAGATCTGAACAAGAATGACATTAATGGACATGCTAGTACAAAAGCGTGAAATTTCCTGTGGGGCTCTACCCCTAGACAAGAACTGCAGGCATCCAAGGAATACTGAGAGTGAGAGAATTAGACTTCTCCAGGGATGAACTCTCTAATTGGTTAACCAGTTCCAAGACATTGGCCCTGAAATCATATGATATGAACTCAGCAGGTTGTGTTTATATAATTATGCATTTGTATGGTATGTGGGAAAGATTGGAGGGAAGAAAGGGAAGAGAAAATAATGTGATTATAAATTAAACTAGAAATAAAGTTTAAATTAAAAATTAAAAGGAAAAAGTAATTGGCAGAGCACCTTTGTATAGGTGTAAGAGGGATGGGATCCTACATTTAGGTGGAGGTGTCAACTTTATAGGGAGAATGGGACATCTTCTAGTGAGGCAGGAGATGATTGCAAAGTATAGAAATATACAAGTTAGTGTAAGAGTTTTGAATAAGAAACTCAAAGTCTCTTTGGCTAAGGGCATCTGTTTTCTCTGAAACAGGTGGTGGGATACTCTGCTTAGTGTGATGGGAGGCATGTGGAGGGAAATAGGAAACTTTAAGAGAATAGAGAAAGTTTGAAGTCCACCGCAGAAGATGAAAAAGAGACTTGGTTGAAAGAATATGAGATAATTTCTGGCCAACTCCACAGATATAGTTGGAGTTGAAACCATTCATTTGTATGAAAATAGTGGGTATAATTTCAAGATTTTTCATTGGCTATATTTTGAAGCCTTAATATATTAATGGAATATATGTATAGATTGTCCAAGATTTGGGTTTTGCTAGTCTAGAACAATTGAAAAAGACAATATATAAACAGAGACATTGAGAATAAAACACTGATGGAATAACTATGCATTCCCATGTGGACAGAGAAGGAAATGAAGGAAGTAAGGCAGGGTTAAGAAAAAAGAATACATACAGCATTAGAGAACTCAGTGAACTTGAAGACCATGTGTTGAGGAATTCATGCTGACGCAGGGGAATTGCCCATGGAATTTGTAGATACTGTGGGCACAAGGGACCACCAGAATGTGTAAGATCTATGAATGTGAGCATCCAAGATGGCAGGGATTTGCTAGGAGCACAGAAGTGATAAGGCTGACCTGAGGCATTAAGTAAGGACCGCCTAGGCTCTACTTTCTTATTCTGAGATTCCAGAGGCCTTGTGAGCAAGTGATCCTTCCTGCTTGAACTTCTTGAGGAGGCAGTGAGTAGGGAGTTGGTTAAAAAAGAAGAAAGTGCAATGTGTTTAGAGGAAAGAATAGGGGAATTGAGGAACAAAGAACTTTCATTAAAATACTGGAAACAGGAGGACAGTTAGAGAATGAGTCAGGAGATAAAGGTCTCCAATACTGCCAGAATTTATTTGGGTGCTCTGAGGGGAAATCCTGACAGGCATGGTTCTGTTCTGTAACTGTACATCTCTACTTGACAACTGTTAGAGAAAACAAACTAAAGCCAGTAAGATTCAACAGTACCAGTGTTTACTCATACTATATTGACCTCTTTTATGATAAGTTTAGTGCAAAATAAAATCTTATTGCTACAATAAAAACACCTTTGAAGGAAGCAAACACTGTAAAATCCACTTTGAACATTAAAATGGAATTCATTGGAAAACCAAAGTCAATAATAGTTTCTAAAGTAGATTATATGGGCATATATGAGTTTATTTCAACATTATCATGGTCAGTTAAACTAAATGGACACACTGGTTTGAGAAAATTGATTCCCAGAAAATGAGTCATAAAGTTAGAACTGAATCTTCCTGCAACAAAATTCCCCCAAACTCTTAGTGACCACTAAAGACACAGTTGGAAAACTCAGAAGTCTGTCTCTCTCTCTCTCCCTCTCCCATGTTGTCTTCCTCTCCCTCCCTTCCCCTCCCTTCCCCCTCCCCTCTCCTTCTCCTTCTACCTCTCCCTCTTTATTTCAATGAACCTGTGGAGTTAGTAACATATTTTAGTTAGGAACTAGTCTTAATGGAAACACATGTAAACATTTCTGCTTAAATTTCTTATTATTTTATTACTTCAATTAGTGTCTTAATCTTGCTAGGAATTTATGGAATGTAAAGATGCTTGGAAAACCATGTGATTTATGACACCGAGAAAGTATAAGAACTAAGATCGACAATAAGAAGGGGGTATTTTTTACTTTTGGCACTTTACAGGTAGAAGCTTTTTCTTTCTCAGAGTGGAGCTTCTTTTTCATCCATCCTTCTTTTTCTGCATTGGCTCTAGCTCATTGGAACTTGCTTATGGGAGCTTTTGCCCTATCCACCAAATGTGCATGTGTTAGTGCAGGTGTGTATATGTAACTATGTATGAACACTTGTGGAGTCAATGAGACAGGTGGTCAGCCTAACCAGTGTGTGTGTGTGTGTGTGTGTGTGTGTGTGTGTGTGTGTGCAGATCGCCTGTGTAAAAAATTCTTTCTGCATGCATGGTTTTCTTTCCCTTTTTTTCTGGCTTACAAAGAGTTAATAAAACTTTGAGCCTTTGACTGATCAGTAAGGGGCTCCCCAGTAAAAAAAAAAAAAAAAACTAAGAGCCAAGAGCCCCAAATAAGCTTCCTCTTCTTTATCTCCTGATGCTGAGCAGTAGGAATTAATTACAAGAAGCTTTTGGTCTTAGAACAGCAGAGAGTTGTAGACAGAGAGCTGAAAAAAAAAAAAAAAAAAAAAAACCCAAACCCAAACCCAAACCAAAACAAAACAAAATAAAACAAAACAAAACAAAACAAAACAAAAACAAAAAACCCCAAAAACAAAACAACAAAACAAAAAAACAAAACCCAGAAAACAACAAAAAACAGCCCTTTGCCCTCATCTGCCACTGACTCCATACCCCAGCTAGACACTGGCAAGTTCCAGATCCACATACACTGTCCTCAGAGGAATGGTCACTTGGCTCTTCAAAAACACTCTGTTAGACATTCTGGGGGATTCATAGAACCCATAGCCAGCGCTAGCACGCCCCTGCCACCACGTGCCCCTCTTCCGGTCTGAGGCCTGGGCCGGACCTCTGCCAGGCCGGCTGGTAAGTGTACCTCGGATTCCGCCAGACACATTCTGGGGGATCCATAGAACCCATAGCCAGCGCTAGCACTCCCCTGCCGCCGCGTGCCCCTCTTCCGGTCTGAGGCCTGTTGGTGAGTGCACCTCGGTTACTGCTGCCAGACACATTCTGGGGGCTCCACAGATCCCACAACCAGCTTTAGGTAGGAAAACCCACATACTACCCTGAACTCATAGTTGGGTGCCCTGAGTGCTCAGAATCCAGCAGATACCCCCCCCCCCGCCTCTGCCGGCCAGCACCCCCCTTCGGCCCATCTCCCGGGTCTGAGGCCTAGACCAGACCTCTGCCAGGTCTGCAGTTGTGTGGACCCCGGATTCTGCCTGAGACATACTGGAAGGTCCACTCAACCCAGAGCCACAGAGGAACAACTGAACTCAGAGTGTCAAACAACATATCCTGAGATATGCAAGAGGAGACACTGCACCCAGAACAGCAGACAAATAGCTGGACTGCTACCTTGGAGGCACCATATCCTGAGGCATCCTAGAGATACCACCATAATCAGTGCAGCTGGAAAAAAATCATAGAGACATTGGACCCCTAGAAGACCAAACACAAGCGAGACAACTGGAAAGGCAGGCTACAATGAGAGACAGAAGCACAGGTAGCACTAGATTTATCCAGATGGCAAAAGGCAGGCGCAAGAACGTAAGCAACAGAAACCAAAGTTACATGGCATCATCAGAACCCAGTTCCCCCATCATAGCAAGCCCTGAACACCCCATCACTCCAGAAAAGCAGGATTCAGAATTAAAATCACTTCTCATGATGATGATAGAGGACTTTAAGAAAGACATAAATAACACTCTCAAAGAACAGATAGAAACCCTTAAAGAGGAAACACAAAAATCCCTTAAGGAATTGCAAGAAAATGCAACCAAACGGGAGAAGGAATTAAACAAAACCATGCAGGAGCTAAAAATGGAAGTAGAAACAATAAAGAAATCACAAAGGGAGAATACCCTGGAGATAGAAAACTTAAAAAAACGATCAGGAGTCATAGACACAAGTATTACCAACAGAATACAGGAGATGGAAGAGAGAATCTCATGTGCAGAAGATACCATGGAAAACATTGACACAACTGTCAAAGAAAATGCAAAATACAAAAAGCTACTAACCCAAAATATACAAGAAATCCAAGACACAATGAGAAGGCCAAACCTAAGGATAATAGGAATAGATGAGGGGGAAGACTCCCAACTTAAAGGACCAGTAAATATCCTCAACAAAATTATAGAGGAAAGCTTCCCTAACCTAAAGAAAGAGATGTCCATAAATATACAAGAAGCCTACAGAACTCCAAATAGTTTAGACCAGAAAAGAAATACTTCCCGCCACATAATAGTCAAAACATCAAATGTACAAAACAAAGAAAAAATACTAAAAGCAGTAAGGGAAAAAGGCAAAGTAACATATAAAGGCAGACCTATAAGAATTACACCAGACTTCTCACCAGAGACCATAAAAGCCAGAAGATCCTGGACTGATATCATACAGACCCTAAAAGAACATAAATGTCAGCCCAGACTACTATACCCAGCAAAACTGTCAATCATTATTGATGGAGAAACCAAAATATTCCATGACAAATCCAAATTTACACAGTATCTCAACACAAACCCAGCACTTCAAAGGATAATTGGTGGAAAACTCCATCACAAGGAGGGAAACTACAACCTAGAAAAAGCAGGAAAGTAATCTTCCAAAAACCGTAAAAGAAGGTAGCTACACAAACATATCTCCACTGCCAATAACAAAAATAACAGGAAACAACACTCATTTTTCCTTAATATCTCTTAATATCAATGGACTCAATTCTCCAGTAAAAAGACATAGACTATCAGACTGGATATGTAAACAGGACCCAACATTTTGCTGCATTCAGGAAATGCACCTCTGTGGAAAGGACAGACACTACCTCAGAGTAAAAGGTTGGAAAACAATCTTCCAAGCAAATGGTCCCAAGAAACAAGCTGGAGTAGCGATTCTAATATCAAATAAAATCAGCTTTCAACCAGAAGTAATCAAAAAAGATAAAGAAGGACACTTCATATTCATCAAAGGAAAAATGTACCAAGAGGAACTCGCAATTCTCAACATCTATGCCCCAAATGTAAGGGCACCCATATATATAAAAGACACTTTACTAAAGCTTAAAGCATACATTGCACCCTACACAATAATAGTGGGAGATTTCAACACCCCACTCTCAGCTATGGACAGATCATGGAAACAGAAACTAAATCGAGACACAATGAAACTAACAGAAGTTATGAACCAATTGGACCTAACTGACATCTATAGAACATTTCATCCTAAAAAAAGAATATACCTTCTTCTCAGCACCTCATGGTACCTTCTCCAAAATAGACCATATAATTGGTCACAAAACAGGCCTCAACAGGTACAAAAAGATTGAAATAATCCCTAGTACCTTATCAGACCACCATGGGTTAAGATTTGTCTTTGACATAGACAAAAACAACAGAAAGCCCACATACACTTGGCAACTGAACAATGCTCTACTCAATGATGACTTGGTCAAGGAAGAAATTAAGAAAGAAATTAAAGACTTTTTAGATCTAAATGAAAATGAGGACACATCATACCAAAACATGTGGGACTCATTGAAAGCAGTACTAAGAGGAAAAATCATAGCTCTAAGTGCTCACAAAAAAAAAAAAAAAAAAAAAAAAAGAGCATACATTAACAACTTGACAGCAAACCTGAAAGCATTAGAACAAAAAGAAGCTAGTATACCTAAGAGGAGTAGACGGCAGGAAATAATCAAACTCAGGGCTGAAATCAACCAAGTTGAAACAAAAAGAACTATACAAAATATCAACAAAACCAGGAGCTGGTTCTTTGAGAAAATCAACAAGATAGACAAACCCTTAGCCAGACTAACCAAAGGGTGCAGAGACAGCATTCAAATTAATAAAATCAGAACTGAAAAGGGAGACATAACAACAGAAACAGAGGAAATTAAAAAAATTATCAGATCCTACTACAAAGGCCTATACTCAACAAAATTGGAAAATCTGGAGGAAATGGACAATTTTCTAGATAGATACCAGGTACCAAAGTTAAGCGAGGAACAGATAAACCACCTAAACCATCCCATAATGCCTAAAGAAATAGACACAGTCATTAAAAATCTTCCCACCAAAAAATGTCCGGGGCCAGATGGTTTCAGTGCAGAATTCTTTCAGACCTTCAAGGAAGACCTAATACCAATCCTCTTCAAGTTATTCCATCGAATAGAAACAGAAGGAACACTACCCAATTCATTCTATGAAGCTACCATTACACTCATACCTAAACCACAGAAAGACCCAACAAAGAAAGAGAACTACAGACCAATCTCTCTTATGAATATTGATGCAAAAATACTCAATAAAATTCTCGCAAACCGAATCCAACAACACATCAAAACAATTATCCATCAAGATCAAGTAGGCTTTATCCCAGGAATGCAGGGATGGTTCAATATTCGGAAATCCATCAATGTAATCCACTACATAAATAAACTCAAAGAGAAAAACCACATGGTCATCTCACTGGATGCTGAGAAAGCATTTGACAAAATTCAACATCCCTTCATGTTAAAAGTCTTGGAAATATCAGGAATACAAGGCCCATATCTAAACATAGTAAAAGCAATATACAGCAAGCCAGTAGCCAACATCAAACTAAATGGAGAGAAACTTGAAGCAATCCCACTAAGATCAGGGACTAGACAATGCTTCCCACTCTCACCTTACCTATTCAATATAGTACTGGAAGTCTTAGCCAGAGCAATTAGACAACAAAAGGAAGTCAAAGGGATACAGATAGGAAAGGAAGAAGTCAAAATTTCACTATTTGCAGATGATATGATAGTATACTTAAGTGAACCTAAAACTTCCACCAGAGAACTCCTAAACCTGATAAACAACTTTAGCAATGTGGCTGGATATAAAATCAACTCAAACAAATCAGTAGCCTTCCTCTATTCAAAGGATAAACAGGCAGAGAAAGAAATTAGGGAAATGACACCCTTCACAATAGCCACAAATAAAATAAATTATCTTGGAGTGAATCTAACAAAGCAAGTGAAAGATCTGTATGACAAGAACTTCAAGTCTCTGAAGAAAGAAATTGAAGAAGATCTCAGAAGATGGAAAGATCTCCCATGCTCCTGGATGGGCAGGATTAACTTAGTAAAAATGGCTATCCTGCCAAAAGCAATCTACAAATTCAATGCAATACCCATCAAAATTCCAAATCAATTCTTCATAGAGATAGAAAGAGCAATTTACAAATTCATTTGGAATAACAAAAAACCTAGGATAGCAAGAACTATTCTCAACAATAAAAGAACCTCTGGGGGAATCACCATTCCGGACCTCAAACAGTACTACAGAGCAGTAGTGATAAAAACTGCATGGTATTGGTACAGAGACAAACAGGATGATCAATGGAATAGAATTGAAGACCCAGAAATGAACCCGCACACCTATGGTCACTTGATCTTTGACAAGGGAGCTAAATCCATCCAGTGGAAAAAGGACAGCATTTTCAACAAGTGGTGCTGGCTCAACTGGAGGTCAACATGTAGAAGAATGCAAATTAATCCATTCTTATCCCCCTGCACAAAGTTCACCTCCAAGTGGATAAAGGACTTTCACATAAAGCCAGATACACTGAAACTATTAGAAGAGAAGTTGGGGAAGACCCTCGAATACCTAGGCACAGGGGAAAAGTTCCTGAACAGAACACCAATGGCTTATGCTCTAAGATCAAGAATCGGCAAATGGGACCTCATCAAATTGCAAAGCTTCTGTAAGGCAAAGGACACTGTCAACATGACAAAACGGCAACCAACAGATTGGGAAAAGATCATTACCAATCCTACATCCGATAGGGGGCTAATATCGAATATTTACAAAGAACTCAAGAAATTAGACACCAAACAACAAAATAACCCCATTAAAAATGGGGTACAGAGCTAAACAAAGAATTCTCAACTGAGGAAACTCGAATGGCCGAGAAGCACCTTAAGAAATGTTCAACATCCTTAGTCATCAGGGAAATGCAAATCAAAACAACACTGAGATACCACTTCACACCAGTCAGAATGGCTAAGATCAAAAACTCAGGTGATAGTAGATGCTGGCGAGGATGTGAAGAAAGAGGAACACTCCTGCATTGTTGGTGGGGTTGCAAGCTGGTATAACCACTTTGGAAGTCAGTCTGGCGGTTCCTCAGAAAATTGGATATAGCACTACCTGAGGACCCATCTATACCACTCCTGGGCATATACCCAGAAAATGCCCCAACAAATAACAAAGACATATGCTCCACTATGTTCATAGCAGCCTTATTTATAATAGCCAGAAGCTGGAAAGAACCCAGATGCCCTTCAACAGAGGAATGGATACAAAAAATGTGGTACATTTACACAATGGAATATTACTCAGCTATTAAAAATAATGAATTTGGGAAATTCTTAGGTAAATGGATGGAACTAGAAAATATCATCCTGAATGAGGTAACCCAATCACAAAAGAACACACATGGTATTTACTCACTGATAAGCGGAGATTAGCCCAAAAATCTGAAACAACAAAGATTCAACTACCAGACGACATGAAGCTCATGAAGAAGAAAGAACAAGTAAGGATGCCTAGGTCTTTCTTAGAAGGAGTAACTAAATACCCAAGGGAGCAAATATGGAGACAAAGTGTGGGACAGAAGCTGAAGGGGGGGTTGTAGGGAGACCATTCCATCTGGGTATTCATTCCATGGGCAGTCACCAAAAATAGACGGTGATAGGGATGTCAGGATGGGAAAGCTGACAGCAGCCAGATAAGGCTATCTCCTTAGAGGTCCCCAGAGTCGGACATACCCAGAGACAGATACCCACATCTATCTATTAATCTGATCAAAGGTTCCCAATGGAGGAGTTAGAGAGTAAATAGAAGGAACCTTAAGGGCTGGTGGCCCCGTGAGGAGAGCAACAATACCAACCAGCCAGAGCTCCCCAGGGTCTAAACCACCAGCCTAGGAGCACATATGGAGAGACACATGACTCCAGCTGTATATGTAGGGGAGGATGGCCTTGTCGGGCATAGGTGGGCGACAAGATCATTGGTACCCTGAAGGCTGAGTACAGAGGGGGGGAATCTGAGGGTGGGGAAGGGGTCTGGGAGTAGGTGGGTAAACACCTTCATAGAGGCAGGAGGAGGGGGATGGGATAAGGGATTCCTGGGTGGTGGGGGAAATATGGTAAGGGGATAAAATTTGAAATGTAAATATCATATCCAATAAAAGAGGGGAAAAATAGAAAAGCGGTTAGAACCAACATTCTTAATAAATGTCAGCCCTCTTTAAAAAAAAAACTATCTTGATACTAAAAGTTGTTTTGAGAATTGTATATTGCAGAATGATCAGCCTTGGTGTATCTACTCAACAAGCAAGCTGGGCAGACCTGCTCAAACCTCTGAGGTCCGGGAATTCCATCTGGAGGCATGGAAGACACAGCATCAGAGGATTGTCAACTTGCTCTCCACCCCCCCCACTCCTCTTCTAATATCTCAACGCCCATAATCAGCTTGAAGAAGCTAATGATGAGTCAGCGCCCCTATTCCCTGGGCTTGGGGACTAAGGTGGTAAATGTTGGGCTGTCTCTCTAGGGAAAAGTAGTGGTTTTGTCGGAATAGAGAGGATTAGCTAGGGTTTATTGCATAGCCATAACCTATTAGTAGAAATCTGTATAATTAATATCAAGATGAAGATATAAATTCTTAAATGGCACCAATTTACTTTGTTTACAAACTTTAAGATTTTCATTGGCATGAGCTTCTTAGTGATATAAGAGTGAGATGAATATTGTTACTCCCATAGGCATTGTACCAGTATAACACATTTAGGAATACAAAGCTTAGACCCAGTCCTTCTTTAACTTTTTTAACTGATTTGAGATGGTCAGCCTGTGAGTTAAGGGACTATAGCAAATTCATGGCTTGGAGTTTATTATAAGGGTGTTCTCTATGTTTTATTTAGAAATAGCTGAGTGGAGTTAACAGGCAACAGTCCAGATTACCTTACATGGATAGCTGGTTTTCAAAACATCAGAAATCCTTAGAATTGACATGACAAACATTTCAGTATTAATGTTCATTTTCATTAGAGACCTGTCTGCTCCAGACAGCTTCCTATATTGAATTCTAAGAAGAAATTGAGCATCCTTGGAGTTACTCCAGTTGTGGTGAGACAGCCACTAGGCAAGAATTGCCACTTTCCTTCTACAGACAAATTACTGTCCAGAAAAGGACACACTTGCAGAATAGTCGACTGATTATATCTGCCTAGACAGAGTAATCAGCCCTTAATAATTCTGCAGCACTAAGGTCTGTCAGATGATCCTGGGCCAGAAGTCAGAAGAACAGATGCTCCAACGTTTTGAAGTAGAGCGAGTGTCCAGGTGTTCAGAGGTCTCTATAAAATGGCTAAGTTTTAGAAACTATGATTTGTGCTTCCCACAATTATAGTTAACTCAGTCATTCTGGATTTCTGATGGGGTTGAAAACATATAGCTATTGACCTTAAGAGAAAAGACTTGAGTGGATGGTTGTCAGCTGACATTCATCCTAAAGCCAGGTTCAGAACTACATGTTTTAGTTAGAATAGATGACAGAGGAGCTGGTTAGTCAACAAAAGGATGGACTGGGTATTAGGACTATCCTGTACCTCACTGGTACAAATTGGCATAATTATGTTCTAATTGTATTTTGAGAGAAAAGTTTCATTTTAACAGGAAAGGTGATGTGTAGGAGGAGCTAAGGTAGGAGGAGTACTGAGAGGAAGAAAAGGAGTAAGAAGAGGAGAAGAAGAAAGAGAGGAGAAGCTAGGTGAAGAAAGAGAGAAAGAGGGGGGAGACAGGGAGGCAGAGGTTCAAGTATCTCCACCAGTCAAAGATAGTTGTTATATCTAGGTTGGTCAGTGGGTTACACCTCTGATTGAACAATTCCAAACTTATAAAGCCTATGATTAACATTATTTTAAAAAAATGTATAAATGCAAAAAGGAAAAGGGGGCTTGGGATAGGGGTTTCCTAAGGGGGTGGGGGGGGAATGGGGAAAGGGGATGCCATCTGAAGTGTAAATAAAATATCTAATAAAAAAAAAACCACTCTGTTATAAGAAGGCTCAGTGTCCACACAATCTGTGAAGCCAGACATCCTCCTTGTGTTCTCTTATCTATGAAAAACAATTAACCCACTGTAACCCTGTCCACTATGAACACCATTTGAAAAACCTCATACTCTCGTGCCTGAGAGACTGTTTACAAAATATATCTTTACGTGCACTAAATAAGTACAAATAAGCAAATAAGCTTGAAATAAATACAAGCTAAGCAAAATGAATAGTATAACACTTCATTCTGAAAATCTCTACATTTACCTCTATAACTCACAAAATTTTGTGTAATAACCTATGCTATGTCTTTAGCTTTTCTATGATTGAATATATATATATATATATATATATATATATATATATATATATATATATCATCAGCCAAGTTGGATTTCCTGAAAGCTGTCTGAATTTGAATATATTTGACTTCTTAATAAAGTGTCGCATATGTATTCTCTCTTAATGTGTACCTGACACTCATGCCATTGAGCACAGCAGCAGAGATTGGACACAGACATCACTGTACCATTTGGGAGGAGGCAACATAGCCCTGTGCTTAGAAATTGGTTCTACAATTTAATTAATTGAATCCTTACCATGTTGCTTGTTAGTTGGGTGATCCTAGGTAACTTATTTAAACACAGTGCACTTCTGAAATGAGGGCTACGAAAGCATCTTGTTTAGAAGTGCATCAGGACTGGGAAATAGAAAAAGAGAGCCCAATGTTGTGGCTCCCCCATCAAAGTGTTCTATATGCTTGTCCATTCACCTCCATCCATCCAGCTATTTCTTGTCAGTGCTCTGAGAAATAGCTTACAATTTCTTGTATGGCATTTCATGTAGATCTGTTTTTAGTCTAGACTATTTCACTCAGTAGTGCCTAGGGAAATCAAGAAAGCAGGGCTACATTTTCCTCAATTACTTCATAAAAGAAGGGATTAATGAGCCTGTATCCATCGAAAACAGGACACATGCAACATACATTAAAATTACTGTGACAAAGGAATATTTTAAATGTGGTTGTGAAAACAATACACATTATTTTTTTTTGATCACCAGAGTAGAAAATATTACAGCAGAATGGCTTGGAAATTTCAGAATGAGTATTTATGTAATTTTTATTTCACTATATATATTTTAAATATGATCTTACTCTGTATCTCAAACTGGGCTCAAACTCATAATAATTGTCCTCCTGGTTTAGCCTCCCACCCAGTGGGATGACAAAAGGTGTGCACACTCCAGGCTCTGCTTCCTAGTATTTGAGACACACCTGAGGATGACAGCTTAGAATCATACTCTCCATGATTCTTACCAACCCTATCCAATTGCATTTAGACACTGCAGACCTGCCCTGCCCTTCCTGTCAATCTTGCTTTTGTCTGTTAGGTCTACTGAATATGTTCCTTGCACTATCTATCTTTGAAAGCACAGATCTACCACTCATCATCACATTCATCTTAGATATTTTATTGATTTTATAACAGGCCATGCTCAAAACAGTGTCTTCCCTAGAAGGCCAATAAGTTGGACATATACTACAAATATTTTATGTATGAAGAACTTAGGTAGGAATCCATGGATGAAGGGAATAAGTTTGGCTTGGTTAACAAAATCAGGAGTAAAAATAAATTCCAAGTCTTTCATGATACTAATTGGTCAGGGAGTTAACCACTTACATGGTCTCTTGACTTCTGTCAATACACCACCTTGTCTGTGATACATCTTTTCACAGGTCACTGTATGAAGATGCAAAGAAAGCATTTTCATCAATAATTTTATGAAAATTTTGAATGAATCAGTTTACCTTTAGTTACTTTTTATTCTAAATTTAGTCAAGTTCATGAAGGCAAAATACTCATGAAGCAGGGCCCTCTAAGGTCAACATAACTGACCTGTCACAGATATAGGTGCTGAGGGGCGTGGTCATACTCTGTCATCCATTCATCCATCCTTCTGCACATCTTCCCTTCCCTTCAGTACATCTTGGGTGGAGTTCTCCCAACTTATTGGCTGCCTGGTGGAAGTCACAGCTCTTGTAGGGATAATCTCTATGCACTATATAAAAGCATCACCTGTCAATAAAAAGCTGATGGCCTATTAGCAAAAGGCAGGAAGTAGAAGATGGGAGTTCCAGTAAAGTCACTGGAACTCTGGGAGACAGTCAGAGGCAGGAGAATTCACCACCTGGACTCTGAGGAAGTTAGACGTATGAAACTGAGGAGAAGTAACTATCTTTGTGACAGACATAGAATAATATAAACAGATTAATATAAGTTAGGAGTTAATTGGGGAGAAAGCCTAGCTTAAGGCCAAAAGCATTGTAAAGAAGTGTGGCTTTATTTAGAAACAAGGGAGGTGTAGAAAAACCCTGGACTTTTACAAGCTCTTGCAGTTTTCTCTGTGGACACTCAAAAGCAGGTGATGAGAAATTATCTTTAGTGATATAACTAACCAAAATTCTCCATCATCTTCAAGATGAGGTATTATCTAGTGATGTTTAGTGAAACTATGTAGAGTGTATGTGTTGATGCATGGAAATAATATGGGTTCCATAATTTATATCGTTTGTTATATCCCCAAGCAATAGTCCAGTGCTTGCTTTCCAGCTGCCAGTCGGCAAATGTGATTTGAACATAGTATATTAAAGTTAATCTCCCATGAAGCAAAATCATCACAGGGAATGCACAGCAATTGGTACATGCAGTAATAGAATTGGGCTTACTGTGTGATGGGGAAAAAAAGAGAGTAAAGAAGAGAATGGTGTTGCTATGAAAATATTCAGAACTTCTCATATTATATGCCCAAGCTTACAGCCACATTCATAAAATGAGAAGCCCTATAATATATAATATGCCAAAATTTTGATTGCAGGTTGCTCTTCACAGAGGGAAACTAAAATTAGAAAAATAAGTGGACTGGGTTTTAATATGAAGGAAGAATGTAGTTCTTAAACAACATACTTACAGGAAATGCAAACCCCAAAGACAGAGGCAACCTCTGCCCTCCTGAGACACTGGGTGGAGAACGCTTAACTCAATGAGGCTACTGTGGAGAAGAGAGAAAGAGGGCAGAATGGGAAGAGCGAAATGACGTGAGGAAGGAAACAAATGGTAAAACTGAAAATTGACTTTGTTCAGAAGAAATGTCTTTACTTCACTCCAAGGCTTACAGTTGACCTCAGATGCTATTTGACCCTTGCAATGACAGAAAGGAATTATTTTGTTTTCAATCCCGGCTCTCTTTGTCATGTTTTGTGTGTGTGTGTGTGTGTGTGTGTGTGTGTGTGTGTGTGTGCGCACGCGCGTGCTCATGCACGTGTGCACATGTTTGTTATGCATGCATGAGTGTTCTTGTGCGTGTATAAATGCATACAGGGGACAGGAGTTTTCCACTGTTGATTTGTATCTTATCATTAGAGACATTTACTGAACATGGCTATTGCCAACTCAGCAGGATGGTTGGTCAGTTGGTCCGTAAGCCTTAAGGAATTTCCCATTTCTTCCTCTCCCATGTATCTGGCTTTTATATAGGCACTGGGGATCCAAGCTCAAACCCTCATGCTTGGATATCAAATACTTTATCTACAGAGCCATCACTCTAGTCTTAAAATGTTTTTGTTGTTAGTGTTTTGTTTAAAATCCATTTGTAGGTTACCCATCTCTTCATTTATTCAGAACCCTTGGTGTTTGAGACCTTGTCTGAAAAGTTCACCTGTGGGAGGGTGTTAGTGCCTGAGGACAGGTTTCTAAGACAGGTAGTCACCCTACTTCACAAAGGTAGACTAATGCAGACCTAGTCTGCATAGCTACTCTGTGGCTTTTGGTGTCAGATACTTCGTTTCATTCGTTTTGGTATTGATATGGTTTATCCTGCTCTCTATGGTAGATAGGAGGAGTAATAGGGATTTTGCCTACTTTTTAATAGACATACAATTAATTGTGAAAATTTAAAAAAAATTTATTATATTTATGTGATTGTACCTATGTGAGTTTATGTCCACTATGTGTATGCAGAAAGCCTGCAGAGTCCAGAAGAGGATGTTAGATCCTATGGAACTGCAGTTATACAGTTTATTGTATTTGCCATGTGTGTGTTGGGAACCAAGCCTGGTCCCTCTGCAGGACCATAAGTGTTCTTAGTAGCCAAGCAATCTCTCTAGTCCCTAGTTAATCAAAGGTAAGTGTTGACCTTACACTTAAAAATCAGTTTCAAAACATATACTACAGAGAGGAATGTAATGAAATTTAAAAAATAAGTCTTGAAACAACTTAACCCAAGGAAGAATGGCCTTCCCGAGGCTTGGTGTGGGGTGTGCTGCATGGAAGATGAAGTACCACTCCAGCTCCTCTTGTTTCATCTTCTGGATGTTCAGTTTTAGACCCAGATTTCTCATGAAGAAGTTGCATTGCTTTTTATTATCATCATTACAAAATAGGTCTTTAGTTCTTTGGAAATAATTCACACGTTTTAGTTTACTGTTAGTTTAAATGCCTTCTCTGAAATTGGTAGTAATGGGACAAGGGCTATTTTGGGTGATTTTACAAACTACTATATAATTTAATGCAGGACATATAAGCAGTTAAGTTCAAAGTCTGACTTATCTGTCTGGCTTTCATCAAGCTTAGCCCGGGCAATTGTGTACTTATGCCTTTTCCTTGTACATGTGGTTTCTTTTGTTCTTTTTCTCTGTAGGGATGCCACGTCTATGAAATGTTTAAAATGTTCCCTCTCCAGAATCTCTCCAAACCCAACTGCTAGTCCTTACACCTCTTATGGCACCTTAAGATCGATACCTCCTACATTATTTTTATTATATTAAAGTAGATAATATGGAATTTATTATTTGAATTATTTGAAGTTTCTAAACTATTTTTAATTGACTGACATGTACTCTCACACTGAATGCAAAAATCACTACCATCTATCTCTAGTACTGTTTCATCATCCTGATCTAAACTTCCTGACTCATTAAACAGCCATTCCTGGGGATGGAGAGATGAGGTTAATGATGGGTGGCTCAGAGGTGAAGACCACAGATTGCTTATGTAGAGGATTTTGGTCTGAATTTCAACTCTCACAGTAGACAGCCCACAACAGCTGTAACTCCAGCTCTAGAAGATACAACACCTTGTTTAGGTTTCTGTGGGGGCACCCACACTCATGTGAACCCCCTCTCTATATATACATACTTAAAATAAAAATGAAATGTTGCACCGTTGTTTGGTTCAGGCAAATGAAATGATGGCACTGAACATGAAGTTACGAGACATGGACAGAGGATGTGGCTTTAACTTTACTTGGTATTTCTACCATCTAGCACATATTGATATCAAAACTTTACTTGACAGAAATATTTTTATTGTTTTCCAGGTGCCAGTAAGTTGTGCCAGGTTCTGCTGCACAATGAGAAAGAATAATGGAGACAATAATATACACTGGCTCTCAGCATGGGTAATCAAGACAGAAAAGAAATAACATGGAAGTCATACAGAAGGTAAGCATCCCTCACTTTGTGACTAAGATGCAAAATATTGTGACAGAATTGCCTAAGTATATTTTATAGAGTAAAAACAACATGTGGGTGATACAGAACGTAAGCATCCCTCATTTTGTGACTAAGATGAAAAGCATTGTGACATAATTGCTTAAGCTTATTTTATGAAGAGGAAAACACTGTGGGGACAAGGCTGGTATGGTACTTTGATGCATGACAGGGAAGAAGGAACTGGCTCTGTGATATTCTGGGAAGAACCTTCCAGGCAAGACAGTAAAAGCCTTGAGACAACACCCATGGCTCTCACAGGGTATAAGAAGTCTCTGTAGCAGGGTTAGAGGGAGGAAGGGGGATTATCTTTCTGGCTATGTGCATAGAAATGGTTAATTGAAAGGTGTCAATGGAATGTGAGTTTACAAAGAGGATTCTGACATCCTAAAAGGGAGAGAGAGAGAGAGAGAGAGAGAGAGAGAGAGAGAGAGAGAGAGAGAGAAGAACTGGGTAAATTTGAGTCTTCATTTTAAAGATAAAATAAGTGGAATTATTTAGTGAATAACTTTGGAATTAGAAAATTAGAAAATACATAGATTTGCTTGTTAGCTTTGAGCTAGATACTTTATTGTCATGGAAATTGATGATGCTGTTTTTATTTACAGATGTTTATTCTGTGCTGGCACAGGTGCTTACAAATTTTAATAACCAGAATATAAGAGATATAAAGAATACTCTACTGAGGCGTATGTATGTATGTATGTATGTATGTATGTATGTATGTATGAAGACTGTAAAGACTGTGAAAACAAATAATCCCATTTGGCAGATTAGATGGGGAGTAGAAGTCTTGATGGAAGTACAAGCCTCATATGAACAATACAAAGAACACAAAGCTCTTAGTACTAGGGGAAGCTGGCAAACCATAGAACTTGTCTGGACAGAGGTATGTCAGGTCAGGATGACAGCTTGACCATGTGCAGAGTTTTGGGTCTGCATTAGCAGAAGGCCAACAGGAACTGGTTTTTGTACCCTTACAGCTTTAATGTTCTATAATTTACAAGACGCTTTTTCTTGATTCAGCCCTCACCATGAAATAATGAAGGCATCAGATGTTCTTCCTCATATAGAACAGAGATGGGCTACTGCAGTTGTGATACAGTCTTAAAGAGCAAAGGACTATATTGATTTCACTTCAAATAGAAAGCCACACACCAAGCGGAGTGCTTAGATGTTTTTATAGTCATGTGCTATGTTATTCTTTTGTCCCTCAGTATCCCACAGATTGAAGTCAGAGCCCAGAGCTTCCAAGTTAAGCAGCTTAGATGTTTACCTCTACTTTAACTTTGTGTTGTTCTAAGTTACTTACAAAACTATTGCTAAAGAAACAAAACAAACACTGCCACGAAGATTTCCCTCTGAATCAATGATTTGGTTTGGTAAAGCCTGCGACTCCGGAGTACTTACATCATGCTTTAAAAGTCATCTCTAGAATGGATAAGCAGCCCAAAGAAGCTTTTTACATGGCTTACTTGTAATTATTATTAATGAGTGGTAATGCCAGAAAAATTCTTAAATCAGAACAAGTGAGCTTAATTTGATGTAATACATTGAGCTATTAAATTGTACATGTCATAGAAGAGTGAAGAATATCACAATGACTTTGAAATATGCTTGAGCTTTGGAGTTGGGGAGATCAACCATTAAGAGATTGAATAGGAGACTGGGAGTATGTAAGTGATGAGAAGACATTGTTAAGTGGGATTCAGTATCATCCTAAGTACACTCTGTTGTTCTCTCCATGGTAATGTGTGTTCTCCTGAAGTTTTTGGTTTCAACCCAGTTTTCACCACTATGAGCTAAACGTTATGACAAACTTAAACATTTTGTCTGTTTTACTGAGTGTTTGCTTCCCTTTGACTGCAAAGCAACAAAGCAACAATAACAAAAGAAAAATCTAGTGAAACTTAAGAAAGTCAGTTTTCATTGTAAAGAACCAACGTGTAGCTAAGATTGATATAAAGAGAAAGTGTTAATTTTTGCAGAAAGTAGAGCCTTGAGGCAAGGCAGGCAATTATGGTGGATATCACCAGATTAGAAAAGGTCCAGATAATTACCAGTCTTTACTTCCAATCCTTGACAAATCTAGTATTTTGCAATCTATCTAAAGACTAAGTACAGCTTATTCCAGGATCTTCAGGAACAATGAGACAAATACCAGTGGCTCAATATCCAGTCAACAGTTACCCAGTACTGACCCAGGCTTAGCTTCAAAACACTGATTCCTATCTGAATCAGTTTTTTTTTAAAAATACATTTCATAGAATTGTTTTTTGTTTGTTTGTTTTAATTACAGACTCATGCATGTATACAATAACTTTAGTCCCTTTTTCCATTCTTTCTGTTTGCAGCCTTTGTCAAAAAGATTCCCTTCTCCCTTCATGTCATACTTCTTCTGTGTGTGGCCCATGGAATTTAATAGGAGTTATTCATTCTGTGTAGTTGGGAGCAAGTGAGTAGAGCATGGGCTATCTGTGGGTACAGCGCTGAAGAATAGAAAGACATACATGTAAATGGTTCTAACAGGTAGTTCTTCTGAGTAGACAATTTAGTTTTTGAGAAGAAAATGTTCCTGAATGCTTTTAAAACGCATAACAGGGACTATGCATACTTACAATATAAACCCAGAAATCTTATGATTTTATACAAAACTGTAAAAGAGAAAATGGTATCTAGACTATCTGTGCATGTTTGTTCTATACTCTATCTTATGAGTGATAAAAGAATTGTAAACTAAAGTAAAAAGATACCTTTATTTTCTGAACCTGTGGGACCATAAAAGGATAGCTTGGTTTCTGGTGGAGCACTGGCTAGAGATGGCTGGAGACCCACCCTGCATAATACAGCATACATTTTGCCACACTCCCAGACTCCAGGCTTCTGACACGCTGCCAAAGACCTCCATTGATCAGTGTCTTTCATTCACATAGGACAACGCCCCTACCAGCCCCTCCACAGGTAGAGGTCGTGTGACTACAGGCCTCAGGGCCTTGAGAGATCTCCATAGTAATGAGATACCTAAAGGCCAGAGGGCATAGCCAATTAAGCATTCCTTCCCAGACCCTCCTCCTTACAAACGGTATTTAACCAAAGGCCCACCCTGGGGGTGCAGGGGTACAGCTTATCCACTTTCTGCCATGACAATAAACCTTTTAAAACCATGAACTTCCTTGTGTCTTTGGGGCCCCTGCCATGGGGAACCGTGGAGAAGGCCTTTGACTACCAAGCTGCTGCTTAATCTCCTGCCTGCAGGACTTCTCTACATTCCCTCCACGAAGGCCACCAACTCAAGCAAGCTAGCCAAGCCAGCCAAGCAAGTCCCAGTAACCAAGAGTCTCTCACCCCGCTGGGTGCCGCCAGAGCTTTCCCTCTCTGGGCTGCGGGCTGGTCCAGCCCATATGCCCTCAGTCTCAATTCTTCTGCAGCTCCCAGCGGTATCTGGGAGCCCAAGGACAGAGACCCGAGACTCCCACTCAGGAGCTCTGCTCCTGTGGGATTTCAGACTGAGATCTCCCCACGCCCGAGCCTCCCTGAGGCTTCTCACAGCCCAGCGTTTGCCTGCTGCTGTGTGGAAGGAACTCAAATTCTCGTGCTTTTGACTCCCTGAGCCATGGCAGACATGCGGGAACCACAACACAGCCCAACAGGACCCACGCCCACGTGCAAGCTACAGCCCTGCACGAACCAATGGTTTATATTATTAGTAAAAACAGGTAGAGTATTATTGGTCATTTGCTTTTCTTTCTGAAGTATATTCTTTTCTTTTATTAAAAATTGATTTTTTTGTATCACATATTTTTGATTAAGGTGTTCCCTTCCCCAACTATTTCCAGTTCCTTTCCACCTTCTCTCCCACCTGGATCTACACCCTTTCTGTCTTTGATTAAAAACAATCAGGCTTATAAGGAAGAATAAAATAAGATAAAAAGCCAAACAAATTGTAACAGTACAAAACAAATAGAAGAAAAAGAGCTAAAGAAAAAGCATGAGAAACACATATAGATGCTGAAGCATACACATTTTCACACACTGGAATCTCAAAACACAAAACTGGAAACCATAATGTATACACACACAGGACCTGCAAAGATAAAAATAAATTCCCTTACAAAATATTTTCAGACAAGATACCTCCAAAAATTATTGAGGGTTTTAAAATTATTGATTGATTGATTGATTGATTGTTGGCTATCTACTGCTGGGCATGCAATATACTCTTAAGAGTAGTTGGTTTCCCCAGTGAGATTTCTTTGAAGAAAACGAATTTTTTTCTGCAAGTGGCTATCAATCGGAGATGTTTCTGGGTAAGGAATGGAGACTTCTATCCACTTCTTCTTTCAGCTGTAGGATCCCATTTGGCGCAGACCTGTACACAAGGAAATAAAGACATGAATTCTTGTTTCAAGGACATCTTTTACTTACTTTTCTTCTGTTCCCATTTCACCTTGGTCTGGAACCATGTCTTATTCTTGCCCATCATTTTGAATTATTAAGTCTACATTTGAGACTGAATTCCTGACAAATATGCTTATTTATCCCAATGATTCTGGTCCTCTAAAGAACCCCTATGAGTACAAATTGGAAAGTCAGAAGCATTGTTATGACCTTGATACCTGTGCTTAGATGATATGTCATCTTAGCTTAACACCTAAGATGCTGGGAATTATGGGATGGGGCCTTTGGCAGATAATTAGGTTATAGGTGCTTTACCTTTGTGAATGGAGTATGAGGGAGGGTTTGGAAACCTTGTTAATCCTTTATATTATGTAAAGACATAAGAGGAAATAGATATCTATCAGATTCTGCATCTGTAGGTGTCTTGGTGTTAGATAGCTCAGTTTTCTAAACTGTTTGAGAGCTACTCACTGTAGGGATAGTGCGTAATAGTCTCCAGAAAAGACTAAGATAATCATTCACCCTATTTACTTCTATTTACTTGAAACTTTCTTTTGACACCTACTTAAGATGCCTAGTAGTTAACTCTCCCCACTCCTCCTCTTGGTATTTAAAGGAAACACCATGTCCTACAAGTCACCAACTGTGAGTTTCCAACTGTAAGGCTTCAGTCACTCTGTGCAGAAGATTGTTTCTATTAAGTCAGAGCTACATTGATACACCTCTGGCATTGACCTAAGTATACATAAAGGATATTGTCTGAACTATAGTTTAGGGCTAGGCACAGAATGTGGTGGAGAACCCCGTTGATTCCACTTCAATGTGACTACCATGAGTTTATGCATATAGAATTTGGTTTTCTTCATAATATAGGTATTTTTATTATTGATTTTAGGTATTAAACTTCCTATAAGAAATGAAAGTAGTAATTCTATAAGTAATGTATGTATTTAGAAAGAGGAATGTTTTCAAAAAAGTGTTTAAATATTGGTAGTAGATTAATCAAGTATTGTGACTAAGCTGTACTTGAGACTATTTATTTCTTTGTTCATATGGGACCATGTCATCCTTATTTTTTCCCAAAGCTGTCTTGTTGAGGAGATCCACAAAAGGCTTATTCTTTTTGTTGTCTTCCAAGAAACCCAGAAACCCAGTTGTGTCTGGCAGTGCAGGTTAGGGAACACTTTTGTGTAGTTTGGAGCTGCGTTACTCATCTTTTTTATCGCAATAATGTATTACTGGACATAATATACCCATGAAGAGAGAGGATTTATTTTGACTCATAAATTTGGAAGTTCATGGCCAGATATCTCAACAACTTTGAGCCTTGTATATTATGGCGGGGGCATATGGAAGAACAAGCTGTTTATTTTCATGGCTGGGATGAAAACAGACAAGGGAAGTAGCAAGTGTCCCAATATCTTCTTCAAGACCATACAACCCCAAATAGCCAGAGACAGTCAACTAGGATTTCTGCATGGGAAAGCTAATGTCATCAGAGATAAGAAGATCAACTACAGAATGGAAGAACATCTTTGTTAGCCATCTAATAGATGAGCAATATCTAGACTATGCATAACACAAGACAAGTAATCAAATGAAAAAAAATCAAATAAATGACTTGAACAGATGATTCTGCAAAGAGTAAATATATGAACATCTTTAGCCAGCAGGTAAATGCAAGTCAAAATTATATTACATTTTTATGGATCTTTAGAGGAAATTCAACTTAGAACTGATGTATGATATCACATCTGGGCATATGACTGGGCATATAAGTTAGTATGCAATCCTGTGTTTATTGTACCATTATTCAAAGTAGCCAATTTATTGAATTAGCCAAAGTGCCTGTTAACAAAGGAAGCTTAATAAAAATAAGCTACAAAGGAACAAAGGAAGTTAGTAAAAATATGGCTTATATACAAATAGATAATTATTCAGTCATAGAAAAATAACTTCAGAAAAAAAGAGATAAAGCAAAGTTCATCATATTAGACAAAATAAGTCAGACATAGAGACACAGCTATTGCAAGGTGTAGTGTGCCACTGTTCCTGGAGAGATGTAAACAAATGTATAGGTCTGAGCCTCTTCTGGGCAGTTAGTTTTGTATAAGAGTATTCTGTACAGCTCAGGTGGCTGAGAATATCTCTTACTAAGCCTTACTGCTTACATATGCTTAAAGAAGGAGCAGTCTAGTGAATCTTGTCAGTTTGGTTATTTCTGTAAGTCTCTCAGTTGTTTTATTCTTGAGTTCAATGAGATTCTCTATAGGACAGAATATTTCACATCCCTATGGACAGCCTAGTCCTTAAAGGAGCTTCCGTCCAATATAGGATGTTTTATCTCAGAGAAAACTGATAAACAACACATAGTTGTTTTCACATATAGAAATAAGAATTAAAAACTAAAACTTACCTGCAAGTAGTGAAAGGACTACAAGGAAAAACAAGGGGTCATGGTACAGGAAGACAGGAACATTAGGGCAGAGGGTTGGGAACTATGGATATGACCAAATATATGGAAATGTCACAGTAAAACTTATTAATATATATACTTATTAATATATATGTAATATATAAATATATATTAATATATATATATACACATATATATACACATACACACATACATATACACACATATATATGTGTACTATTAATTGCAATAATAAAAAATCAAATGACTAAATAAATTAAAAATAATGGAACACTATTATAGGAGTTTAATTTATCCATTTAGTAAGCAAGGGATTGCTTGCCCACTATACAGACAGTGTGCTGAGGATTCAGCAAGGATAAAGTGAACAGAGTCCTTGCCCTGAGACAAGGAAATAGTACCTATAAATACATCATTTTAAATGTTACATTAGGAACATAACTCTTGCCTTAAAGAGACTGGCGGGGTGGGGGTGGGAGTGGGGGCATCTAACTATAACTTCAAGAATCAGCAAATGTGTCACAGAGAAAGATCCAAGCTGAGATATTCAGGGCAGGAGCTTGCAGGTAACCAGGAAGAAGTGGGGTCATTGAAGATATGCACCCTGTAAAGAAGTAGTGGATTTCTCCAACGTGGCAGTGAACACCCGAAGTGTTTTAAACAAGGCTACATGGGTCATTTCAAAGAATGCTTGTGCTAGCCCTCCATCTCTGAAAGGACCACAGTCCCAAAGGGTTGATTTATATGTGTGTTTTAATTTGGTGTGGGATTCAGACTCAGATGTTTCAACTTATCCAAAGTCAAATGTCAATTGAAAATTACTGTTTACAAAGTAAACTGCCTTTTTAGTTGGGATGTTTTTCTTCACGGCTTTGCCTTAGTGAGCACCATAATCTTGGGTCTCTATTTAGATGTCCTGTAGTGGATATGCTCCTCATTTAGAAAGTGAGCGGGTAGGTCCTCTTGACCCCACAGAAGGCAAATGCTGTGAATATTTGTTATCACAAAACCTGTTTCAGAGATGCACTTTTCTTGCGCCCAAATACTTTTAATGTCTTCATTAACACCCAACAAACTACTAAGGTGTCTTAACACCTGTTTTTCTCTACTTTATCAGAGAAGGACTTGGTGGAGAGGTAGTCCGTCTTTAGCTCAAAGAAGGGAGCCTAAGACACATGGGACTGGGAGGTAGCACACTGAGCTCCCCAGGGTTCAAATTCTGGAAGTTCCAAATGGGAGGAAATACAATCAAATTTGGTTCATTGCACATGACTGAGCTCCAAGACTGTCAGTTGTACTGGGGATCGGCTTGCCTGTTAGACATCCTGAACTTTATAACTGTGGCCTCCATGGCAAAAGCTGTCTGATTTTTTGGGAATAGGAGATGCAGATTTTTGTTCATATATATTTTACCCTGAATGTTCAATGGACCACTGGGCTTTCTTTCAGTGTGTAATTTTGTGGTATGGCGTTTTCCTCTTCGGAGGTGTATTATAGTTCTGCCTTGCAAAGAGTTTTTTCCATGGAAGAAAATTATGTCACATGCAAACCAGCACTGAACAGAACAAAACAAGTACAGAACAACACAGAACAGAACAGTGCAATCCTTTGCTCTCATGACACTTTGATTTCTGAGTTCATGTCTGGCCAGCTGGGAAACAATGTGCACAAAGGTCAAATGGTTTGAAAGTCTGAGGTAATGTTCCATGAATAAAGTAAGTTCGAGATAACTTCTAAACCCTGGCCACACTTGATCAGAATATACATAATAACATTATCAGTCTACTGCTTCTTCAAAATAGCCTTCGAATTTCATTGAATAAAGTTAATAAGTGAGGTTAAAACATGTCAGGAAGCCTATTTCTCCCCTCTCCTCTTCATGATGCAGACTGACAATGCCCAATTATTTATGTTTCATTGACTTGACAAGCTCTTAGAATTTTGGAGTATCCATCTACTTAGCGAAACCTTAAATTTCACTTCTTGAAAAGAAAAAAAAAGATACATTCTTTTGAATAAACCAAAATTGCCCGGCCTTTGCTCATTTCTCCTAAGCAGTATAAAAGGACAGCTATTGTATTTTTTATGAAAAATTTCTGGAACTGAAAAAAAAAACTGATGTATTTTTCAAAGTCAACGAAGTCTGTATGGGTTTAAGACAGTCATCTGGCATCACATTCATGAAGCGTATTGCCAAATAACATTTTATAAAGTAACTAGTACACCTATGAATACCATCAAAGTGTAAAGGAAGCAATCTCCCTTATGAACAGAACCAAACTGATCAAATAATAATTCAAATAATTCATTAAGGTTTACACTTACCATCTACACTCAGGTTTCCGAAACCTTTTCATTATAGAATATTTTGTTAGAACCAACTGATTAAAAGAATATTATTTTTTCTCCTGTATTGTTTTGGTGACTGATTTTTAAGATTACTTGAAACTTAATTTTAAGCTTGTCATGTACAAGCTATTCTCTAATTCATGGGAAAAGTGTCAGTTAATTTCAGTACTCTTGGTCATAGATTTTTCTGATCTGTCTGGTTAGCTTCATCAGGGGTCCCAGCAGAGCAGGATTCCTGGCTTTTTTTAGATGCTAGAAAAGAGGCAAAGAAATGTCTAGAATGATATTGGGGCATTAAGATTTTTAGTAGCCTAACAGTTAGATGGTTTTCACAAAGTTGAGAAGTTACTCATATATACAAGTACCTACATGCCCCAGAGTTTAGAGTGAGCAAACAAGCAGCTGTTTGAGTCACACTTGGCAGCCAGACTGGCTCATGTAGAATGGTGATTTAGTTTATACTAGCTTTGTTTTTGCACATTCTAATGATCAACTTTCAGTGTGGGCCATGGAGCCTCCTCAATATGCTATAATGTATGAGGCCATCTGCGAGGCTGTATCTGCTCTCTTGCCACCTGCTACATGGAATAAATTATTTGTGTGTGTGTGTGTGTGTGTGTAGTATATGTTTGTGTTATAAGTTTACAGTCCTGTGGGTCAAGGCTATGAGTTCAATGTAAACCAGTCTAATAGTGTAGACCATCCTTGACTCTGTTTACTTAAAGTTTCTTCTTCTTCTCTTTCTCCACATCCCCATCTCCTCCCTCCGAATGCATACCCAACATTGTCAGTGTGAGTCATTTCACAGAAAGACGAAGGCAGTGTCTAGCACAGACCTTATTAGATGAGTCTCCCTGTGTTTGTCTCTCTGCCCAGTGTGTTGGTGTTACAACACGTTGGCACTCTTAGTGATGACAGCTTAGAGATTATGATCCTATTGGTGTGCCACTTCCTTTATTCTCAAGACAATGAGGCCTGTATGGGAGCGACGGTTACTTGGGTAATTAAGTGGTCAGACCTTGCTGACAATCGTTGCTTTTTGAGCTGGTGCCTGTGCTGGGGAGCTCATGAAAGGGAGTAAGTAAACAGCTACTCTCCCTGGTACTTGAGCTCAGAGTTCACTGGTTTTGATAACCTGGCAGACTTGTCTGAGGCTATCAGGAACTGTCTGATCTCAAGTAGCCCTGTACTTTTTCTTGGACTTAATTTGAAACCAGCTTTTGCTCTTGCTTTCTTACTCTTTTATATGGTTTCTTCATGTGCTCCAGCTATGTGCTTGAACAGGAATGGTTACCTCTCCTGAGGTTAGCATCTATTGCAAGGTAGATGCAGGGTAACTGATTGGTATAATGGTAAATGGTACACACAGAGAAGTCTAGACTGGTCTGACCTCTGCAATTGCTCTGTTCAGTGGATCTTGATTAAGCTGTTTAACCACTCAGCATTTGCTTTCCTTTCGGTGAAGGAGAAAAAAAGAATTAGGCAAATGATTTGCAGCTGAAAAGAATCTTGCAGAACACTCTAGAACACTGAAAGGAGGAGCACAGAGCATAAGAGACACAGCCAGTTCCAGGGAGTGTAAGACAGTTGCAGTAGGTTTTGAAGGGAAAAAAAAAAATTGAAGTTAAGAATGGATTATTATTAGGATACAGCAGAAAGACACAGGATGCTTTTGGGTTAAGTCAATGCCACAAAGAAGTTAGGAACAAAATCAGCCAAATTATATTTTAAAACCTGGGTTGAATAGCAGGCAGATTTGAGACACAATACCCTTACAAACATGGTTTATTCGCCTGTTGTAGCTTGTGGGAGCATGTCAGTAAAATGGAAATGGCTTGACTGTATGAGCTAATACGTGTATCTACGCACTTGCACAGGCCATAAACAGGAGTCTTAATACACAGTAGATATCACAGCTGTACTTTTCAAAATTGGACTTTTAAGTGTATTAGCACCTAAGGATTTTTAGTGCTAGTGCTGATTTAAAAAAAAAAAAAAAAAAAACAGGGCTCCCTACACATTTGCATTTTTCTTCTGTTCAATATGGGGAGCCAGGAAGAAAAGAACAAGTTTTAATTTTCAAAGTAGGATTCTGACAGATTAAGGCAGCATTTAAATCCAGTCACCTTGGCTCTTCAAAGAGGGTGTTGCTTCTGGGTGTCTGAAGTGTAAACTCGGGAAGTCTTCAGCTGTAACTTTTAAGGCTGGTTTCTAAGGTAAGCAGCATCCAAAACACAGACGGCATCGTAAATCAGAATTAACACCCTCAAAGTGTTTCTGGAAGTCAAATGGGAGCCCTTAAGACTCACAGAGTACAGCTGATGTCAGCCCGTTACCAGTTTCCTGGACAGACATAGTTCCAGCAGTCTCACCAGCTAAGGTTTCTCTCCAGTGACCTTGCAGAGCTCATGTGAAGACTGGTATGTAGGGCACCTCACTGTCATCCAACTAAGAAATGAGGCAGCCATGTTCTCCATGGCCACCACAGAGCATATTTCTTTACTCTTCAACTAGATGACCTAGCACTCAGGTCAGACTTATGTTTTGGCATCTTCCTGGAAAACTTCCCACCCTAAGGCATAGAGAAGCACTCAACAAAATTGGGCTCAACCCAAGGGAACTTGGTCTGCTCTGGTCAGGCTATAGAGCTATAGATTGCTTTTTAGGATTCAGGACAGAGGCAAAGGGACAAAGATGACAGAGAGGAAGGTGGCGTCCCCCACCACCTTGGATTCTTGGTTTTTGCTTGGTTTAGTTTTAATTTTGACATCAGTCAAAAGAAGGGTATCTATCATTAGTGGAGTGACTATTGAAAAAATTAAGGAGTCTACAGGAAAGGAAATCTAAAAATTTAGTGGATTTTGTCCATGGAAAATTAGGCTGGTGTGTGTGTGTGTGTGTGTGTGTGTGTGTGTGTGTGTGTGTGTGAATGTGTGAACTTAATATTAGTCCCAGAGGCAAAATGAGTTAACAGCTCTATACACTTTTTTTTATCTCTTACATGAAAAACTAGCTAGGTAACATAAATAAAGTTTCAAGGAAAGCAGTTTGGCAGTTTGGCCACATTAATATTTAAGACTTGATTAACACACTCTCCTGCTTGAGTTTAGTCTGACGGAACTTGGAAAATTTTCAAAAATGGTTAAATAATATAAAGTAAACACTGCTGCATTCTCTTGGCGACAACTTTCAAAGTATGTCATAAGACAACCCTAAGGCCTTTGTCCTTCTTTGATGAAAATTTCCCAAGTTTATCTTCAATTTCAAAGTTAAAAGACCCATCTTTGCCTGCTTTGTGGGGTTATTGATGTCTTTGGCACTTGCACAGCCAGGGAGTTCACTGGCTGAACCCAACCATAGGTCAGTAGAGATTCATGGATCTAGAAAGTGAAGTGACACTGGGAACTTACTGTAAAGACCTTAGGAGGCAAAATAGCACTCACCCTTTGGCAACATGTGGTCTTTTCCTGGATCCCTTCATGAAGAAGTTGCAGCCTGGAACATTATACATACTGTGGGGTGTTTCCAAAGCCTCACTCTGGGCTCTCAAAGGAATTTACTCAGTAACCAAGTCTTTTGGGGAAAGATAGACAGGAAGAGGGATAATCTAAGGAAAGCCAAGTTCACAAAAATTACTGAGAGGATTTAATTTCTTCCATAGCCAAACCAACAGAAGATGACATCATTCTGCATGCTGCCTAGCACGTGTGTTTTTCTGTAATTCTCAGAGTTGACTCACTGTGTTCAGTCATAAATATTCTTTGGACTTTAATGTTCCCACCTGTAAAATAGGGATAATAGTACCAGTCACATGGATGGTGATGAAAGGAAGTTGTTTTGAAAGGACTTTGTGACTTTACCCCCAAGTGGAATTTATATATCTTTATGGTTTTAGTAGTACTGTTCAGTAAAGAAACAGAAGGGCAAGCAATTTTCTGAAATGTTACCACTACTTTCCTGGCATTATATATGTAAAAAATATTTTATTTAAGTTAGATAAAAAATGGGAGCAGTTCTTTTAGCATTGTTTCAATACAATTCTTTTTGTGACTTGCTACAAAATTGCTTCTATTTTGCTGCATTGCTTCATTTAGTTTCTGTTGGATTGCTGATATTTAAGTAATCTTCGCTTATGGTCATACTTTAGCATAACTGAATATCGTAACTGAAGCATCTGCTCTGACACAGTCTTCTTCATTTGAATCTAAATTATTCTGTAACTATACAATTAATTAATTGATTACATTAATTGCTTGTTGTATCCTTAGTGGATTATAATGTCTAAGAGGGCACAGATTTCTATTTTGTTCAGTGGCACAACCCTAGCATTTAGGACATCACCTGCTGATGATGCTAAATGCTGAGAGCACTGGTTACACGATTCCCTCGAACACACAATTTCATTCCAGCTTCTCAATCTGACAGATCATAGTATAGGTTTGACTTTAGGATTCTGAGCTCATCTGGCTTAAATCCAATCACCCAGCCACACTTCTATCTTTCTTTTCTTCTTGCTTTCTTCCTGCATACCTTTCTATTTCTCTCTTACATTCTACGGTTCTTAACCTGGGGTTTGCATATTAGATATCCTGCATATCAGATATTTAATCACAATTCACAACAGTAATAAACTTAGAAATTGCAATGAAATACTTTTATGGTTGGGGGTCACCACAACAGGAAGAACTTTATAAAGGATTGTAGCATTAGGAAGGTTGACAACCACAGTTCTATGGGCTTCTGGTTTGGCTAGATTTGTTCTTTTCCATGCTACATCAAGTTTGATTTTGATACATTCTTCTACCTATTAATTGTGATTCTCTGGTAAAATGATACCATAATCTGCTGAATAATTCATCTGAAAACAATTATGGAGTCCCAGTCACTACATACAAAATGGCCAACAAGGTTTCAGATGAAGTCTGTATGATGCATGAATGCTGAATTGATGCTTCTTGGAACTGCATGCTATAAAGGGTTCTTCTGGAAGTAGCAGAGCACTAATGTGACTGATATTATTATGTAGTCTTTTAAGTTTCCAATTCATTTAAAATGTTGCCTAAAGTAACCTATCATCAGCAGTTCCTTTCCGATTGGATGAGTCATCCATTGATCTTTAAAAAAACAGATGTAGGCAATGGAGAAGTCTGGGAAAAGAGTGAAGGAGACAAAAAGGGAGAGAAAAAAGAATTTTTATATCAAGGTATGTGTGCTATGGTTGTTACCTCTTAAAAATGTACAGACAAGAATCTTGGTTTCCTTTAGGAAATTCAAAGTAATAATGATACAAACTTGACATAAGTTTTATGATTTGACTAATGTGTTTGCACTTCAATTCATTTATTGTGGTTATTTATTTAACTAAAAATATGTCTATACACACACAAATACATACATATATATGTTAGAACAAAAATAATGCAGTAGAAATAATGAGAATATTGAACTGTAAAATATTAAACATTAAAAGGTTATTATACTTGAATTATTTGATTTTGTATTTTTGTCATACAATAAAATTTATTACACTTTGCATACAAAGTACAAAAAACATTTTGTGTTTTTGTTATAACCCCTTTTTGTGATTCATTCAACAAACATGACAGTACCTTCCAAACAAAAGGCATTGTCCCTATTATACAGCTGGAGATGATGACAAATGCACAAGAGCTTCTGCCTTTAATAATATTAAGTGTTCATATCTTTAAAAACTATCTCTAAGCCTCAATGTTCAGTTGCAAAGTTAAACAAACAAATACAACTGAAGGTAAGACAAGTCGTGTTTCTAAAGTCACACTGCCTATGTATGGCAGGACCAGAATTCAGAGCTGTGGTGCCAAAGCCATGCTATTTGAACCGAACCACCTTCAAGTGATGTAAACACAAAAGAGATGGCTCGCAGCTGCCACCATTCCTATCCTAGGCACAGAAAGAGAGACAAACAAACAGAAACAGGGGAGTTATTATAAAGATTGGACCATGTCATTGTGGAGAATGACAGATCCAAAATCTACAAGATGGGTCTGGCACACCAGAGACCCAGGGAAGAGTTGCACCCTGGAAAGATACCCTGAAAGAAGACCTTTTTTTCATCCTGAGAGGTTTTTTTTTGTTGTTGAGATCTCAACTGAATAGATTAAGCTCAAATGAAGGTAATCTGCATTGTTGAAATATTCCTTGATTAAAGTCTCACTGTTATTCAAAACATTACCTTACTGATGTATAAATTCCTTTTTGTAAAGTGAGATTAGAAAAAGTCCTATGAAGGCACAAGGAAAAAATAAGAAGTCCCACAAATTTAGAGTCAAGGTGGTCAGAAGTGGTCTGCTCTGGGTCTTTCTTCCTCTGATTTGCTCAGCCTCTTGCTTCAGAGAGAAAGTCTCCCCACACAGCACATTTACCCCTTTGACTCAAGGCACAGAGATGTCCAAACTTCTGATATTACAATGTGATTTACAAATATAAGGGGATTTATTCAAGCTGTTTTGGAATGCGTATGAACCATGAGACACAGATTGGATACACCTGTTAGAATGTGTGCATGCCATTCTACTAAGGGGGAAAGTCTCCATTCTTTTCTTCTTGTCACTGAAGTTTCCATTTTTTTTTCCTAACTTGAATAGAGTCTAGACACTTAAGGTTGGCGTAAGAGGTGGAGAAAAAAATCGTATCTGCTATAAATGTATAAAATATCTGTATAGCATTGTTTCCTCTTAGTTTCATGTTACATGTTTTTAGTTGGAACTTCTGTGGGAACCAGAGGAGTGGAGAAGAAAAAGAAAGGAATTGTGGCAGAGGAGCAGCCTGAATGCTGTCACTGCCTATCCTGATTGCTAGATGGCACTTCACCTAGTCCCTAGGCTTTCCCCAACTACAAGCTTCCCCTTCCACCTTCCTTGGGCTCACTGTTCACAGCCTTGCTGAGTTGCCAAGCTCTATTTTGCACATGGTTATTCCATGTTAATCATTATCTACTTCCAGTATCTTTCCCTCCACCCTATCAAACAAACCACAAACCACCGAGGCATCAGTACTACTGTAAGTATAGATATTGGATTCAAAACATGGACTTTGAAGTCATGGACTCGCCTGCTCCAGTACTATGCAGCTCTGGCCTCAGTCCTCTTATCTGTAAAATTGGGATAGTGTTGATACTGATATAATAGGCCAGTTGAAAAGAACAGGTGAAGCAGCAGAAGAGAAACCTTGCTACAGTGTCTGTCAATAAATGAAACCTCAGTGTTTGGCAGCCGTTCTTTCTGTTTGTCTGATGTGGTTTCTTTTTACCTAATACCAATTATTTGAGTACAGGGAATGTAAAGATAAAACAAATAATAAACAAAGACAATACAATTAATTATCTGGGAATAAGTGTAGTTATTTTTTATTTTAGTTACCATGGAAAAGAGAGTTGATGGCAATTAGGTAAGGGAAGGAGGGTATATTAACATTTACCTGTGAGGCTCAGAACAACAGGCACACAGTGATGATCTTGGTTACTTAATTTAATATGCTTGGAAGGCAGGCTTTTTGTGTCTGTATTTGGTTTTGTTTTCTTCGAAGTAATATTCCTTTAAACAGGGCCCATCTTCTCCTAGATATACTTTGTCATCTTACAAAGATTTCACATATTCACATATACTTACCAACTTGTCTGTCTTATTATCCATGAATTCACATTCCTTGTTATACATTATAAGGAAATAGCAATATTTTCAAAGATGCAAATGATTAAATGTTTCTTTCCTACTTTTAAATACAGCAAATAGCACTGGAGGAAAACGCCTAAGAAATGAGGATGGGAAGTCTGACTATCCAGTCTTCTTAAAGAAATATTCTCAAGATTATACAAATGCATCTTATCTTAAGGGATGTGTACATCTTAGCTCCTAGGAAATCTATGGTAAAGTAATGAGACTCTGCCTAGTCTCAAACTAACTTTGGCAATCTATTAAAATCTTCTGGCTTCTTATTTTCTGGCTAGTTCTGTCTTCACTAGCAACCTCTTTCTGTAAAACTGCTGGTAAGATTGCATTTCCCTTCTCTCTTTGTCTCTCTCTCTCTCTCTCTCTCTCTCTCTCTCTCTCTCTCTCTCTCTCTCTCTCTCTCTCTTTCTCTGAGTCTCTTAAGTCACTTCTCTTTCCTGTTCTGTTTTCTTCAGTATCCTCTTTTTGTTCTGTTCTTGTGAGAGTTGGATGTATCCTATCTCTGACTCATTCTATCAAATATTTCTCTGACTCACCATTTTGTTTGTTCCTCAATTAGATATCACTTTAAAATTTTGAAGCTTCCTTCTAAAAACTAATTGTACCTTCATTGTTTGAGATTGAAGGTGTGTACTAAGAGTGTGTCTGTATTCCAGATAGAGCGATTAAACTTGTATCATTCCAGCTGGTTCACTCAGAGCTAGAAGGTCTTTGGATGTGATTCTATGCCAGAGCAGTCATGTGGCTGGATTAAAATTCCTCTATACATGTACATTTAAATGAGAGTGAATGGACTTAGCAAGTGATGTGTATGTATGTGTAATAATAATGATGATGGTGGTGGTGGTAATAATAATAATAATAATAATAATAGAATATTAATCTTAGAGGGAGTGAGAGGACATGGGAAAGCTGAAGAAATAGAAATGATAAAAATAGAATGTATTTATTATGAAATTATCAACAATCCAAAATGAGCAATGAGTTTTATAACGTTTGGATGCTTGGAAGACCTTTAGTAAAGTCTAACTGTGGGGAAATAAGGAGAGGTCCAAACAATGATTTTTACCTTGGATTGACAGGTGATATCTTTTGGAGCAATTTTATGTTTTCAAATTTTATAGTTATATCTCACTGTACAAAAGGAAGTGGAACTAATTCTTGTCTAGCTAAATTCATTTCAAAGGACTGTGATTGTGTGCCTGGGCATGATATAACATTGTCATTTTATTTAACATAGTGCTTTATGGTAAAAAAAAAAAAAAGCATTATAATGGCTTCAGCTTTGCTGTAAAAGAAGCCTGGTGAAACTAAACCTCTCACAGAATGTAAGGAAAAAAAGCTCATACAACAAAAATTCATAAGTAAAACTGATCTTGTCTGAAATAAGACTTAAGTCAAGTGAGAAAAACAATACAACTAGATTATGAGTTTTACATGTAAACAAGTTCTGGGTTTCAAGTGTAGAAACACACATTCCATCTCATGGACTTCCTGTGATTCCAATAGTTAGGTCACTACTTGTTGCTTTATTATTCACGGGACACACAATTCCTGATGTGTACAAGACTGAGATGTTTGCAGTTCCCCTTGCTCTGATCCAGGACATTATTTGAAGAACATAAAAAGAAAAATGGCATTCATTTGTCTGCATTAGGTATCTTGATGGGCACTGGTAACAGGACAGCAAAGGGGAAGCCCTCTCTCATCTCCATGGCTACCATACAGAGAATGATCAGTGTAACTCACCTACTGAAAGCAGATATGATGTGCGGACAGACTCCCTCCTCCAGTTTCTTATATTTTGCTCTGTAAGTTGAAGCTCTAAATTTGTTGGAAGCATTGAAGCTTCTGTCTTGAATGCATAATTAAATTTATAAATTCATGTTCTCCATTTCAAGAAGCATAGGCAACCGAGTGTGTGTTGATTTTCTAATATGAATTAGTTTTTGAGTTAGTTGGAAAATTGCTGTGAATTGAGCCCTTAATACATATGAATTCGTAAACACCGGCTCCTTTAGTCTATGGTCCTCATTTTCCTCCCTCCCTATTTCTGTCCAAAAGCTTTGAAGTTCTTTATTTCAAATTACATTTATTTTACATGAAACATTTATCAACCTTGTAGATTTGTGTAAGTGCCTTTTGTTATTAGATATTTTAGAGATTCATGGAGGCAGAAGTACTGTAATTAGTCAGGATTTCCCGCTTCTGTTGCTACAGTGTCAGTGAATTGGTTCCCAGTAGGAGATTTAATAGAAAAACATTCAATTTAAGAATGGGCTGGATGCATCAAAGAGATTAAGCTTTTAATCCTTGCAACTCAAACAAAGAGAAAAGATTCTTGCACAATGGACTGCATCAAGTGTGTGGGGAGGTCAGCAAATGGTAATTGTGGTACATCAGCTAAATAGCAGGCTGTATAGCTCAGCCATTTACAAAGGCGCAGCCAGAAACACAGCCTGGGAAATTAGCAGCTTTTAAACCCTGGGACTTGAGTAAAACAACTACAAGTGTTATTTTGAAAAGTCTAGACTCTGTAACTCCCATACTGTCAGAGACAACACAGGTAAGACTTCAGGTTAAAACTTTCTGTCAAGAATAGAAGAATAGTCTAAGCTATAACCTCTGCTCCAGGACTCGAGGCAGACATTCATCTTCTACTGCATCCCTTTTCTCCCAACAAAAATGCATCTGAGTTTAATGGATTTGCTGACTAGCCTCCAAGTCAAACAGCCACCATTTTTTCAGGTGTTCTTCTGTGCCTGCTGACAAAGATCATCATAGCCAAGTCTGTTGTCTATTTATACTCTCTCATAAGAGGGAGGTGCTGAGGAGAGGCATGTTTTCTGGAAAGGAGTTATAGAATTGGCACTTAATTTATAGACTTTTCCAGTACAAAATCTTGGTTTAGATCTTTGTTTTATTTTTTATTTTAGTTTTTAGAAATTCAAAAGAAATCAAATTCAGTTTATTTTGTGTTTTAACTAGTGCTTTTTATTTATTATAATTGTTGATATATTAGAATCTAATTATGCCATTTGTTTTCTGTTTGCTCTCTGTGTTGTTTGTTTTTTCTTGTTTTTCCCCCTGACTTTCTTTGAGTTACCTGACTCATTTTTAGAATTTCAGATTTTTTCAAAATTATATTATGTTGTTAATATATCTATTTTTATAACATAGAAATTCATTTTTCATAATCCCAGGAATTCTATATATATATGCATATGTGGATACATAAACACAGCCCTTACCTCAAATGAAATAAGAAAGACTTTATTCTAAAGCTACATATAAATCATCACCATCCAGGAGCATAGATTCAGTTTATCCAAATTCTATGTTCCAGTTTGGTAGTAGATAGGTACATGAAGGTCTTAGAGTAACAGAATGAAGAAATCCATAAATGAAGACCCATTTGACATACATTAGTAGGAACACCAGGCAGACAGGTTTCACAAAGAGGGAAACTCTCAGCCCTTTGGCTGGAGGAAGCTAGTGGTATGATTATATATTATTTGGAATATTAGATCATCCCAGAGGTGGGGAAGGGATGACTCTGAAGGAGGCTAAGGATAATTTAAAATAAATTAATATTAGGTCCTGGACCTATAACATTCCTAACCTGTCCACCATCACTGAAGTTCTAATCAGTTAACATTGCAGAAGGTTCATGGTAAGGTACAGTTCCCCACCTAAAAGAGCTTTTGTTCACACTGATTCCCAACCAACTGCAACATTTTCAACCTTCATCCCATTGTGGATAACCACCTCATGGAAGCTGTATCAGGGAGTTCCTACCTCAATTAACCCTTGGCTTCATTTGTACTTTAACATTTGTCAAAATCATCAATATCTGAGGGAGAAGGTAGAGAACAATTGGTAGAATATCAGGTGACGGCCTTGCGACCCTCTATCTACAAGAGAATATCGGGAGTTCCATTAACATTGTATTAGACATGGATACCATTGTATTTTTGCCCTAAACCTCAGAGAGGGGCTTCCTTAAAAGAGATAGATTGAAGTTAAAGGAAAGTGGTCACTACAGAGAGGATGGCTGTAGAGAACCTGAGAAGAGCATTTAGGAAACTCCCTCAAGCAGAGAAAAGCATTTGACATGTAGATCCTTTCAGAGGGTTGTAAGAAGTTCCACAACACCTCATTTTGCATGGCCTATGTGAAAAGCAGCATGGGAGAGCCACATATTGGATAGGACCATAATTTGGGAGCCGTTAAGCCACACATCATGACTTTTTTTTTCTTTAAAGTTTATTCAATACAACATAATCTACAACTTCATTGAGGTGACTGACCATGTCCACGACAGAAACCGCCTCTAAACTGGAATTTGGTTGCTGAGCCAGCCCCAGCCTCAGCTTTCTTGTCAGCTCCAGAGGGCACAGCACTCCTGAAGGTGTCTCTGTCTTCCTCCCCTCTTGTGAATCTTGCAGGCCGTTCACACTTTGGGTCCAGGCTTGCCAGCTCTGGATGGCTGCAGCGCAGGGTGGCGGGCACGATCTCCGGAGGTAGGTGTAGGTAATCTAGGAGATGCCCTCATTCATACGGTACTAGTAGAAATGTCTCCAAGCAAACTGCTCCTTCACATAGCTTTGAGACTTGAGAGACTGCATGGCCTTCATTACATGAAGGTTTGGCACATTCTTTTCTGCCAGCTCGGGGTGTTTGGGCATGTGGACATTTTTTAAAGCAACCATCATGCCTTCCTTAAAAAGGACTTCATAGATGGAATCTAATTCTTCTTAGGCATTAACATTGCGACAGCTGCAGGGTCTTTTTAATTCTGCCTCAGAGAAACTGCTGCCTATAGCTGTAGTCTGGATTTCTTTAGGCTGTGGGAGCTGACCACAGGAGCAACACATGTTTTAAAAAGGAAAAGGATGGGAAGTGATGTAATTATATTTTAATTTCCAAAAATCTTTAAATAGGACAGAGTATCCAGATCTATGATCTAACACAAACTAGCACAATGATAGTAGAATATTTATGCTTGAAAAGACACCTTACACTGAAACTTCCTGTGGTGGTTTGAATATGCTTGGCCCAGGAAGTGGCAGTATTAGGAGGTGTGGCCTTGTCACTGTTCAGGTGGGATTTTTGACTCTCATCTTAGCTTTTTGGAAGCCAGTCTTCTCCTGTCTGCCTTTGGGACAAGATGTAGAACCTTTGGCTCCTCCAGCCCCACATCTGCCCGGATGCTGTCATGCTTTCTATCTTGATGATAATGGACTGAACCTTTGTACCTGTTAGCTAGCCATAATTAAATGTTGTCCTTTATAAGAGTTGCCTTGTTAATGGAGTCTCTTCGCAGCTATGAAAATCCTAACTAAGATACCTCCTATAAGGCTGATTGACTTATTAGAACTTCAGCAATAGCAGTAAGACTGAAAGTAAGACTATTTTGGTTATTTTAGATTGGTCTGAATCTAATTAATCTGATTTCAGTTTACCTTGGGCTAGCTTTAATCCCCTGATAATCTCCCTTGTCTATCTCTGTGTCTGTCCTCACAGCTTTGTGACTAAGATGAAAGGGATATGGGAAAGTAGATGTACTCCACATCTCTAGAAATAGCTCTTTCCTTGTGTCCCCCCAAAAGCTTAAACAATGCCCTTGTGTATTCTATTACCAAGAAAAGAACCATTAGGAATAGAGTCTAAGAACACTGTTTATACAAATACCTAAAATCCACAAGTAACTTTTGAAAGTCACTTGTGTATCAAAATTACATTAAGACTATCATCTGAATGTTAGAACATAGAAACAGTTGTCTGTATTCTGAAACAGAAGCATCATCACCCCATGCATGATGGTCAGTGTGGATTCTTATTCCCTGGTCGGAGACAAATTCTACCCACATATTAGATTTTTTTTTTGTTCTGGTATGAGATTCATTGTGCATTCTGCAAGGGTTTCTTGGCTCATAGGAACTGAAGAGTATAATAAAACTACTTGTATCTACTTATTCGAGACTCAATGTGTTATTGTGCTCACAGTATCTGTACTTCAGAAGAAGGGCACCATAAGACGGGCTCAGTCTGAGAATGGGCTTCATACAGTAGGTTTTGAGCACCAGTGTATGATAGCTTTTGAAAAGGGAGAAATATTTACCAGAATTGTAAAAATTGCAAGAAATTGGTAATGATATTAACTCCCATGTAAGACTCATGCTATGTGTTCATCTACTTGTCTTTTTTTTTTTTTTTTTTTTTTTTTTTTTTTAGACAGGACTGTTTAAATCTATACATTTGTATGAATTCATGAAGCCTTCTTGGGTAGAAAGTCTGCAAGTGTGACTGTGAACACATTATACTCTACTGTTAAACATATTTCAGCCTAGAAGTTAAGAGAAAGAACGATTACAGGTTCCACACACCATTAGGCTACTGGCCATTCTGGCTCAAAGAATCATTTCTGAGGACCACAAAGATGAGGACCACAATTAAGAAGGTGGCTCTCTATTCAGTGTTACCTCATTCAAATCCTTGCTCTGTATTTTTATCAACGTTGACATCTTTCTAGACTGTAGCTTTCCCACGTGTAAAATAGACATAATAATATGAGCTATGTCAGGTGAGGTAATTCATGTAGATTACTTAGCATGGTGTCAGGACATCATATAGACTCAGCACTGGGCATTAAGAGTCTAACATTTTTGAATTCCTGTGTCACACCTCTCCTCCAGCAAGCACAGTGTGCTGCTCAGGGGTAGGATATAACTTGTAGGAAAATATTTTGCAGGAATGAGAAGCCAGGCCATTTAGCAAGAAGTCTAAGTCTTCCAGAATGTATATCTCCCCTCTTCACTTTCCTGAAGGTGGGATGAGAATCTGATCATTCTTTATACTTTTTTTTTTTAAAAAATATAGTTTTAATGGATATCTCGTGAAAAAGGAATGAATCCTGACCTATATACATACCACACTAAACTTCAATACAAATTTGCTAATATGGAAATTTCCTCAAACCTATATGTTCTTTAGGCTTTTGAAAAACATTTGGACTACCACAGGCAGTGCATCTTTTTTCTCCCCTCTAGTGATATCATCATTATTTCAAACCATTATGAAATGAGAGGTGTGGTATGAGGCCTAAGTTAAAAGCTATGGGGGTTGGGGGAAGAACAGTCTAGTCAGTGGAAAGGGTGCCAGCCTGGCAAGACTTTCCCTTGAGCTGATAATTTTTGTAATCAAGAGCAAGCTTCCAAAATGGTAGTCATGTTTAGAAATAATTCAGGTTTATTGCTTTAGTCACACCCAGTACTTACAGGAAAAGATGTGCCTGCATCTTAAGGTTTCTGTTGCCTAATACTTGATATCAGATAAAATTAGTCATGGTCTCAGCAAACTGGATTAATACATCTTCCTAAGGTAGCAACATGCTGTTCCATTCAAATGTGGAATTGTGTTGAAAGTCAAAAATGTACCTAAACACTTGCAGGCAGTACCCCACATATCTACAAGAAGGAAACTCAGCACTTGAGTTAAGAGTTGAGGTGCAGTTGTAGTGAGGCCCATAGATATGTACTGTGAAAACTGATCTCAGGCATCTGAACTCTGTACCACATAGACAAATCAGAAGACAGCAAGTGTTGGCAAGGTAGAATCCAATGAAATGAGTTACACAGAAATGATTCAGTGTTCCTTTCCTGGTTAGAACGAAGAAGCACTATTTGAGAACTGATTTTCAGGGCTCACAAGGAACAGTGCAAGTTGGGATGCATACATGTGATGGCAGAGAATAGGGGCTCAGAAGGAAGGGGTTCATGCTTGTCATCAACAGAGCCTGGATCACATCCTTGCAGAATGGTCACGACGCCAGGAATGTGATTGTATTACCTTAATTGGGAGAAAAGCAAGGTGAAGAAGATCCTGAGAAAAGGAAGCAGGCCTTCTTTGAGAAGCCACGATAGGAACAACACAATTCTCATTCCAACTCTGACATCCCTCTGAAGTGCACTGAGGCCATGTTAGCTTCTGTCTTAGGGTTACCATTACTGTGATGATACACCATGACCAAAAGCAAGTTGAAGAGGAAATCTTAGAGAGGCATTTTTTTTAAATTGAGGTTCTTTCCTCACAGATTACTTTAGCATGTGTCAAGCTGACATAAAACTATTCAGCACAACTTGACCCACAAACACATCAGTGTTAAGCCATAACCTTCCCTTTGTCATTCATCTTTCGTATGCCACATTAAAAACACAAATAATTTTAAAAGTCTTTATAAATTCAAACACATTAAGAATTGTCTGCTTAAAAATATCCGGTCCCCTTTGAAAATCCAAATTTCTTCTCTCTCTCTCTCTCTCTCTCTCTCTCTCTCTCTCTCTCTCTCCCTCTTTAAGTTTAAAGTCTCTCAACTGTAGACTCCTGTAAAATCAAAAAAATAAATTAACTACTTTCTTACTTCAAGAGGGAAGAACCAGGGCACAGTCACAGTCAGACCAAAGCAAATCCAAAACCCTAACAGTGTAAATAACACAATGTCCAATATATGGGATCTATTTATGGTCTTCTGGTTTCCTCCAAAGGGCTTGGGTCACTTCTCCAGCTCTGCTCTCTGCAACTCTGGCAAGCTACCCTTCACCACTGAAGGTATTCTTGGTGGTCATCCCATAGTAATGGCATCTTCAAAATGCTGGAGTCTTCTGCTGCAAGTGGGTTATACTTTTGCCAATAACTTTTCCTAGGCTCTCTTCATAGTGCTAAAAACTGCTCCACATGACTTCTTCAGTCTTGCTACTGAGGCTGAAACTTCACCAGTGGCTTCTGTCCTTTCACAGTGCCAAACTTCAGTTGCTCTTCATGACCCCATCATGCCTTCAAAACCAGTACCACCAGGATGACTTTTACACTACCAAGTTTTGCTGCCAGTGTGAGGTACAACCTTAGCCACTTCTGGAGCATAGCTTCTGCGTGCTGAGTCTCAGGAAACACTTTCCAGAAGACTTTACCTCAGTGATGCTAATCTCTTCTTAATCACTGCCAATTTCTTGGATCCAGCAGTAGACTTGCATCCATTGTCTCAGTAAGACAATAGTCTTAGTTCAGTGATTCTGGTCTCTTGTTAATCACAGCTTATTCGTCAGCTCCAGCTGACTAGACACCACAAATTTGTCACCCAAAAGGTCTAGTAGAGTTTTTGTTTCCCTCTGAAACTTCCCAATCCAGCTTCTGTCATCTGTACTGCTCTCAATATTCCTATCTTCTAAGCGCCTACAGAACAGTTCACTGGCTCACCACTCAATTGCTTCTCTCACCTAAAATTTGAAAGTTCTTCCACAGTCCTTCCCTTCCGAAAACAACACAGTCAGGTCTATCTCAGCAGTATGCCTCTCCTGCTACTGGCTTGCCTTAGTTAGCTATGTGCTACTATTGTGCTGAAACACCATGACCAAAAGCAAGTTGGGGAGGAAGAATTTATTTGGCTTACACCTCCACAGCACTGTCTAACATCGAAGAAGTCAGGACAGGAACTTAAACAGGACAGGGACCTAGAGGCAAGAACTGATGCAGAAGCCATGGAGGAGTGCTACTTACTGGCTTGCTCCGAATGGTTGACTCAGCCTGCTTCCTTATAGAGCTTGGGATCACCAGCCCAGGAATGGCACCGCCCACAAAGGGCTGGGCTCTCCACTGTGAACACTAATTAAGAAAATGTCTTACAAGTTTGCTATAGTCGGACATTAGAGAGATAAGTTTCTTAACTGAGGTTCCTAACTCACAGATGACTTTAGTGCCTGGCAAATTGACATAAAACTATCCAGCACTGAATCTCTTCTGCATTCACAGACACCAAGGCCTCAGACCTAACCCATCTTTTTGTTATTATTTTATTTTATAGGCAAGACATTAATTTTTCCTTATAGAATGAGTTCCAGACTCTTTATCATTCCCAGCTCCCCTCTCTAATTGAGCATACTCTGTATTCATAAGATGGCACCCAGCCCTGTGTCCGGTCCTGCAACATGGTTGCACCAGTTGATAGCACTCTCCCCATTTGTCTGCTTCCTTTCTGAACTTCCAAAGTACTCAGAAAACTCAGCTCAACTCCATCTAAGTTGAATAAATTTTCTTCCTTCTGTGATTGTGATTTCCCCTCAAACTGCTTCCCATCTTCTCCATTGTCAAAAATGAGTCAGAAAGCAATGTGTGCACGCCTTTTCCTGTCATCTGTGAATACAAATTCAAAGGCTTCCACAAGTAGCTAGCTGCTCTTTGCAGCCTGTCCCAGAACTCTATCCTGTTGGGCTTCTCTGCTACTTCCTCAAAAGAAATTCCATCATTCTCCAGGTATTCCGTTACACTAGCACTATCCGTGAGAGGGTAAGAGATATGAAGAATTTTTCTATGTACTTTGATGAGATACCCAACTTTTATCCTATCCACTATAGATCTAATGTTGTCCTGACCCTGAGAACTGGTTAAAAGAAGAAAACGTGAGTGTTTTTTATTCTTAAAAATCTCTGAGTCATTTTCTCACTTTTTCATGCACTGACCCATGTGATACCTTCCATTCCTGATGTGGGCGGAGGTACACACTCTGTAGAGCAGACTAGAGACCAGGGCTGGCTTTCCTCTTGGCATTTCATGTCCATAAGCATAATCTAACACTGTTAGACTATGAGAAAAGCAAGAACAGTGTAGATATTTACTAAGCTTGTGGTCATGCAAAAACTCCCCAAAATTAACATTGGAAGCACAGGTTTTATTCAGTATAACTATAGATTTTGCAATAATGCTTTCCTTGAAAGTAAAACTGTTTGTTTATTGGTTTGTTTGCTGTTGTTGTTTTGTTGTGGCTATCTTGGAACTCATGTATATCAAAGAGATCTACCTGCCTCTGCTTCCTATGTGCTGGAATTAAAGTATGACACCACCACAACTTATCCTAAATTCAATTTAAACAATAACAACAGCTGCAGCAGCAGCAGCAACTCCATATAAACTCAAATAATTATACGAGGTATACCAAGTCTACCCGTAAGTCTAACCCTAGTTCTGATCTAACCTAACCTACCTACAATCATAATACTGTGCCACAGATTCTTATCTTAACCTTAAACCCATCTCAATACTAACCTCAAGACTAACCCTAATGACAACCTCGGCCGAACCTTAATCCTGAGGCTAACTCTAGGGTTAACCTAAGAAACAATACCAATACTGTTCCTAGCTGGATCCTTACCCCTGAACTTTAGTCTAACCACAACCTTACCTTTAACTCAAACATTGATCTTAGAAGTAAACTAAAACAGTCTCAAGCCCTAACCCCGTCTAACACTAACACCAACAATAACCCTAAACAGAACCTACCCCAAACCTCACTCTTTATATAGCCTAAGCATTCAAACTAAGTAAAAAAAACCAATCATTAATAATTAATAACACTAACTGCTGTAGTCCTCACATCCAAGCTCTAACCATAACCAAAATTCTAAATATATTTCTCACTTAATTCTATTTTTAAGTTTAGATTTAGCCATAATCCAAACTATACCTCTAGCTTTACCCTAATCCCAAAACAAGCTATAACTACATAATACTTAACTCTGAAATACACACACACACACACACATGTACCCATGCACATGCAAACGCACAAACACATACACATGCATACATACACATATGCATACATTGTATACACATACATCCACACACATACATCACACACACACACACACACACACACACACACACACACACACACGAATGCATGCACATATGGAAGCAGTTCTTTCTTCTGTTTGGTTGCATAATTTGATACATACTTGTTCACGCTGGGTTAATAAGCTTGGCCGGTTGTACATTTGTTTTCTCATTTCTTGTTTGCTTATCTGAAGTATCTGATGGACAAAGTGCTGGTTTCTGTACTTCAATATTACCATTATGCTGACTTCTCTTATTTCTTTTTGAATTTCTAGTACACCTTTTTTGTTTTGGTTTGAGTGTTTCCTTTTTTTTTTTTAGACAAAGTTTTTCTGTGTAGCAGCCCAGTTGTCCTGAAGCTTACTCTATGGGCCAGGTTGATTTCAAAATCCCCAAGATCCACCTGCCTCTGCCTCCGAGTGCTGGGATTAAAAAGGGCACCACCACCACGTGTGGCTTCTAGTAGGTTTTTATTTACATACTTTGCCCTTTCCCACTCATATCTTGCCCCTCTTCCCTGTTGTCATTCAGGTAACCTGTCCCCTCAGCTTTAGCAAATGTGCTTGTCACCTGAGCGGATTTATTTTGCCCTAACCTTTAGTTTTTTTACACCAAAACTGTAAGTGTTTATTATTTGCCCTCAGTAGTATGTACTTCTTTGTCTCCTCCATTCAGACTGTACTTCAGAAAACAGTATATTGATCTTTATCTTTTATTACATTACAGTTTTTAAAATATCATTTGGAAATTATAGTTTTTAATGAGGTAGTTGAGGTAGTTTAAATAGTTTCCATGTTTATAGTGACCAAAGCGGATGCTTCACTTACTTTTATACTTCTTGAGGTTATTTACTTTGGGTTTTTGTTGTTGTTGTTGTTCTGGAAAAGTTGACTAATACGGCCGAATAAAAAATGTGCGGTGAAACATTTTACAATATGTGCTCAGGCAAGTGATTTATGCCTTATATGTCTCAAGAACTCTTCCATAGCATTGGATATTTTTGGTAGAGACCAGTCAAATCATGGGAAAATCCTGTGCTCAGATGATGTTCTAAAATGTAAAAATAAATGATCAACACATATATAAAGACATATATAAAGATCATGTGAGAAGAGGAACGCAAAATACTTGATAATTTGGCAGAGATTTTAGCCTACTTAGCTAGGAGGCCTTTATAATACTTAGTTGTAGATTTGAATAAAATCATCAAAATTGGTACATTAAAAGATAATATTGAAATATGTATTAAAATCTATGCCCTAGCATATTGTATTTTCACACAAGTTTTTAAATAGGGAATAAAATTATTTTAGAGAATGATCTAAAGTTATTTAGATACATTATTTAGAGTACATGTAAAACTCTATGCAAATGACATTAGTCACTGTTGTTTAAAATCACATTAAAGACAGAATTAAAATTCCATTGAACATTTTATTAAGTAAAATATAACAAAGTCATACACTGTAATCTGAGATATCCCTTAGAAGCTATAGGTCACTACACTGTTTCAGCATTTGTCTTGAGAAACCCATGCCCACTCTGGAAGCCTCTCTCTCTGTTTAGTATCCATACCTAAATCTTAAGATAAATTCAAATGCTGTTTCATAAAAATTTAAATATTTAATCGCCAAAAATATGTGTGTGAACTGTATGCTATACAGTGCTTATGCATGATACATAGAAAAATGCGGCCGTGATACACACACACACACACACACACACACACGAAGGCACACACAGACACACAAACACACACACACACACACACACGCATGCACATACTCACACACAGACACTCACATACAGACACGCGCACGCACGCATGCACGCATGAGAGAGAGAGAGAGAGAGAGAGAGAGAGAGAGAGAGAGAGAGAGAGTTTTTCCTTATGTTTTAAAGATCATTCAAATAGTCTAGTAGAACAGGTACATGTGTGAAAATATCAGAACAAAATTCACTTGTAATCCCAATTACAGTGGGATCTGATGGCACAGTCCTATTTTTCTAGCTACTCAGGAGGCTGAGGCAACAGTGACACGAATTAAACCCTGTTTGGGAGACTTAAAAATTGTTGCCACAATAAAAAGTCAAAAGAAAATGTAGCACAAGAGATGTGACCATGGAGGAGAAGTCAAGTCTTTGCCTAGCATTTCTGAGTCCCTTTTTTGCCCCAGTGCAATACTAAATACGTAAACAAATATACAAAAATAAAGGTTGAAAGATACTTTTTCCAGATTATGAAAAAGGAACACATATTATTTTCAGTCGTAAAAGAAGTAATGTATGTCCAAGAAGTGAGCCGGGCCCTAGCAACGTGCTAGAATTTCACTCGAAGGCTGACACATAACTGCTTTTAAGCATGTGATTAAATAGCTCCGTGTCTTCCCTCTGTGTTCAAAGCCCTCTGGTCTTCATACCCACAGGCTAGAGACAGTAGATTGAGCTTGTCAGTATTCATACATTTCAAAAGGGGAGCAGCAATTCACTGAGCCACTACTGTGTGGTTTCTGTACATCATCCCGTTTCATTCTCCCTGCTATCTTAAGCACGGTGCCATCATGAGAATCGTGGAGACTAGGAAATCTGAGAAACTGGTTAAAGAGCCACCCGAGGTTACATCGTTATTTTTAGACAGGAGGCCAGAGGTCTCTTCTCTCTTCCAGGGTTTGTGTTTCCATCCTATGTAACTAATCAACTAGAAACGTCTTTTGACCTTTGATGCTTGTCTTGTGACTTTTACCTGGAATCCAAATACCTTGGGCTGTGAAGCGACCTTCTTAATCAGATGCAGTCTTCTGGGAAGGTGCTGCTGTGGGACCATTGTGGCCTATATTTCTGTAGCTGGTGCAGATTTGGGGATCATCTGGAACCCGGGTCAAGGGTTTCTACAGCAAGAGAAGGATGCTCCTGATGGGATATCAGACAGGATCAGAGCCAAAGCTTTAGAAATTGTGCCCAAATGAGTTCTATTTCTCTTCTGTCCCAAGGTTCTCTTTTGCTGTCATCTTAATAAAGTTCACAGCTCTAATCTTGTGGCAAAACTTTCCTTGTAATAAGTTTTCAGTCCTCCAGCTGTTGTCTAGACAATAACCTTGAGCCAAGCCAAAGTAGAATCTTTCTCAACTATTAATCCTTGTCTGTCCATGAGATAATGTATCTCTGTACCCCCTTTCCTTTCATAAACACAATACCTACCTTCTTAAGGTTCATTTTGAGAACTCAATAAGATGGCTTATGTTGAGTGTGTAACCTTGAGTTCCTTTTTCTGCTGTTAACCAGCACTCAGAAGGCACTAACATGTTGGATTTCCCGGAGACAGTTTTTGCTTTATATTCACTCTTATCAAGTTCGCACATTGAAAGTAACCCAATGGGCACAAGGCAAGATTGGATATTTAGTCTTCAGCACATTTATTCTTATATACAATAACACTGATGCATAACCTGAGAGGGTCAGCCAAACATCTCCTTGTGAGTAAACGGAATTTATTATTAACTTGTCATATTGAGAAGCAAGACTCAGAGAACTATATATGCAAATTGCAGGGCTTAGATATTTTCGTTATGGGGAGAGAGTGAGCTCCAGTCAATGTTCATAAATCTATTTTATAAATACTTGCTGAGCATGTTCTTTTGAGCTCAGTACAATAAGGAAGAGGGAAATGGGACACTCTCAATGTCTTAAGTTTATAGTCTGCTGGAAGTTTTGGTGAGGAGGGCATACAAATAATTATAATGCTAAGTAGTCTGGGGTGCAGGAGACCAAAGACAAGACAGGAGGGACTTGGGGAGCTGATGGAGCCAGGCATCAGCAAGGTTTCAGAATGCCTCAGGGGAATACAGGGTGGAGGCAGTCAAGACCGTGTCTGCCAACTCCACAGTTTTTCCTCTGACTGGCTTTATGACTCATATATACAAATCTGAGTCTTCAGATCTATATGCAAATTCACTGAGCTCTTCTGCAGCTTGTCCTTACTACTAACATAACTGTCAGTATCTTTGGGTGTGTTCATGGGGGTGCAAACGCATACCTATCACGACAGGGCTGTGTAGGGTGGTGAGCAGGGCACAGACGCTCAGGCCCATTGACCATTTGCTGGAAGCCCAGAGCACAATATATTATTTCCATGAAAACTTCATTTTCTTCTGTTCTGCTTGAAGATAATATACGTTTTAAAGTTTGTTTCAGGATTAAATTAGGTCATTTTTTTAATATTTAGATAAATATAAGCTTTTGACTATTGCTAATTCCTTCTGCAAACTCAGTGCCTTAATGAGATGGGAAATTTCTCATGATCTTTATTCTTTCTATTTAGTTATAAACATAAGTGGTTTCAATAATAAAAATGTTAGCTTTTAAGGTTCCAAAAAATTAAAAAAAAAACTAAACATTGGTTTAGGAGAGAAAACTTGGGATTTTTCATATTTACAAAAACAGGAAACTCCCTTAAAAAAGAAAAATACAGAGACTGAAAGTAACCATTCTTGTCCCCTTGGTAGTCTGAATGACAGATTATAATCAGTCAGCTCATGTGTTTACTAAAGCTTATTTATAGTTTTTTCTTTTCTTCTTTTCCACAGTGTGACCCACTTCAATGACAGCAGCCTACAGGCACAGAGGCCGAGCAATGGTTAGGTGCCACATGTGCTCTAGCATGGGACACTATGAGAGGCCCAGAGGGACAAGCCTGCCATAAATCCAAATCCATGCATGGCTTATTTATGCTTTTACAACACCTATCTGTGCATGGTCTGATAATATAGAAGATATTTAATATTCCTTTAGGGTTTTTTTTTGTTAAAATATGTACTGAATGAACATTAAATTTGGCTTCTGATTTTTGTGTTCATAATTACCTCTTTCCTTATTGTTTATTGCCATTTAGGGATTACTGTGTGCTTATGAATGAGTTAGCTTAGCCACTCCTAGATTAAAAGATCTATCTACAGTTGATGGGATGGTTAACTTGGGCTTGGTCCAACTGTTTACAGCATTCTTTTGCTGAACTCTTTTCTTGGAAAACACCAACTTCCTAAGAGCAGGATACCATAGCCACTCGAGTTAATTCAGGTACTGGAAAAAGTCTTGACTACCAGTGTTAACATGTAACAATAAAAAACAAACAAACAAACAAACAAAAAATCAAAATACAAATGTGGTGTTGAGTTAAATTAAATTTTGTTGCTGTTTTGTTTGGTTGGTTTGGGTTTTTTTCAAGACAGGCTTTCTCTGAGTAGCCCTGAGTGTCCAGGAACTCACTTTGTCGACCAGGCTGGGCTCTAGCTCACAGAGATCCACCTACCTCTGTCTCCAAGTGCTCAGATTAAAGGCATGCACCACCACCGCCTGGTTTAAGTTAAATTCTTTTCTTCACCTTATTTGTAAATGGAATGAGACATGGTTTCGCATAGCATAATGTTAAGACATTACAGGTGTACACCCCATATGGCGGGCTTTTATTTGATTCATATGGGACGGTAATACGTGTTTATGAGGCCCCTACACAGAAACTTAGCTTCTGTTTCTGTTTGCTCAGAGATGCAGGATAGTAGAAGACTGGGCGTCTCAAGCGACTTGGAGTGTGGCATGCTGCTTCTTCTAATGATGAGTTTTCTCTAAAATCTCTGTGGCTTTGGCAAAAGTAGCCTCAAATTTAAAATAACAGTCTGAGTTCATAGTAGGTTATTTTTATATGACAGTGTCTAAAGTCAAAATACGTCATGGAACAAACAAATTGAATAATGGATCTGAGGGGTTTATTAGTCACGGAAGTGCTTTGGAAGTAGCTATTAACTTGCTCGAGCTGGTTACCAGCTACTGGAATTTGGAATGATACCTCAGGACGTCAGGCAGAATTAGAAAACATTTACCCTCTCTTACAACACACCAGAATCCCCGAGCATCCTCCTAGCACATTTTGGACTTACCATCTTCCAAAAGTTCTGAGCAGTAGTCCAGGGGAAGCTCACTTTCTTGTCTTCCACAGATTTCCAATAGCATTTTCTTTTTCTCCTCTTTTGTCTCAGATCTAAGCTTTTAAGCTTCTGTGGGAAAAGTAGGAAACAAACAGTGTCGGAATCAATTAAATCTGTTTTGAATGAGTTCAGGACATCAAAGAGATTTCCTGGTTCTATTCCCACTTCTGGTTCTATGGTTTCCCTGATTGACAGGAAATAGTCCAAGTTGTGATACCCCACAAGCAAAATCCTCCCTGTGCTTGAAGAAGACAGGGAGAAGTTGGGACAGAGATGTGTGTTACCTCAGCAATATTCATAAATTTTATCTGAAAGCTTAAGAGAAATGTTTTCAGTTACAGACAATATATTAAACACTTCATGGCCACATTTATTGGCTCTGTTCACAGTGCCCCTGATATCTGCCCTTGTGAGTTCGTTCTAGTGTCATCTTCTCTGAAGGTCATGCAGTAGCCTCTTCCACAGGTCCGCAGAATTTAGTCCTATTAACAGAACTAAGACTTGTTAGAATAAAAGAGAAAGGTAAAGATTGTGCATAATAGATGCGAGGGTGATGGTGAGCAAAAGGATGAGGAAGCACAAGTCTGAGTTACTGAGCTCAGGCTGCACCCCTGAGGGTCATGTTGCCCACTGTTACCTTCTACACCAGCTAGAAAAAAGATCACCTCAACCTGATTTTGTGGATTGCATCTAGTTACCAAAGAGTCGCAGATTCGGAATCACTTGAGAGAACTCAGGCTTTCTGATTGCCGGGTCTCATCCACTTCTCCACTGTTGTGGTTTGCTGGGGGGCATCCTTTAGATTGACTCCACAGTGATAAATGCTAACTGGAGTCACCTCCGGTAGGAGATTATTTATGATAACCATTTGTCTGTGAGGCTCCCTGCTACCCCGAAACTGGAATTGAAACTAACAGGACACACACTGTGTTTTCGTACCTGTGTGAAAAAAGACTGAGTAGTTTCAAGGGTCATAGGTGAGGATGTTTTTACTCAGGACACGCCCCAAGGGGAGTGGCTTAGCTTTCCCTAATCATATGTTGTCTTTTCTGTCTCATGCTCTCGTTAAACACTCTCCTTGACAAAGTCTCCTTTTTCTTCAAAAAGCTCTTTTCTCCCTCTCTCGGTTTGTCTGACCTATTTATTTTGTGTGTGGGTGGTTTTTTTGTGACTCCGCCTGGCTCAGAAATTTAATGACCAAATCTAAATTTTCAGCTATGAGCATAATGGAAATCCTTACCAGAGCACACGCACACCTGTTTTCCTTTTAGAACCGTCTGGAGTCTGCATAGCTGTAGCTCTCAGTCTCTGTAGCTTAGATGGTAACAGGCCCAGGTTTTCATTCTCTAACATAGGCGCCGGCCGGTTAGCACAAACGTCCTGCAGATCGCATTATTTGAACCCAGTGAGGCACTGTGCTTATGAATGGAGAAGGTCCTGGAGGGACAGAAGAAGAGAATAAAGGTGAAATAGAGAATCAGCCTCCCAGTAGCAACTTCTTTGCATATGGAAATGAGTATGTGGTGGATTCACCTGCAAGTTTTCCAAGTGAGAACTGGACAGGTTTGGGCAAGTCCCAGAAAGCAAATAAGCACGATGACCATGGTGCCAGCAAAGGATTGGCGTTTCCATGAGAGCTGGGGCAGCTGCTGCTCAACTTCCCTCCTTTTTAACCATGGCCGTGTGGTAGGGGGAAGGAAGCACAGTTTACAAACCTCTTCATAAACCATTGTATAATTCCCTCTGTGAGCTATGGGATGCGGTGGTGAGGCCACTAATGCTTTTGCTGAACTGTCATCTCACAGAGAAAGCAGCTACTTAGTGAGCATCATGGGTTGGGCAAATTCCTTCCTACCAGCTGACTCCATAAAAAAGAAAGGAAGCAGCTGGGGACGTTCCCACCCTTTAGAAGTGACAAAGACAGACCCCACACAACTAAGGCAGTAATAGAAGCATAAAAAAAATCCGGTTGTTTCCTATTATCTATATTTCACTCGCCATGGTTTATATCCCACGGCAGACCACAGTCAAGAAACACTAAATGGAAGATTCCAGAAATAATTTAAGAGTTTTAAATTGAGTGTCATTTCAAGTAGTGAGAAGAAATTTTACAGCATTGCACTCCAATTACCTTGCTCGTGAATTCCTTTACCAACATATCCAACTAGTATACACTACCCACCCATTAGTCACTTTGTAGCTGCCCGAGGTGTCAGATTGACTGTTGGGATATTACATGTTTGTGTTCGAGTAACACTTGGATCTATAGCATTATAGCATTAGTAGTTTAATGCTATGACACAACTCATCTGAACCGTATTGTCTCATAAGAAGGGCGAATTTACTTTTTAAGATATTTCAGAGAGATGCTAGGTTTGTATAAGTTACTACTGTATAGTATTATAATCTTTTAAATTTTATTGTTCTCAACTTTACTGTGTCTAGTTAAAATAAACGCACACACTCTCTCTTACACACACACACTCACACACAGACATATAACTCACCCATATGCGCGTGCACACCCATACATGTGTGCATGTGCAAAAAGCTTAGGGCATGTGTAGGGTTCAGTATTATTCAGTTTCAGGGAAGCAATGTACCCTCTCACCTATGGGGAAATAGTTTATACTTATTTAAATATAATGGATTCATGGAGGCAAGTAATTTAGTCAGAGAACAGCTTGGTATGTGGTGCAATTTTGAACAGTTCTAGGTTAGGCTTGCCTTGACCAGTAAAATAAGGCAGTTTGTTAAAATGATTCTTCTTTGGCTTGGGTCCCCTCATGCCTGTAACAGTTGTTCTGATGATTATTGGCCATGTTGCACAATTAGGATTGAACCTGGGTTGTATCAAATCGCTAAACATTGAGAGCTAGTCAACTATGTCATCTATGAGGGAGATAGATGTTACATTTTTGACATACCAATTCTTTCAGTCACATTCTGATTTCTACCCTTAACACTCTAATGAGACTGTCAGGTAAAGACTTCAGAGTTTATCTGACTTCATTCCTTCTGCACTGAACATTATTGAACACGTCTGCCTTCTTCATGCTCCATTCTGCCTTGTCTTCTGTGACACCACTCTTTCAATTCATCATCTACATCACCAAGACTGTCTCATTTACTCCATGTTTTAAATTAATATTTATGTAATTAAGGTGATTGCTTTCCAGTATGTGTCCCTTTTAGGTGCCTCCTCCACACAGAGACTTGTATAGGGAAGGTAATTCTAAGAAGAAACAAGTCTATAAGAGAGCCTATCTCTTTCCAGAACTGATGTTTCTTCAAAGTCACAAAATCATTAACTGGGAATCATATTTGGCTTTCCTTCACCCTCAGTCACAATGCTTCAAGCCAGAGTGTGACATGACATTACAATTCTATTTCAAATCTCATAGCTTTGTTTCTTAATCATGAATGCAATAGCCCAAGACTCATGATTTACATATGGATTTTCTTTTCCTCCAGCAATAATTCTGGATAGGATTTTTGGAGAGACCTTTATAAAACACAAAGGATGGAATGTTTCTGTCTATGCACTTAATGTCCTAGAGTCACAGATGTGACCATACTGTGGTAGAGTTATAAATTCTCTGGGGTCTTATTAAGCTGTGTTTCCTTAACAGTCTGCTTTTGTCACATATCACACATCTAGGTTCATGGGACTTTGTGTTCAGATCTCCTGAACCTGGACTTGACTTATCTGACAAAAACCAATCCAAAACAAAACAAAACAAACAAACAAACAAACAACTAAAAACACTCAACTACAAACAGCCAAAGACCCCAACCCAATCATTGCCTCTTCATCTTTTCCTCTCACCATCCAAACGTTATAGCTCTTGGTAGCAGGGTTCTTGTCTCCAAGCTTGTATAGTGCCAATGAGACTGATCAGTGGAAGGCCATGGAGATATTTAGTTCTCTTCCAACACTATAAGCCCATACTTCATCTCTATAGTCCCCACACTTAGAGAAAGTCTGACCATGTTCCAGGTATACGATAAACATCAGAGGAATGTTACAGCTGTGGGTCTGGACAGCTGTGACTGAACTGAAGGGCGTTTGTGAGTCATCACAGACATCTAAAGAGACGATAACACCCAAATAATGCTGTCTGAAGGAATTAGAATAATACGCACTTGGAGTTTCTCAAGCAGTGGAATGAAAAAACGTCGGAGATAGAATAAGTTAGAGGACTGTGGCATTGGACATCCACAGTTCTAGCTTTGTTTTTTTGTTTGTCTGTTTGTTTTACTTCTTGTGTTTTGATTCTCTAGTTAACTTGCTTCAAATATGTTTAAAGTAGGCATCATGTACCCACTGCAGAGGTACTAAGGACACTGAGAGGATAACTATCAACACATCTAACGAGATGACTATTAAAGTCTCACATTTTAATTCTAATGAAGTCTTTCATAGCTTTCATGTCACTGTCATTTTAATTTTGACACTTACAAAGATCACTTTAAGAGGTAACACCTGGGCTGGCTTTGTTTTCTTTTTCCAGGTAAATCAAGTCCATGTCCAGGAGACAGGATGCACAAAGTGACAATAACTGCAGCAATGCATGTGTGGTAGGTGACAGCTCACAAAGACTCTGTAAGTCTACTATAATATGGTCACATTTTTCTCTTACTTTGTTTTTTTAGTGGAATGCATGACCATTTCTTATTTTATGAACTAATTTCAAGCCCCCTGCCCCTTTTACTTCTTTTAAATACAACTGCTATTGGGATGTGCAGAGGCCGAGGAAATGGAGAAAGGATCACGGAGAGGGGTCGGTGCTTACTGGAGCCATATAAGTAGATGAGGACTAGGCCTCCCAGTATGCCTTGTGTTCTAGGATATTATGTTCTCCCGAATCTTCCAGGGCTGGAAACTTGCTTATCTTTAGTGAAAGCTAGGCAGAGTTTCAAATGTTACATTGCGAAGAACATTACTATTCTTGTCACCAAGAAGGAAAGAGGGTGGATAAAGAGATGTCGCTTTATATCCAGAGTCTGGCACTGTCAGTCTTTTGGAACTTGCCTCCCATATTCTCTCCGGCCTTGGCCTGCAGAAGTCAGGGTTGCTGCGTAGCCTAAGGAGGTGCAAAAAAACAAACATGGGCAGAACCCCAGATACTAGATGGCAAGAAATGTTCTGAAAGTTATAAAAATGAAATACTGCGTCCAGCTGTCCCTTTCTTTATACTAGGATTAAGTTCGACCCAAAGAGACTTGCAGAGATCAGGCAAGAATGGCATCATCTATTCCAGAACACAGCAGGTTGAAGTTCCCCAAGCTCTATGCTAATGAGCTACTCCCCATGCCAATCCCTTTCTCCACTCACTGCCACACTCTCTAACATGCCTTTATGTGTGCACTTGAAGATACACAGTTGCTGATGGTGGGGGAGATAGCAATGCTTCATAATCTTCCCTTCATGTAGACAAGAGCCTCCTGCCCACTGCTCATGTTCTTTTCCCAGAATGTGTTATCCTCTGTAGCGGCTCTTCTTTTAATTGTTGTGGCCTGTATAAAACATTGACAAAATAAATGTCACCCAGAGGCCTGGAATAAGGGAGGTGCCCAAATATCAGTGAGGGAGATCTTAGCGACACACAGCATTGGGGGATATGGAACCTGAAGAGGCCACCTCCTGTAGCCAGGCAGGAACCCTAGTGGAGCGATAGGGGAACCAACCCACCCACAAAACCTTTGATCCAAAATTTATCCTGTCTACAAGAAATGTAGGCACAGGAGGTGGAGCAGAGACTGAGGGAATGGCCAACCAATGATTTGTCCAACCCATCCCATGGGCAAGCACCAATCCCTGACACTGTTAATGATACTCTGTTATGCTTGCAGATAGTAGTCTAGCATGGCTGTCCTCTGAGAGGCTCCACCCAGCAGCTGACTCAGACAGATGCAGACACCCACAGCCAAACAGTAGATGGAGCTTGGGGACTCTTATGGAAGAGTAGAGGAAAAGACTGTGGGCCCCTAAGGGAATAGGAACTCCACAGGAAGACTGAAACAGTCAACTAATCTGGACCTTTGGGGATCTCAGAGACTGAACCATCAACCAAAGAACATACACGAGCTGGATCTAGGCCTCCCTGCATATGTGTAGCAGATATGCAACTTGGTCTTCATGTGGGTCCTGAACAACTGGAATAGGGTCTATCACAAAAGGTGTTGCCTATCTGTCTTCTTCTAGTGGGGCTGCCTTGTCTAGTCTCAGTGGGAGTGGATGTGCCTAGCCCCAACTTAAATGTCATTGGGTTAATGTTTAAGTTAAATTTAATTTAACTTAAATTAAACTTAATCTAAACAGCATCTATATACTGTTTAGATTAAAGCACACACTATCTTCCATGTTCATGTTACCATTCTCAGTTTTTAGTACTTGTTTTGAGACAAGGTCTCTGCATCCTACATTTTTATTTTTAATATGGCAGTTGTTGCCTGAAGCTTATATTGATGTTTTCTTGGTGTTCAGGTGAATGGGCATGGGTGAATGTATTTTCCAATAGTGCTAAAGTATGACTCAAATCTTTGTCTCGTTAGGTGAACTCAATAAGATCTCATCTAAAACCTGGCCTCCCTCAGCTCGCCTGTCTTTTATTAGGGTCTGATTTCTACCTTCTGAAACAACACTTGACAGTTGCTGCTCTTGGAGACTGAGACCATTTTCACATGTGGACTTGGGAGTGAGGCCCTGGGAGGGAGAGAGACTAATCTGATCATAAACCATGGAGCCCCTCTAAAACTGTGTAAACATGGGCAGAGGCATTTCTTAAAGTTCACTCCAGAAGAAAGGCAACATTTTTGTGAGGTCTGTGGAATTTTTGCTCGATTTCAAAGCCTTCATTCAGATTTAGGAATTCACACTGAGCTGTAGGTCTTCCTAGGCCAGCTGACGCTCAGAGGAATATTCGGCAAAATTAAATATTTTTGCTAATGCTGGCGTTCCTCAGCACTTTGAAAATATTTCTAATAAAGGAAAATGTCAAAGTGTGTCAAGAGCAACACCTTATGCAATTTAATCATTAAAGTCTTAAGCTGCATAATGAAACTCCCAACCTTTTTCTCAGTAACTTTCATCACCCTGAGTTAGTCAATCACTTTGAACAAATTCCAGGAGCTAGCCTTGTCCTTTGTCTACAGATAAAAATGTAGCAGGTGTAAAATTTAAGGTTCTACACATTTCATTTCAAATCTTGCCTGGCCACAATTTGTTTTCTTTTAAAATTTCTCTCAAAAAGAACTATAGTACTGAGCTATAATGGCAGACATTAAAACAGGAGAGACATTTATGTGCCTTCACATACATGTTACATATGAGTTTACAAAAATTATATATATATATGACATGCTGAAATATAATTATTTTGAGATGAAGTTTCGCTCTTCAACCCAGACTTATGTAGCATTCTCCATGAGGCTCAGGCTGATTTTGAACTAACAGCAGTTTCCCGGTTTCAATCTCTTGTTACAGGCATATCTGACCACTCCCAAGGCCGTTGTATTTTTTACACAAAAAGGCATCATAAATGCCTTCACACTTAGGTGTCATAAATGTTCTCAATGAAAACTTGCGATCGTAGAAAAATGAGATGTTTTATGTGCAGTTATTTCCATTTTAGAGTTGTGATGTCTTAGGCATGGAGAGGTTTAAGTAGCCAAGAATTATGGGCAGAGGTGTGGGGCAAGAAGACCAGACTTACATTTGGGAATATATCCTTCATATGTCTAGATAGTTTTATTGGCTTTGCAGATTTGCTATCATACTGTATAGTTGCACAAACTTGGATAGTTTATGTAAATGACGCACCATTCTTTGTGACTTCTTTTTAAACACAGTTTTACTGATAATAATTTTCTTTCATTTTTGTTAATTGGAAATAGATTTTCCTCTCATACAATATATCCTGAGCACAGTTTTCCCCCCCCCATCCCCCGTCCACTCTTAGCTCCCTCCTACCTCCCCATCCCTCAGATCCACTCCTCCTCCAGTTCCCTTTAGAAAGATGTAGACCTCCAGGAGTCTAGAAACAAACACAATAAAACCGGATACAACAAGGCAAGGCAAAGACCTCTCACATTGAGGCTGGACAAGACAACTCAACAGAAAGAAATGAGTCCTAAGAACAGGCAAAAGAATCAGGGATACATCTGCTCTCACCTCTCATTGTTTGAGTCCCACAAAAATGCCAAGCTGAACAACCATAACATATACACAGAGGACTCAGGCATACCCATGCAGAGCCTATGCTTGCTGCTTTAGTCTTGGTGAGCCCATCTAAGCCCTGCTTAGCTGATTCAGTGGGTCATGTTCTCCTGGTGTCCTCCATCCCCTCCGACTCCAGTGATCTTTTCTTTTCTCTTCTGTAGGATTCCTTGAGCTTCACGGGTAGGGTCCTGGTGGAGACCTCCAATTTAGAATTTCTCTCTCAAGGAAGGCCTCAAGTTAAACCAAATATTGTTTGCTCACTCCCACAAGTTCTACACCACCATTGCCCCAGCACAGTTTGGAGGCAGGGCAGATTGTAGGTAGAATGTTTTGTGACTCAGTTGGTGTCAAAGTTTCTCTTTCTGTAGCCTGCAGCATACCTTCCTGCATCAAAGAAACTAGAACATAGGTGTGAAGGCTCTATGCAGGAACTAACTCAAAACTCTCTACATTTGGTGGTAGTGGAGTGTGTGTGTCCCTTTGGTTTTGCTAGTGTGAGATTATTTATTTCTGTGTTTTTATGTGTACAGTTAGCTTTATTATGTTGAAGCTTTCTTTCTAGCACCTTCTGTAGGGCTACTTTTGTAAATAGGTATTGTTTAAATTTGACCTTATTATGGAATACTTTATTTTCTCTAGCTATGGTTGTTGACAATTTTGCTGGGTATAGTAATCTGGAGTGCCATATGTGTTCTCTTAGAGTCTGCAACACATCTGTCTAAGTTTTTAGAGTCTCTATTGAGAAGCAAGGTGTAATTCTAGTAAGTCTGCTTTTATATGTTACTTAGCTTTTTTCTTTGAAGCTTTTAAATATTATTTCTTTGTTCTCTATGCTTAATGTTTTGTTTATTATGTGGTGAGGGGAGTTTCTTTTCTGGTCCATTTGTTGTTTTGTAAGCTTCATGTATCTTTATCCTGATGCCTGCTAATCTGGATGCAGATCTCTCTCGAACTATCTGCAGCTATCTCTCGAACACCATGTCTGCCTGTGTGCGGCCGTGCTTCGGCCATGATGATGATGATAAACTAAACCTTTGAATTTAGTCCAAACCCAGTTAAATGCTTTCCTATCGAAGAATTGCCATGGTCATGGTGTCTCTTCACCATGGTTTCATAGCCATAAAACCCTAACGAACAGACTCCTTTGGAGAAAACTGATATTTTGCTTTGTAAGCAATTGTTAATTGAAGATAGCTTCTGGGTTAGGGGCGGGAACTTGTGTCCACTTCCCTCTCTTAGCACTGAGAGCCCATGTGTCTCGAACCTGTGCAGTTCATGTGCATGGTGCCATTCACTGTGACTTCTTGAGGTCAAGACGTACAACAAATGCAGTGAACAGGAGAGTTTATGAAGCTGCTGCCAGTGTAACCTGGTTTGTTATTAACCTTTATTAAAAATAAACAGGAGTAATAATAACAAGGAATAGTGCATCAAATACACAGACCACTAACATGGCCATGTATCATTATCATCCTCCGTGTATTATGAAGAACTGTGAGTGATGAATTTTCTTATGTCTAGTAATGTGGTAGGCTTGTCACATCATGAGCATGTGTGAAATGCATGACATTAAGACAGCAAGGTGGCCGTGATGTCACTGAACAGTAGCACCTTTTAACGACCAGGATGAGTTTCAGGGATGACTAACTTGAATGTGGTCTACCATTGACTGAAATGTTGTGTGGTTAGTAGCAGATGAAAAGCTTTTGTTGCTGGTACAAATTCATGCACTCTTGTTCTTCGTATTTAATTCATTATTAAAATATCTTAGCTTGGAATTTTCATAAAAATCTTCTAGAAAAAAGAATTCTCAAACTGTTCTTGGACTTCTGTGGCTCCCTGTCATGTTTCCTTGACATGGTTGTTGACAACTTTTCTGGGTATAGTCGTCTGGAGTGCAGTTTCTCTCAGGAAAGCAAAAGCTATGGTTAAAGAGTGCTAGTACCTTTGCCTGAGTTAAGGCAGCCACTGCAGACTGTACTTTGTGATTCAACAAAATCAAGTACACAATAAATGCATAAACAAAAATAAAATGGCCAATTCTCTTCACAACTTGGGTTAAGTAGCAAGCTAGGTACTTTTACTTTTGGGTATTCAATGGTCCCTGTGCTGGACACACATACCTTTTTCGTGCCATGCCAGAGGATGGTGGTTATGGCCATGGAGAGTTCTTGTGTGTCTATTTAGATTGTCATCTAACTAGCTTTATTTTTTTTTAATAGATTTCCACTGTTGTCTGGAAAAGGACCTGATTATCAAACTGTGGACTCTAATACTTCCTTACACATTTTCTCAAAAGAAAAAAAAAAGAAAAGAAAGAAAAGAAAAATGAACCTATCTCAAGAAAAATAATGAACACAGTTATTACCAGTGTCAAAATGCACATTTTAAAAAAGGTCATAAATTTGAAAAAACCTACACCCATTACCGTGAGCTCAAAAAATCCTTAGATCTTAAGACCTTGTAGTGATGCTAGAGTCTTGGGTCTTTATTTAACCTTCTGGATATCCTAAGAGAACAAGTATAAATGACACATGTATATAGTCTTATTAAAATTATTTATCAGCACAATATTAATTTAAAGCATGTGATAGACCAGTGGATTTTAAGATAAGAGTATAAAAGCTAATTAAAGGTAATTTAAATTCCTCATTGTAACTAATCCTATAGAGGGGACCACTTGTTGGGCTCTGGTCAAATGGTGAAACCTCACCAATAATTCCCTGAAAAAAACTTCCGTCTACATCAAGTAGAAAACACAACACATCCGAGAAGGATGGATGAGTTGTAGATTAGAGAATCCAACCCTGTTTATTAATCCAGACACTCCAGGGATCTGTAAATATGTCAAATAATGCTTGCCTCCTAATTTGTGTTTTGGTTTTATTTTTGAAAGCAAGTACAAATGTGCCTTAAGTTCTGGTACAGTAAACCTCAGCAGATAGTGCAAATGGCCTTTGGCCTTTTGTGTTTTAATCATTTGAAAGGGTATAAAGAGTTCCAGTTCCCAGATGTTTGCCAACTGCAGTTAGAGCAACCAAGCAGAGTTTATCTGTTCCCGGAGCCAGCTGAGTAGAAGGCACAAGTTCCTGTAAGAGGAGAATGGAATGATGGTCATAAGAAGACATGCCAGGGCAGATCAGGGCCAGCCAGCAAGGGCGGTACATTGTCTAGGTCTTATTCCAGTTGGGTAAAGACACTTTTCTCCAAGTGACTTTTCAAGCAACAGGACTGGCTTGTCCTCTCTCTGAAGACATTTTGTTTTTTATCAAATTACAGCCTGGAAAACACACTGTGTGTTTAGTCTCAGAAGGCAGCCTGAGCTGTTTGTTAAATACCAGATCTCAGATTTGTGGCTGTTCCTCAAAAAATAACTACATGACACTGACAGTGAAATTTATGTATCATTTAGATTATTTATACTTTAGTGAATCAAAGGCGGAAAATGAAGATCTGTAGCTGAGCACCTCATCAACACTTCATCATAGGCAAAAGCCCTTTGCATTCCTTGACTCACTAAGTTGGTTAGAAGGCATAATCTTCCCATTAACTAGTCTGGAGGCACCATCATCTAGGCCTGCTCCCATCCCCCATCCCATCTTCTTATTGCTGGGGTCTGGGACTCCAGTGTCATAAGCATTTACCTGGAAACACAGACAGTGCCACATTCAGCCTCCACTGGTTAGATTCTTCTTCTTTTTACACACCATGCTGGGGAGTATTCCAAATTAGAGCCGTCTGAGTTCTGTCTCCCAAAGAATGACAATACTAGACTCAGATATAGTACCTCATTGAGTCAGGACAGAGTGGTGACTTCTTTGTGGAAGGTGAGATGTCCTCCTTCACAAGTCTCACTGATCTGGGTGCGTCTACTTTGATTCATGGGATGGATAGTCCTTGAGTTATATATTGCTGGACAGAAACTAAGAGATAATTCTTCCACTTTGCCTTCGTGTGTAGTGGCAGGGAACTAACTGCACATTAGAGGGGACAGTGAACTCAATGTCTTCTGTTTTCTTCACAGCTGGCATTGGGGACTCCCAGATTTACTTGGCTCAGTAAGTTAAACACAGATAGACGGCAGAGAAGATTCACAAAAGCAACAGGGGTAGGTGTGGGTGTGGGTGTGGTGTGGGTGTGGGTGGAGCGATGTTAATGTTTCTCTGTGTCTAAGAGGAAACCGTAAGCAGGAAGCTAGGTTTCCATTCGCTCTGTGCAAGTTAATGACTGCCTCATAGCTTGCCTCACTGAACCCTTAAAGCACACTGCAGATCCCCCCAAAATGGGAAAGTGCATGATATTTTGAAGCCTACTTCAAGAGACCAGTCAAGTGTTTAGGAGACCTTCTGTGTAATTGGTATGAACTAATGGCAATGATCTAGTAAAATGTGCAAACTGTGAATTAAAAAAAAAAAGAAGAAGAATTTAGCGGCTGAGAGATGGTTGTGGGTAAGAGTGCACCCTAAGAATACAGAGGACCCAGCTTTGATTTCCAGAATCCCTATTAGGTGTATTGTGTAATCCTGTCACTCCAGCTCAGGCAGGATCCAATGCCTCTCATCTCCCAGGCATCTGCACTTATATTTACACACACACACACACACACACACACACACACACACACTTAAAATAGTACAAATAAATCTTTAGAAAATATAAGAAAGATTTATAAAATGAATTATAAAGTTAAGAAAATCTGTTTATAAATTGGATAGGGGGAGAGTGAGGCCAATTTGATCAGAATGAATTGTGTGCATGTCTGAAATTCTCAATAAAAACAAAGAAAGAAAGAGCTATAATAGAGTTGAAGCTAGAAAAAACTTTGTCTATAGATTTTTGTTATCAAAACATAAAACATATATATATATATATATATATATATATATATATATATATATATATATACATGAATGGATGTCCTTTAAGGTTATGTGTTACAAAGGATACTGACAGATCAGAGGGATAGAAAAGAAGAACAAGGTTGGATTCTCCTGAGAGTTTGTGCTTGTTAGCACTGTAGTGGCAGAGAATTGCACATTAGAGGGGACAGTGTACTCAATCCCCTCTACGTGTTAACATTGGGGACTCCTAGATTTATTTGACTCCGTAAGCACAAAGCAGCTAAACGGCAAAGAGGATTAACAAAAGCAAGTGGAGGTGATTTTAATGTCCACCATCGCTGTTTTATCCAAGATCTAACTGGGTGCAGAGAGGTTAAAGAACTTGCCAGTAACACGGGGGAGGCAGATCCCAAGTACTAAGTCCCCCTGAGCATCCATTAGTCACTGCGCTACCACAGACAGGCCACTGCCTCCCAAGTTCTTCGTTTTCCTCCCTTTTTCCAGAATCTTGACTGCCTGACCTTCTGAACTCTGTTCAGCTCAAGTGTACTCTCATGTGTGAGTAGTCTAATTAACCTCCACCCTGCACCCTGGCAGCTTGCCTTCCTCTTAGCCCCCCGCACATTTATCACCATTTGGACCTTCAGCCTTCCTGCTGTGTTGGGAGCTACAGTGTTTGTTATCTTTTTATATGTTTTGACCCTGTTTCTTCAAATGCAGGGGAAATCCTTTGAGAGGTGGAGTGCGTTTGTGTCTTTCCACAAATGAGCACAGTCCCTTGTGCGTGGTAATGCTTAATACATTTCTGGTTTTGAAATAGAATCTCTTGTGGCCCAAGCTGACCTGGAACCCACTACATCTTTGAGGATGACCTTGAATTTACCCTTCGGCCTGAGCCTCCCCAATACTGACTGGCATTACAGTCTTGTGCTACCATGTCCGGTTTATTTGATGCTGGAGATTGGACACGGGGCCTTGTGAGGACTAAACAAGCACTATATTTACCTGAATTACATCCTCAGCCCTTAAAAGTTTTGCTATGCTAAGCACTGTTGTTGTAAAGAGGTTGGACCTGGTATTTGCCACAGACTGAGGGCCATGCGTTGATCATGACTAAGTTGACCCTACCAGGGGTGTGTTTGATTAGGTGACCTAGATTTTCAAATGCTCTCTACCCAACAGCCCATGCTCCCCGTTCTTCTGACCATTATGAAGGCCTATTTATCTTCTTTTCTGTGTCAACAGCAGCTGTTTATTCAGCAGCCTGACTTAAGACATTCCATGTATATACTCAATAAAAGCTTTCTTTCACTGTTAGTTTTCTGCAGAGGGTAACACGCTGTCTGCTGTCTTGTTTTTCCAGTCCTCCTGAGTGTGATGATTTAGATGACCCTGCTGTTAACTGGCTGCCTTTCCATTTCCTTCTCCCATCCAGCACCCCAGACTTCTCCACAGAAGCCACTAATGAGCTTCGAGCCTTTCAGGCCCTTGTTCATTAATAACAGAATTTCAGTGATGCTGAAAGATTGGGACTTTATTTTCTCTCTTTCCATCCATTAGAAAGCAAACAAATAATCAAAGGAAGCATGTTCTTTGTGCCAGCCTGGTCCACTCTTGACTATTTTGAATTATAAAATGGAGTTGATGCCAAAGTCGGAGTCTGCTGTCTAAATGAGCTGAGGGTTTGGATGTCAAATGGAGAGTAATGTCTCAAGTATTTTCCTGTCTCACTCTAGTTTCATGCGGTCTTTCCCAGTGGCATTGATGCCTCTAAGTGAGTGTTGTTCCTTCATCCTAATATTGACCAGGTTCCTAGTATATGGGGGCTGTGTCCATGGCACTCAGAGGTAAACTGCTCTTGCCCATCCTCTCTCCTTTACTTCTGGCTCTAAAGGATGCCATTCACTCTTCCTGCCTGTTGGCTCTTGGTGCAACTTATTCTCATTCAGACAGTGCCAGAGATGTGCAGAAGGCCCCTTTGTGCTGCCTCGCCTGGAGGCTTGCAGTTTTATAGTGTACACCAGGTCTACCTGACTCACAGAGCTCATCCTGTCAAACCTGCTCTTCTTCCTGTCCTCCCCTGACCCAGCAATCTTTGCGGCTGTGTCTTGTAGAGAGGCTTTTCTGAATATAAAGCTCCTGCTCTGGATTTCTGCCTTGGTGTTTGCAAGAATGGCTAAGCTGCAAGGCCTTTCAAAATAGGGCTGCCCTGTGCATGGTGGGCCTCCTGGTGCCTTGCTTTAAACCACACCTCGGGAGCTGTTGTAGGTTTCGTCTTTCCTCTTTATTCAGTGTCTTCTGGGACACACAGCCCCTGGAGTTCTTCCTCATATACTGGGAACCTGGTCAATATTAGGACGAGGGAGCAACACTCACTTAGAGGCATCAGTGTCATTGGGAAAGACCGAATGTGGTCTAGAGTGAGACAGAAAAATACTTGAGACATTATGCTCCATTTGACATCCAAACTTTCAGCTCATTTGGACAGCAGACTCTGACTTTGGCATCAAATCTGTCTTATAATCCAAAATAGTCAAGACAGCCATAGAAAGTTCTGTCATTATGCTAAATGTAGTAGTCCTCAAAATATGACATCATAAACAACCCCTCCTCCCCATCTCTCGTCCTTCTCCTCCTCCCTCCTCATTGTTCTCTTTTCCTCCTCCCCCTCCTCTTTCTCCTCCTCTCCTTCTCCTTTTTGCTTTTCTCTCTTCTTCCTCCTTCTCTTTCCTCCATTTTTTCTTTCTCCTCCTCCTTCTATGTGCTAGGATCCACAAATTCCCACACCTCAAAAATACATAGAGATGCTTGAAAAAAAAATAAACATACTTCTGCCTTCTCCAGACATGCGTAAGTCATCATTGCCTTCACTCATAAACACACGTTCAGTCGGCCTCAGCATTCCTGCCCAGACATGGCTGGTTTTTTCTTCTGTGTCAAATTCTAACTTTCATCTCTTGTGAAATTGTGTCTTCAGACTCAACTTCAGTGTGTGTGTGTGTGTGTGTGTGTGGTCACGTAAACGAGAGTTCTAAAGGAGAGCTTTGTTCAGAGGATCAAGCAAGCTTTTCCCAGCCCCCAAGAATGGCTCCTTACCTTAACTCTAGGAAGTCAGTGGTAGCTCCTCATATCATTACATAAATTAAGCAGGGTGGAACCACACCCAAGCCTTCTTTAAAGGCAGAAAACTAGAGATTAGCATTCTTTTCATGTGTGTGAGGTACTTATTCCCTCACGTACTGGGCTGCTTGTTTTCCTTGTAAATGTTCCATTCCTGAAACTGGAGTTTTGCTTGTGAGATTTCAGACAGAGTGTCTTCTGTGCTTCACTCAGATGTGTTCAGGAATGAGTTCCTTGCCTTGGGTTTTCAACGATCAGGACAGTTATAGAAACTTCTTTTCACAATGTTTCATACAACAATCTTCAAAATTTAACACCACAAACATCCAGCTTTTTACCCGTTTGGCATCATTTCATAACGTTTAAGAAGATTGGGGGGGTCCCCTTTTTCCAAGGAACACTGTAAATGTATCACACCCTCCCTGCCATCTCTAACTTCATCCGTAACTTCATGAAGCTGCTTTTTCAGCTCACCTTTCATGATTTATTGGGCATTTACAGTGTGCCAAACCTGTGCAACGTATATAACAATGAGGCATGGTTTTTGCTCCAATTACACTTTTTAAGTTCTGGGTTGATGTAGAAAGAGGGTAGAAATAGCCCTCACCTGTATACTGTGATACAGTATAATGTGATTTATCATCTTAAGAGAAAAGAAATCAATGTTAGGAAATTTCACATCCCCATAAAGACACTCCACTTGAGTGTCTGTTGAAAACAGTCGTCATAAATGACGAACAACACTTGAATTGGGTATGAAGAATTGGTAGGAGAGTATTTAACACATTAGAGAAGAAAAGGCATCCCAGAAAGATGAAATATGTTTGCAAATATCTAGGGGCCTAGTGTCCATAAGCAGGCCAGGATGGAAGAAAGTGAACATGGCTAGACTGTGATGGGGGTCTTGAACATCCGATTATCTTTTTATTGGCACGTCAACATTACCTATTTGCTGGGTGTGTAGGCACAGCATGGAGATTGGGAAGATTCTGCTTGTCCCTTTCTTTTATTTAAGAATGTCAGTTAACTGATATTAACAGATGTTTCCCTCACCAGCCACTAAGTCTGGTTAATATTCTCCTCTGCTCTTTATCGTGATGTAGATAACTCAGGCCGTCTTCCTCTCTGTCAACTAAGAAGCAAAGAAATTTAGCCATCAGTTGTCTCTCATATATTTATAGCAGCTCCTTGCTATATTGTCAGGAATCACCAATTCTCTTTTTGCAACCAGATTTGGTTATGTGCTAATGTTGAATATTTAGAGATATATATTTTATTTCCAAAAAAGATTGACTTTGCTAAAAATTGACTTTGCTTCTGACATATGGTATATAACTTATCCCTTTTTGTTTAAAGATGATAGTTTTATATAATGCAGTCAGTCACTGAATGAATGACCATGACAGGTTCGCGTGTAGAGAGAAGTCTTATAGAGACTTTGAGAAGTCCATTGTTGGCTGAGTGGTGTTGGCACACACTTTTAATCCCAGCACTCTGGAGGCAGAGGCAGGCAGATCTCTGAAATCAAGACCAACCTGGTCTACAGAATGAGTTCCAGGACAGCCAGGGCTACAGAGTAACCCTTGCCTCAAAACAAAATGAACGAAACTCATTGTCTCTGTCTGACTTCTCTGCTATACAAAACATCATGCCCCCCTCTGGCAGTATGAAAACCAAAGGTTTCATTTATATGTTCAGTTTTCGGTTTAGTCCTTGTCTGACATCTCAAAAGGCACATTTACGTTTCTGAAGTATGTACCGAGGTGGAAGACTAATATTCAGAAGGAACACAGAAACAGAAGAAAAACGATGAAAAGAAAACTGGAATGTCCAAGAAATTGGCCATGGGTGTGGCCGGGATGCCACTGTTTTTCATACTGTATAGGCACAGATGCTATGTCGACAGCCAAGGGAAGCTAGAGCTGGAGGTAGAGAGCCAGGCAGAGCAGAGAGGAAGCATTCCTTTCCATGCCTGTGCACAGGGGTGGGCTCCTGCGCAAACTCCCCCTGGGGTTGCAACCTTCTCTTTCATGAACTTCTCACTCCTGTCATTTCCAGTTCCGGACCATCTGATCAGAGACAACTGGAATTTGCAGCTCTCTAGGCACTAATTTCAGGAGCTGAAACAGCACCCCCTCGGCAGCTCCTCCCATAACCGCTGTTGCCCTGCTGGGCTGTGGGATTCTGCCAGCCCAGGCACTCTTGCCCAGGAAACAGAAGGTGGCATTTAAGAGGCACCAAGGGCTCGCTTAACCAATACTGAAGACTCTGAATCAAACCAAAGCTAAATTAAGCTTTCTTGAGTAAATGAATAAGGACTCAAGAAACCTCAGAGAGGAAGAGAGAGGAGAAAAAGATATGAAAAGTTGAATCTTTAATGTGTTCCTATCACCCAACCCCCAGCTTTTTCAAGACACTGTGATTTGATGTTATGATTTACCTTTGTCTTTTATATTTCCAGTATTCAAAGTTTAAAAAATATGTCAACCACATCTTGATATTTGAAATATCCAATTAATTTAGTGGGGATGGGGGGCAGGCAGGGTCTTTATTTTCTTTAGACTTACAAGGAAACTGAGGACCAGGACAGGCAAGGAGCTTAATCAGTCTTCCAGCTAGCAAATTCGGATAAACTACCTGTCTCCTCTACCGGATAAAGCTGTGTTTTTATCAGAAAGTCCTATCAAGTCATATTCTGGGATTTGTGGCTGAATCAGAGAGAAGTCAACTAGGATTTCTGGAAGTTCACTGTGTTTTTCAAAGAAGAGATGAGTGTGTCTACCATGACCTTATCCAGCTTTAGGTGGTAGAATGCAAGTGGGTAGAAGTTTAGGGCTGAGATGCTCCAATGTGGCCTCACTGCAAATACTTTCCTTGAACAAAATGCAGACTAAGGGGAGCTGGTGCCTACTGCTCTGAAAAAGCCGAGCATTGGCCTGAGAATTCAGACCCAGCATTCCACAATGCTCTGAAACTGAGCACTGGGTCACTGGGCTGAAGATCTGTGCTACTTAAAACACCAGACTAAAAGTTTGTTCTCCACAGGCCCTCCCTAGCTGTGCTCTCAAATGTGACTCAAATGTGGTTTAGGCTTGCTATGTGGGGTACTGTACAGAATGCCAGTTTGGAATGGGTGCATACCACTCTATTTCCAGCTTTCCTTCTAATGAAGTGGTCAAGAGTAAATACTGTAAGCTCTAGGAACTTCGGTGACCCATCCATACAATACTTCTGCCCTCCTTATAGACAGACTTTTTTTTTCCAATGGGCAAATGAGCTTGCAGAATGAAAGCCTATTGTTACATGTAATGTTTTAAAAGAAATGTAGACTTCTATTTGTTAATAAATTCTAACAGTTAGGTACTATTGGATCTTTTGTTCAACTGTGTGTGGACAACTATCTTGCATAAGCCCCTGTGTGCTAAATTAATACAAGGTTGAGGCTCAAAGTCAGTCTGTATCAGCACACACCATTGTGTGCAGCATGGTGTTCTAGTTCCTCTGTGCCTGCCAGACTGATGCACTAAATAACACCCCTTGATGTAGTAGGGAAGGGAAACCGTGCCATGAAATTGTGAATTTTGGCCTATGTTACTTACAGTCTGTGTGCCATTGTCTTGATGAAAATGGGGCCTTTGGGTCCCTTACCTCTGTCACACCATTACATCACATCGAGGTCATCGGTACTCTTTTTCAAAATTAAAGATAAAATAATATTTTCTTCTTGGTCTTTGGTGCTTTTACTCCTTTACCTGGAGATGCCTGTTAAGTACTAGCAATGAATTCAATCATCCACTCAGCACATTTACTAAAATTTGCTATGTGCCACTACCACTGCCTTGCCTAAAAATCTGTTAACAAAGCAGACAAAGTGACCACTCAGAATCATGATACTTCTATATTTATAATGATGTCACTCTTTATATGAGATTGTCTATGTAGCCAAGACTAAAATAACCCACCAGTGATGGTTAATGTTTTTTCTCCTATTTGATCATTTTCATATCCTTCCTAAACTTCTGACTCTGATCTTTCTAGCACAACTTAGCCTTTTCTTTTAAAAACTAATTAGTTTATCTGTATGCATGTGCAACTGTGTGGGGATTCCCACAGAAGTACCCACAGAAGGCAGGAGGTGCCTGATCCCTTGGGAACTGAACTGCAAGAGCTGTATGCACTCTTGACCCCTGAGCCATCCTTCCAGCCTCTCAACTCATCCACTGTTCTTCCTCTTAAACTGATTTTTGACCTTTACTTTAGGTGAGGGGTTAATCTGTCTTTGGAGTAGGAAGTCAAACGCTGGGAGCTTCAGTATAATTATTTATCTGTGAAAGTTTATAACTTTCCACGCTGAATGTCACACTCATCTCCAGCCCTAAGGTATGCTCAAGATCTTAATTGTCCTAGTCAATTTAGGATTACTGGATAAAATTGTGTAGCACTTGCTAACTCTATGCGTTCAGGTTCCCTAACATGGTTGTAGCCTTGTGCATCAGAGCAAACCAACCTCATGCTCATCTTTGTTGGTGACAAGATAGCCCCTTCACCAACACTGTTTTACATCTTTAGTTTTTTAGTTTACACATTTCTATTCATACTCTACACATAGTTTTGACCCTTATCCAGTTGCTTCTCCTACTGCTTCTCCTTCTGTCTCCTGGTTTACCTGTCTACAAGTCTTTTGGCATACTGAATCCAGGGGAATGTTCCTGAACCGGAAGTACAACTCTGGTGCTCTTGTCTCTCTGTGGCCCCTCACTGGGTTTCTGATAGGGCAGCTGATACTCCTCCTTCCAGTTCAGCAGGCTCTGCACATTGTGACCTTTACTTCTTCCTTGAAGTTCTCTCCTTTCATGCCCTGTGGGCTTTGAGTACACTTCCCTTTTCTGGGATCACCCTTTGTTGCTCCTGTGCCAACAGTCACTCAAATGACTACAATTTAACCTACAAATTTGCCTTAGCCACCAGTTTTCTATAAAACAACACATCACACCACACCCCCCACAAATAGATGTCGCTGATGATGCCCCAGCCTTTCTGTGGGAGCTCCTGGGTAGGCTTCATGTCCTGTCTTAGGCATCACTTATCTTACTGTGTTGTGAGTATATAAATGTCTGTTTCATCATCTATGGATATCTGAAGCTCTTGTGTTCATCTGTTTTTTGTTTTTTTGTTTTTGTTTTTGTTTTTTGTTTTTTTCCCCTGTGTAGACCTAGCATTCAGTGCAGGGCCTGGCCCTTCCTAGACCCTGAACAGTCACTGACGGAACGAATGTACACAAGACTACCGGCAGACTTTCAGCCTATGGGTCGCCAGAGCTCTCGCTCTCTTTCTACGTCTCCTTAATAATTCCAGTGCGGCTGCTGTTGGTGACTCTTCAGGTTCCTCACTGAGAGACGAAACTGCCCTCTGCTGATATCCTCTGTTTTCCAGCTTGTTTTCTGTAGTAAATTCTTTTTGTCTTTTAAAAAACCCAAAATGAACGACTCTTTTTTCCCTTTTTGCGATTTTCTATCAAACTTGTTTTTTTTCCCCCAGAGGAATTTTGTGTATTTTCATACTATAGCAATGCTTCACACTTGAATAAAAGCCAGGGCAGTCCTACATGAAAAAGTAGGTTCTAAGAAAGCCGTTTAAACGGTAGCGAAAGTAGATTCAAAATGGTTACATTCCAGGGAAATAGGCTCTACAGAGACACTGAAATGGAAGGGTTTGAGACTCAGCAAGTATCAGACTGGAGCAGGAATTCTGACAACGTTAAGTGTGGAGCATAACTTTGATATGTTGCCTGGCATCTTCACTTTCCTCTGCAAATGGGTTCTATGTCAGAACTTATACTTTCTTGCCTATCCCCTTAGACACTGTGGAGCTGTGCTTCCCCACGCTCCCCGAGCTCCCCGTGCTCCCTGCACTCCCTGTACACCTTGGTATTTCCACCTGAGTCCTCTCTTTGATTTTCCCAGAATACCTTTCTCTTGGTGTTGTGTTTCTTTGAATTACACCCATCTTTCAAGAACTTTCCAGAATGATGCTTTTATTATAGGCATTCCCACATCACTCTGATTCACATGAATTGCTATACTTAAAGATCTTACGTTTGACTTTTGCTATCACATATAATGAGCATTTGTTATTAATTCATTTCTCTTTTAGTTCAAGTTAGTGTCTATGAATTGGAAAGTATTTTATTGCTTTGAAAATGAATTCTAGCATTCTAGTATGTGCATAGTGTGCATGTGTGTTTGTGTGCATGTGTGTTTGTGTGTATGTGTGTTTGTGTATGTGTGTTTGTGTGTGTTTGTTTGTTTGTGTGTGTGTGTGTGTGTGTGTGTGTGATATAGGAGCTTGGTTAGTATGCCCACTGAGTGCTTGTGGGGATAAGAGGTGAGATATAAATGGAGGACAGATATTTGGAGGTGAGTTAGCTGGTTTTTTACTAGTCACCTAAAAGACAAAGGAATCTAAATTAGGATGAAGACACTATATTAAAAAAGAATATGATGCACCAAGTCCTGAAGCAACTTGATGCACAGAGGAGTGTGTGTGTGTGTGTGTGTGTGTGTGTGTGTGAGAGAGAGAGAGAGAGAGAGAGAGAGAGAGAGAGAGAGAGAGAGAGAACCAGAGTGGGGACTTCCCTTCTCAATAGAGAAAGGGAAGATGAGATGGGGAGGACTTGTGTGAGGGGATATTGGGAGATGAGGAAGGGCTGATATTAGGTTGTAAAGTGAATAAATAAATACATTTAATTTAGAAAAAAAAAAGATCTGAGAGTTAAGGACACAACAGTAGAACCCAGAGGGCTCAACTGCTGAGATGCTGACAATAAGAGAAATAAGGAACAGTTGTAAGACAGTCATTCATTTAATAAATGCTTAGCAGTGTACAAAACTCTCCAGATGGCACTAAAAGTGTAGCTGACAAGGCGGGCATGCCCCCATCTTTCTAGAGCTCACATTCTAATGGAGGACACAAAGGGTGCAAACCGAATGTCCCCAAGCTGGCAAAGACCACCAATTATAAAAGAAATATAGTGATAATGTGATTTAAAAACACTTCATTTTATATATAATTATGGTAGGCTCACTCTATGATATATACTGTTTTAATCATGTTAGCTCATGTGCTAACTTAGTTCATCCTTATTACAACCTCATGAGGAAGTTATCAACACTTGTTTAGCTATCAACTAAATAAATGAAGGCCAAGGTATAGAAAGGCTAGGTAGCTCATTTTGGTTCTATTTGATGTTAAGTGAAAAGCTGAGCTCAAACAAAGGCAGAATGGCCTGTCAGTCTATGGTTCTAAGATACACGGCTTCTTAGATATTTTGGAACTAATGTATGAATAATATTTTGAGAAGATAATTAGAATGCTTAGCATAGATTTAGGAAATAGTTAATGGCTGTACACATAAAGTGTTGGGAGTTATCTATATGCAATGTATAAATATATGAAATCTTGTGTGGAGGAGTTCTGAATTTTCTCCTCTTAGGTTACCTCAGTTCCTTTTTTTTATTGTACACAGAAACGTAAAGGTTAACAAATACTTCAGAGAACCATTTCTTGGCTCTACCATTGAGAGTGTAAGTGCTTTAGGTTGCTTTGTTGTTAAGTCATTTGCCCTTGTGATATAATTTTTCATAATTCTGATGGCTTTGTTTTGTGTCCTTTCTTTCTAACCAGATAAGAAAATCTGCAATTTGATGGTACTTTTCTGAGGTACTTTTCTAGTCTGCAACATAATGCCTGGGCCTAATAGGGCTACAAATGACATCTGTTAACACTTTGAAAAAGTATTTTTATGAAAGCCATTATTATGACAATGTTGAGATATTTGGCAATCAGCCTGGCTGTTTTTTAAGAGAACCAAGTCATTGGGTCTAAATAACTTCATAAGGACAGCACTCTTTCTTTAATTTTAACCATTCATGACAATGATGGTTGGGTTTTGACAACTTGACACAAAGATAGACACACCTGGGAAGAAGGAATTTCTGTCGAGGAACTACCTCCATCGGATTGGCCTGTGGGCATGTCTATGTGGCATTTATTGATTAATGATTGATATAGAAGGGGCCACTCTGTTGTCTACTGTGTCACCCTTGGGCAAGTGTACCTGTGTTGCATAGGAAGGAAGCTGGACAATACAAGGGAGCAAGGTAATAAGCCGACTTCCTCATGGTCTCTGCTTCAGTTCCTGCCTTGCTTTCCCTGTGTGATAGGATGATGCACTATACCTTGTAATTCAGCTACTTTGCTTTTGGTCAGTCTATTAGCATTGTAACAGAGATAAACTATGACTAAGACTGAAAATAATAATAAAACTGAGTATACTCAAGTAGATTTGGTCATTTGCTTTTTTCCCTACTGACAAAATTGATCTGCAAGATTACATGAAAGCATGTAGTTGAAGAGTTAATGGACAATTTCATTAACAGATAATTATACAGAAGTCATACAGAAGCACAGTGGAAAAATGGCATACTGTGAGTAGAGCAATAGAAGTAATATATTCTTAAAGATGGGAAATGTGTGAATGTGTGATCTTATATATTCAAAGATGGACTATTTGTGATGTCTTCTAAAGGACAGAAGACAGGAAATAATACCTCTGCTATAGAAAATGAAGAAAAACAATTTGGAACTGTGGGCATAGAAATGTCTCCTGTTGTCGGCTGGCACATCAGCAAGTATCACTAAGTATGTGCTGGTACTAAGATCAGTGATAGGATGTTGGAAACAAAAGTGATCAGGTAAGAATGTGAAATGAAAACTGGTGGATAGCTGAGAACAGCAAAACAATTTGTAAAAAGACAACAAGACTATGTGTATGGAAATGAGAGCAGACATTGGTTTCAAATTCCTTGACAGTTTTATGCATGTATACACAATATTCATCTTTCTTATCCTGGTCCCTTTCTCACTGAGGGTTTTTGTCTTCCCAAGCCTCTCTCCTATTTTTTCTGTGTTATTTTTGTGTGTGAACCCCTGAGTTTAATTGAGTTGCCTGCATTAGGTTGGGATGGAGATTACTTACTGGAGCATGAGTAACAAACCAGTGTCTATACCACTGAAGAAATGTGAAGACACTCCTACCCCGAGCAACCACTAACTGTGATAGGCGTCACCACCTCAGTGACTATACTGGCATACTCATAGATTTGACATTGCTTTAAAAGAAAAACATAATACAGCAAGGAGCATTCAAGAAATGTTGGGAAAAGATAAATGCAAAACAGATAAATGCAAAAAAGATAAATGCAAAACAGATAAAAAAAGATAAATTCTGTAAAGGCTGAAGATGTTTGGTAAGATCAATTCAAATGGTAGCTCTTCTAGAAACCAAAAAGGTTGTTTTTTGTTGTTGTTTTTGCTTTTTGCTTTAAAGTACACAGTAGTCAAATCATATAAGTCAATGTACATGAGTATAGTTGCCTTCTGTTCTTGTATGTCAAATTTTCTTAACTGAATACATTTCATCTTTCATGATAGATGCAGCTATTCATTGAACTTGTCCTTTTTGTAAGTACACTGTATGGTTTTGGTCAGAGGGCTCTAAGGGTTTTTTTTTTTTTTTTTTTTTTTGGACAATTCATCACTCCAAACCAATAGTGAAAACTAGTGATCTCTTAAACACGGAAACACCCTGTAATTTTCTTTTGGCATTGCAACAACTTTGATGTTCATCTTTGTCCTTTTTGGCTAAACCTATATACACATAAATACAGGATAACATTAAGAATATGCCCAGAACACAAGCAAACAGCTGGTGGTCAGACAATTCTCAAGCTCTGTGCAATGTCCAGGTTTCAAGAGATGCAAGTTTCTATGTTGTTTTCTTTACCATATATTTTTTTCTCCAAATCCAACCTATTACTTTTATCATCAACCAGTGTATTGGGGAATGATTGTATATAGCCTGGGATTTGCAAGTGGGTTTTTTTTTTCTCCTGGAGTGGGGATGTGTGCATCTTTTGTACTCTGGGACAGCACTCCGGCTATGTCTACATAGCATATTCCTGTTAAAAATTATTCAGGGATGATTTGGAAGAATGTGCTAAATATTAGACTACACATGATTCATCTGCAGATTAAAGAGATGACCATGGTGAGAGCAAAGGAGAAGGGCAAAGAAGATCGATTTAGGCTCATCCAGTTGATCATCTATTTTATTTTAAATAAATAAATTTTAAATTTTATTTATTAATAAATAGACATAACTTCAAAGGAAATTTAAAAATTTCATGCCTTTGATAAGCTTTTTGACTCCATAACATGTAAGTGTCATTTGGTAGAAAAACAAACCCAGAACTTCTGTTCGTCTAGTCAGTGGATTTCATAAACTAAAGCAAGACATGATTTCCCCCAGTTTTTCTTTCCCCATTGTTCTCTCAGTAGTTAAAAGATGACTCATCAGGACTGATTATACAGCTGACAAATGCAACCGTGAGAAGGCCAGATGAGTGAGGAGGAGTGGGGTGAAGCGTGCTCATTTAAACATTACAGAAACAGTACCATCCACAACTCATCTACAGAACATTTCAGAGCTCAGAGGGAGGCAATACAGACTCACCAGCAGGCCTAGGACTCAGAAGTGATGCTCAGAAGTGATGCGGGAACTTTGGTCAGAATGGGCAGAACGGGCATAAGATCTAAGGTGGACTGGTCTTGAACACTGGCTCTATGATGACACACTTGATCGCGATACTCTCTAGGCTGACAGCTGCTCATGCAGCAGGATGCAAGTGCCAGGTTTGGAGGGTCTGATACAGAGAATAAGCAGCCTGGTGAGAGGAAGTATTACTGGAATAATATAAAAGAGTCAATGATGGCTGGAGAGAGGGAGAGAGGGATGGAGGGAGAGAAAAAAGTACATTGTGATTAAATTAAATTATCATTTAAAAAATCTCTTATTCTCCTGCTTTACATGAACTTTAAAAAGTTTCAAGAAGATACAAATAAAAGACATGCCTTAGTTCATTTTACAGACATCTAAAAACACACAATCTAAAGCAAAAACAAGGTGCTATATTTTACTTACCAGTAGGCAGGGAAAATACAGTTTGATAGTAGGGTGTTACTTCTGTGGTACCCAAGCAAATGTGATTCCATTCTGTATCTAACACCCCAAGCCTTTGATAGAGCAGCTTGGAAATTATTATATGTCGCAGACTAGGAACTGTGCAGTGGACATAGCCAGCATCTTTCACTGGAGGACCAGGGTATGCCAGACGGTAACTTTGTAGTACATTCAAGAAACACCTATACACAGTGACAAGAGCGTGAAATAACCTCAGCAATGCAAACAGCAATTTTCAATATGCTATATCTAGTTTTCTCTAATATTAATAAAGTCTGAGTCTTTAGGAAGTAAACAAGAGTCCATTGTTGGGGACAGACAGAGTCTTCTAAGCATGTGGAACAGTGTGCTACTGCTGTAGATGTGACAGCATGTACGTCCAGGAAACGATGACAAGCCCACGGAGAACACACAGAAAAGCATCTGCTTACTAATTTTATTATAATTTCCTCCTTTTGAATTCTAATGTGTGTCATTTTAAATGTATCTATATCCCCAAAGAAAAGAACTTCTGGCTATTCCCAGTAACTACTAACATTGTTAAGCCTGCTCCTAGTACACACGTTGACAGGGCCTGATCACACAGGGAACACTATGGCTTTCAGTAATGGAGCTATCTACTCTTCTGAGAGCAGAGATACACAGGCTTTCTGTTTTTATCCAAAGTCCACTTTGATCAGCTCCCGTGGTTACAGGGAAACCATTGCCAACCTTATAAACAAACAGGGGCCTATATGTTCAAGTTCCTGCATCAACTGGCAAAGGAAGCAAATATTTACTCACTGTGTCAATAAATATGGCAGTATAAGTTTCCTTTTGCAGATGGGCGTTTTCTCTCTGTGTCTCTATCCCTGTGTCTCTATCTTTGTCTCAAGAAGCAAAGTGTGGAGTCAAAATTTTGTTTTTGGTAGCTACCCCCTGCTCCCTGCTGATTATTTTTTTTAAGGAAAGATCCCATTCTGATGGCTCTTTCCCAACCTCCATGCCAAGTTTTTATACCGTCTGCCTTTGGCTGAATCTGACTATAAACCTGCCATGGAGAGCTGACACACTTTAATCAAAATTGTTCCTAATTAAATGTTGAGGCCCAAGCTCGAGTCTCTGTTCGGGCGCCAAAAATGTCGCGGCCTGAGCAAAATGTTGAGGCCTGGGCTGCCCCCCCCCCCCCCCCCCCCCCCGTTTGGGCGGCCACTGTATCCAGGTCCAAGCTGCTGCTCCAGTCCGCAGGTTGGGTCGGGGTTCAGCAAGAGAGAAAGAGTGAGGACAAATGCGAAGAATGGAGACCAGACAGAGTGCGTTTCAATCCCGTTTATTCTTCAGTCTTGCTTCTTCTCTCCAAGTCCCTAGTTCCTAGTCCCTAGTGCCTCCAAGTTCCAAGTGCTAAGTGCCTAATGCCTACTACCTAGTTCTTCCGAGTTCTCTCCCAAGTGCCTGCTACCTAATGCCTAATTCCTACTCCAAGTTGTACTCCAAGTTGTACTCTCTGAAGTGTCTGGTTCTCTCTGCTGTGTCTGCCAAATGTCTGATGTGTCTGATGTCTGCCTCTGCCTTTTATATGTCTCACTTCTAAGCCACGCCTCTAAGTTACACCTTTAATCATGCCCTTAGGTCTTGTCTCTAAATCTGATCTCTACACTTCTAAGTCATACTCTTAAGTCACACACCTTTAATCTCACTCACCTTTAATCTCACGCACCTTTAATCTCACACACCTTTAATCTCAAGGTATCTAAACCAAGATTATCGGAGTGTGCTCAGCTGTTGTAGGCTATTGTAATCCAAGTCTCATGTCAGGGTATATGGCTCGAGATGGCTGCAAAGCTGATAGCCGCTTTCTGCTAAAAGCCGGCCCCTAACAATTAAATGGTTTTCGGGTATTTTCAGTAGCCCTTTTCTCTGGTTCATTCTTGTGTATGCAAGGAAAACAAATATAATAATAAGTCTCATTTACTGCTTTGCAGTTGACTCAACTTTTAGAATTTCAAAATTTTCTCCACCTTAGTTGGCTGCTTATGGGCTACCTTGTCACTGAAGTTTATTCTGGCAAAGATCAGCACTAAAGGGGTTGTGGTAATGTTATTCGACTATTTGTGACAATGCTAACGAATTCTCTATCATCTGTCTATCTATCTATCATCTATCTATCTATCTATCTATCTATCATCTATTTTTATCTATTTACAATTGAGTTTACAATCCTGTGAGGTCTTTCTCTATCAGTTAAATTGGTTGTGACATAAAAATATGAAGGTGGGCTTTCTCTAATGTACCACTGGTCTTCAAAACTCCGTAATCCTTCAATTCTTGTTTCTGTAAATTAGCTAATGATATTTTGGTGACTTGGAAGTTGGTCCCCAAATCAGCCTGCCTGCTTGCCATCAGCTGGGTCATCCTTCTGTCCCCAGACTTCATTCTCACACAAGAATTTCTTTGATCTTAAAGTCAGCTCTGTAAGGTGCAAAGCAGAACACATTCCAGGCTGTTTGTCTCTCCAGTGCTTGGGACAAAGTGAGCTGGAAGAAAGAGTGAGAAAGCTGGAAAACAGTTCACTGTACTCTCAACACCCAGTACAAGGACCAAAGTCAGTTCTATCAACACACATGTGAACACTTGTTAGAACATGTTGTTTCTAACAAGTTTCATGAACATGAAAGGAATAGAATTAAGCACATTTCAAAATGGCTTTGATTACTGTTCATCTTCATAAACGTGAAAACACCCAGGAACGGCAGGCAGCCCTGCTCTTAGCATAGCTATATTGTCCAGGACTTTGAGAGAAGGGCTTTATGGTAGTCTTTTATTATTAAATTACATTGCAGCATACATGTAATTTTACCGATAAAGTGACTTGCTTTAAAATATGCCTTTTTTCCCCAAAATATAGTGCATCAAATATCAATATAACTAAATTCAATTAATTTAATACTAAACTTGAAGAAACAAGAAATATTTGATAAAATAGAACCCTGGTGCCCTTCCAAAGGAAAAAAAAAACAAACAAGCAAACAAAGACCCTTTAATATTGAAGCCTAGCAAGACAGTGGACGTGAGTTAAATTTAAAGTCTAGGATGAGGTTGCGGATGTAGCTTACTTAGTGAAGTGCTTGCTTAGCATGGGCCAAACCCTGGATTCAATCCCTGGCACCACATAACATGGAATAGTGGCACATATTTACAGTCCCAGCAGAGAGGCAGAGAGAGGAGGATCAGAATCGATCACTTATTTTCCTTGACTACCTAGCCAGCTTGAGGTTAGCCTTAGCTACACAAGGTTTTACATTAATAAACAATTTAATCATTCTTCTTAAAAAGAGCAAAAATAAAGAACCTAAGATGAATAAAAATTATGAGATCTGAATATATATGAATATGTATTTGTATATGTTTGTGTGTATATATATGTATATATATCATCAGATCTCACATATCTATATCTATCTATCTATCTATCTATCTATCTATCTATCTATCTATTATCATATACATCATTTGCACACACATATGTTATGTGAGGTTTTGTTGCTTTTACTTTTATTTTATGATTTCTGTGCACCAATGTCCATGTCTGGTGCCCTTGGAGGCTAATGAAGGGCATCTGATCCTTTGGCACTAAAGTTACAGTTATATGCCACCATGTTGTGCTGTAAATCAAACTTAGATGTCTGGAAGAGCAGCTAATATTCTTAACCTCTGGCCCATCTCTCAAACTCAAGATCTGTGCCCTTTAATACAAAACTATTGAAAATATTGAGTAACTTAACTAGAACATTGTTTTTATGAATCATGTTTAGGAGTGGTGACTTTACAACTGTACAGAACTCCACTTACAGTTTCATTTGAATATAACATGTGAAAATAACATTTCCACGTATTTTGTAAACTGATCCTTACCGCTAAAATGCAGCATTTGATGTTTTGTTTTCTCAAAGTAGAGAAAATATTTCTTCTTCTTCCTGCTTCTATAGCAATAAAGAACATAGCCTTTGGGATTAAAAATAGCTTGCTTATTGTCTGTATCACCTTGGAAAAATTAGTGAAAAAAGAACTCTCAAAACATCATTTCTTCATTGTTTACTCTGGAGTTAATCTGCTTATTTCATAGACTTTTGGGTTAGTAAAAAGTAGGCACATTAAGGTGAAATGCACTGTCACACAAGCTGGTATGACTTATTTTCTGTGCTTCCTAGGCTTCCACAGCTGGTGGATAGGGCTCTTCTTTGACTGTTCTGTAGGTGTCATGGAACTGCTCAGAAGGAGCACATGGTCTTCATCATGTGTAAGTAAGAATAGGTTGCATGACAGGAGGCTGTAGGAATGTGAGGTTGATCTAGGGGTCTGAATGTGATATGTGCAAACAGGAAAAAAGAGAAGAAAACCTGTCTTGGGAAGGATAGAAACATTAGGTATTCCTCACTTCAAGTGTGACTCCCACTCTTAATCTCAAAAGAGAATGCCAACTAGCTGTAATGGGAGCTACAGATGAAAGGTACATACCACTGAGGATGGGAAAGACATACAAATCATGTCCTTGGAGTAACACAATCACCACCATCACATTGGCTAGAAGTACAAATTCTGAGACCTGGCTTCAGATCTGCTGAATCTGAATTCCTGGGAATAAAGCCTAGGGATCTGGATACAATAGGCTTTTCAGTTTTTTTTTTTTCTTCCTTAAACAGGTGATTGTGGTATATGCTGAAGTATAAGAAACCTGATTCCAACAGTGACATGAACAGAAACTAATGACCATGAAAGACTTGCCAGGTTCTACCCACTGCCAGCAAGGGAGATTTCAAAATGCTTTTTAAAAGGTGGGAGAGCTATAAAGCCAGACCAGCCATTAAGAACATTTGTTGCTCTTGCAAAGGACCCATGTTTAGTTCCCAGCACCCTCAAGGCAGCTTACAACCATCTGTAATTCCAGTTTTAACAAGTACAGCACCCTCTTTAGATCTTGGCAGTCACCGGACTTGCATTCAGTATACATGCAAGCTAGACACTCATCCATATAAAACAAACAAATGAAATTTAAAATAATGATTCTTTCATTATTGAATAATGAGTAATCAAATAGTATGGCAAGCAAATAAGAAAGAAAGGAAAGGGTAGATTTAGGAGTTGTCATATATCTTTCAGGCAACAAGTGGGACATACAGGTAAAACCCAATCCTCAATTATCAGTTAAACGACAGATTTCAAATCCTAACTTTCTCTCCTCCCATCTCCTTCCATTCTGCCTCACTAAGTAACACAGATAGGACACAAATGTTCTAAGGTACCATGAAACTTTAATTAATCATTTGAATCAGAGGGAAAAAAATTCCACCTCACAGGAACAATTGGATTTTAATTTTCAGCTCCTTTTGAAAAACAATCTCATTTCTCACCAAATGGGCCCAGAAGTCACCTAACTTCTAAAATTTTGGAATAACTCCATCAACCATAAAACCCAGGGAGACTGTAGGAAGAAAAGTGTATATTGATGCAGAATTTAGTCTCACAAACTACAGGAGAAAATAGTGCTTAGGACATAGAGGCTGATAATAAAATTCCTACTTTTAAATTTTTAGCAGATTATGCATTATGTTTTCTGAAGTGACTTGCCAGATAAAGTTTCAGGAGGAAGTTTGAATAAAATGTTCCAGCAACTGTTTCTTTTTCTCCCATGTTTTCCTTCGGAATAGTTCTCTCTTTTCTGCCAGAAAATTTTTTTTTCTTGCGCCTAGCAAAATAAGCAAAATACAAACTAAATAAAGAATAGTCTACCCCCCAAATACTGTACAAATGTATTTATTTTGTCTAATGAAAATATTTCCATAAAGCCCCAAATCTCCTCTACCCAGGCACTTTTATTAGAAGCTCATTGTTTGATGAAGTGGGTAAAAAATGAATGCCTTTGCACAAGGAAGCAGAAGGGCAGATTCTATGGCCACTGAACTGGTGGTGCTTGGCAGTGTGCTACTGAGTGCTGCACCATTGGTGGCCATAGGTTGTAAGTGCTGGTGTGGTCTGCAGGAGCCAATGCTTTGCCAAGTAGCACCTCATTAGCATGAGGGATGAAGGTTGTTCTTTGATTCCTATTCCTTGTGGTGATTTGAGAAACGTGTAATTATCTCAGAATCCAAAGATTGAACTAAGCAAATCAGACATCGTATCAAGGATAAATGACTGGTTCCCAGTGGACTGTCACTCTCCATAGTGGGCTTCAGAGTGACTGAAAAGAGACTTGTGAGTTTTCTTTGCTTAGTGCTGGTATGTCAGATCCTATTGAGAGACTTCAGTGTGGCACACTGGACAGCATCCAATGGTCTATGTGTGTGGGTTTCTTTCTTCTCCCTGTTATTCCTGGGTTATCACATTTCTAGATTGTTTTAAAGCTCCCAACATCTCCGTCCTGTTGAAAGTTGGTCAAACTATGAAGTGTAGAAAAAAAAAATACAGTACTGTAACCAGTTCCCAAATTCTCAAATTTCTACATTAAAATTGTTTCCAGGTGGTTTTCTAGGGTGACTGACAGAATTCGTCAAATTGTAATACAGTCTCTTGTCTGTTTCTGCTTACCTCCTGTAGTGTTTGACAGATATTTTCAGGCAGTATGTGTGTTATTTCTTTGGATATGGCGCTGTCTTTATATAGCAGGAGCTGTGACTGTATTGCAGATCCTTTAAATTTTCCAGCTTCTGGAAACCAGCCTATACAGTAGTCAGTACCTCACAGTCAAGAGGGCACACCCATTGTTTTCTGGATAAATTTATACAGGGAATTTGGGAATGGTAACTGACAGAATAGGTGGAAACTCCAATAGTTCAGATAGCAGCGATATTTCCTAGGCTAACAGCATGGCCTTGCACGCCGATGTCAGCCATTCCCCAGCTGGGAGACAACAATAACTACAACTCTCCTCTTGGGACAAAGATTTGTAGTATTGATCTGGGCTATCAAGCAATGCATTTCACTAAAATGCCAGTTAAATCTCAAAACTGCTTACTGAGCATTTGTTATAGTTTGGATGTGAATTTTTCCCCCACAGGTTTGAGCATTTGGTTGTTAGCTAATGGCTCTTTTTGTGGGTGGGTCTATGGAATCGTCAGGGAGCAGGGTCTCACTGGAGGATGTGTGTCATTGATAATCAGGTTTATAGGTGTTAGGCCAGCCATTGGTTTTTAAAGTTTTTTCTCTGCTTCCTGGTCCATCAAGGTGAATGAGTAACATCATAAGCTACTGACAATGCTGCCATGTGTCTCCCCTTTCCCAGAACTCCTCTGAAAAGTTGCTTTAAGTATGTAATCTACTACAGTGAAAGACAACACCCAATACAGTGATGTACTCAGCATTATGGGTGAATAATATGCAAAAGGGCTCTTTGACCCCACTCTTGTGGATTCTGGCTGAGGCAAGACAATTTTACAGCCTATTTACAGATGCAGAAGGACTCCTTAGGATGATGATGATAACATAAGAACTGGAACAGAAATGGCATATTGTGAAATGATCAAATATGACACTTGAATCTTTATGCATATCATTCCTTTCAGTGCAAAGTGGATGTGGGAGACTTCGTATTAGTAATTAATGGAAACCTACATGCAAAGAAACTAAAGGCCAGAGCAACTTAGTGCACCTGCTACAGCCAAAGCTTGACAAAGAGTTTGTGTTTTTTTTCACTTTATATTCAGGGAGTTTCAAGCCCCCAAATTTGTAGTTTTAATGTGTATATTTTGATAAAGAGAGCTATTTAACAAGAAATTGTCTAATTTGTTTTCTACAGGGAATTAAAGTTATATATTTGAGTCAAAAATACACTTTGGAAATATGGGGATTTGATAACATATTTATATCTTAATAATAACCACTATGCAAATAAACATGTTTCATAAAACAAATGTTTAGCTATCCACTATTTTAAGTATCTTATGTGAATTATAGACTTAAGCCCTATAATTATTCTCTAACTGTATAGCAGCCCAATTAGGCAAATGACAAGCCCTCCAAATTTATCCACATTTTACATGAAGCAAACCCAAGCATAGAGACATTAAACTTTCCAAAGTTACTCTACTAATATTGTAGAAGACTCAAAGTGTAACTTTCTTTAAATTATTTTTAGTTTTGAGTTGGATTCAAGATAAGCTGCTCATGACCCCACACTATTAGCTTTTAAAATGTATGTCTTGCTGTCTTAATTTGAACTACTTGAAAAACAGTTTTGTTAGTGCTAACTTGATGCCAACAGATACCCATGCTAAGCACTAGGCACAAAGAAATAGAGAGATATACACTATAACATCTTCTTTCCCTCTTAGGAAGAATCCAAGCCTATTGGGGTTGATGAATTATAGAGACAATTCTATACATTGGATTTGCAGAAGAGCCAGTGGCTGAAAGATATGGAAGAACTGATTTAATGGTAATTCAGAGAAAATGTTCTGATAGATCAGGAAGGCAAGACACCAGTCACATAGAAAGAGTAGTTGGCTTAGGTGTCGAGTATGTTAGAATATGCTGCAGTCATAAGCATCTCACCCTTTTTGGAAGTAGAAGGTCATTTCCTACCCATATTTATGTTGATTTTAGGAAATTGCCCTTACTGTAGAATCAGCATTTGAATGATCCCTCACAATGCTGCTCTGGCCATAGCAGGAGAAAGGAGGATGCAAGCATCCTACGTCTCTTCTCTTTGGTGTCTACTTGGTTGTGATGCACGTTGCCTGTTCTTATTTTTTCATCGGTTAAATCTAGTCTGATGGCCACACATCTTTAAGGAGGTGGGTGAGACCATTACGTTACCATGCCCTCATAAGGAGGACATAAGAGTGAGAATAGTGGTAGATAATACTAATAATCATGACAGGGAAAAATCTGAAGAGTATTACAGATGAGGTCAACAGCTTAAGTTTTGTGAAATTATATATGGATGAGAAACTAGATATTTTGGAACTTTTAAATTGTGAGGTGGGAAGTGTTAGGACTCTTCAACAATGTAGACTAAATCTGAGTTGTCAAGGTCCTGGTTTGTATGCTTATAAGCTCTGTCTTTACTCTGTAACTACATAGAAATTTTGGAGACTGTAAGAAGGTGAACATTAGATTTTGCTTTGGTTAGTAGTAAATTAATTTAAAAAAACACAAAAGTTCTAGACTTTAAACTCAGGATGTAGTTAAAGCTATGAGACTAAGTTTGTAGAGGACAGAGTGGATACAAATGAATACGTGCTTAAAAGCTACAGGTGACAAAGTGTATCCGTTTGGTGAACAGGGAGACTAGGGACAAAGGAAAATGAGAAAAGTTCTCAGATTCAAGCTGTTTGTTCATGGAGAATATAGAAAACATAGGAGGATCAGGGCAAGGGTAAAGTGAATTTTGGATGTAGCCTGTGGCTATTCAAAGACTGGAAGTGCGAAGAATGAAATCTGGATAAGAAGGCACAAATGGAGACTCTCTTTGGAACAAAGCACTAGGGGACAGAATGTAGTTAAAATCCTAAAAGCAGGTAGGGGTTGAAGAGATGGCACAGAGGTTAAGAGCACTGTCTACTTTCCCAGAGGACCCGGAGTGAATTCACAGCACCTATGTGGCAGATCACAACTGTCTGTTACACTGGTTCCAAGGGATCTGACATCTTTTTCTGGCCTCAGCAGGCACCAGACACACTAATGATATACAGACATACATGTAGGCAAAACACCCATACATGTAAAGGAAAATAATTATCTAAGAACTTGTATTAATAAATAATCCTAAAGGTAAATGTTAAGACAGAGAAGTCTGCCATGAGAAGACCAATGCCAGAAGGAGGGGCCTGGAAAGAGACAGACAAGCCAGGAGTGACCAGGAAAGGGATAAACGTCTGGACAGGAACATAACCAAGCGAGCCAAAGAAGAGGGAGGACACTGAGGAAGAACTCAACAAAGAAAACACACCTATATCAAGGGTGATTTTAGAAAGGTCATGACATGCCCATTAGGCATAGGAAGGGTAATTAAGTCTTGATAAATTTGTCAGAGCATCTCAGTTTGTTGGCTTGGATAGAAAGTTAATGAACTAAGAAGTTACTGAACACTGCCAGAATGTAGAGATTGAATGTATACTATTTTGCCAAAAAAAATTAATGAAGAAAAGCAATTAGATAACATTAATGGGGCTTAGGTTCAGGAAGTTTTATATAACTGATGATTTTAGGGTATATTTTAGGGTATAATCTTTAGAGAAAAATACAGCAATTCTGGAAACATAGAGATTGAAACAAGACATATTTTTAATCTTATATAGTTTTAACAACTATATAAGTAATTCTGGGAGAACTTAATTTTTCAAGGTGAAATGTTTTCAAGTCAATGAGATTTTGTGGAAGGCTGACTTTAAGGGATATTGAGATGAAGTTTCAGGTATAGAGGATTTGGTTATCATGGCCAGGTGATTTATTTGCTGTAGAATTAAGAGCAAGCTATTCTGATTGCCTAGTTCAAAGGCATGCAAATTTAGTTCACTTGAATAGAATTTAGCTCTCTGATTGGCTTCTGAAATATGGAATATAGTAGTCTAATATCATAGGAGGGATAATTTGGCAAGATTTTGGTAATAAAAAGTATTTTACAGATAAACCACTACATAAACATTTCCTTTTTTCTTTTTAAAAATTTTTAATTTTTTATTAGCTATTTTATTTATTTACAATACAGATATCATCCCCTTTCCCATTTCCCCTCCCTAGAACCCCCTATCCCATTCCCCATCCTCCTTTATACTTTTAGGCCATTTTGATTACATGCATGTATTAAGGTCAGTTCTATGTTGAGGGTCTAGCAATGCAATAAACAATACAATAGATGCAAATAGTTAAGGAACAAGCGAGAGAATAAACACAAATAGTCAAAGAACAAGCAAGGCATTAAACCCAGTTATGTGAACACTCGTGTGATCACTATTTCTAAGGGCTTGTCAGGATGACATAAACTTCCTAAAATCCACTGTTTCCCATAGAACTTCAAACTGCTCTATGTTGCATACTATTTATGTGTAAAACCCTATACTTGAAAGAGACCAATAAGATTATAGTAGATTTCAAAGAGAGGAAGAGAATGGGTATTATTTGCAATAAAACAAAAACAAAACAACAACAAAAATAATAACAATGACAACAACAAAAAACAAATAGGAATTCCCTTGAATTTATTTCAGACATTCTGGGTTAGCAGCTACCAGCCAACCCTGTGACCTCTGTAGCCTCCAGTTCAGACTTGAACATAATCCCAATCAGCATTTGCTGGGTGGAGCAACCTCCTGCTTTGCTCTCTCTGTAAGCCGTTAACCACTTACAGTATCATATACAGTCATGGTTCCTGCTGCAGAGGGAAATGATTGCTGCTGTTTTTCTGTGCTTTCACTTGCTCTCTAATTGAACAGCTAGTGACCTTTGTCTATCCTGCTTGGCAGCCCAGCTTCTGCTCATGCTGTCCTGACACAGCCCCTCTTCCACTTGCAACTCTTACCCAATCTGAAATAAAATTGTGAAAGTTGTAGGTCTTTGTTCATTAGTCTTCTTAAACAACTTTTATTTTTAATATGTACAATAATTGCCCATATTTAATGATTATAATGTGACATTGCAATACCTGCATAGAATAAAAATTTTCCAGAATACTGTTTCGAAATTACACTTAATTGTATGTACTATCATAATGACAGTTCTGATACTGTGCCATAGAGCATTAGAAGTTATGGGGAGAGCAACAATACCAATCAACCAGAGCTCCCAGGGTCTAAACCACCAGCCTGGGAGCACATAGGGAGGGACCCATGACTCCAGCTGTATATGTAGGGGAGGATGACAGTGTCAGGCATAGGTGGGTGACGAAGTTCTTGGTCCAGTGAAGGTTGGATGCCCCAGTGTGGGGAAAATCGTGGGTGGGGAGGTGGAGTGGGAGGGTGGGTGGGGCATATCCTCATAGAAGCAGGAGGATGGGGGATGGGATAGGGGGCTCCTGGGTAGGGGGGATTGGGGAAAGGGAATTACATCTGAAATGTAAATAAAATATCTAATAAAAAAATTTAAAAAAATAAAAAAAGTTATTATTTCTGTTCCACTGCTCACCTCTTCCTCCTCCTAAATGAATAGTGGATATGCTACGTTAACAAGTTGTTTTTGCTTAGCATGCAGAATAATGTTTATTTTTTTCCATTACAGGTTTTGTCCATTGCCCTAATTCATGCCTTAATTAACAGCTGTAATACCCAACTCATAGTTGCACTAGTCCCTATCCTCCGTCTACATAGACCTTATCTGCTTTAATTATATAGCATATGTATGTATATACATATTATATGTTATATACATTATATAGTATATGTGCGCACTCACTCACACACACACGTTTTTCTTTTGAGAGCAAGAATGTAACGTTTACGTATTTTTAATCAGTGTTTGATAGTGACCTTGAACACGGTGAAGCAGCTGCAGCCCCTGGGAAAGAATATAATGATGAATGACGGGTGTCTATTAAGGGTGTAGAAGGAAGAGATAATATGAGACTAATGTATCTATTTCCTCTTTTCTTGTAGCCCTTACTTACAGATGATGCATCTACCATTGGGAGCTGTGACCCATGGCCTAAATATCACTAACTTCCCGCCTCATTCCACACTGTGGGAACTGTACTCTCACAGCATACCTTGTATGTGAGCCAATTGGAGACGTTAACTGCTAGATTCTTTGGATGTGAACACTGATCATGTGCAAGTGTTTCTGTTCTTATGCGTGGGCTGTTTCAAGTCACATCCTTTGGACTATTTGTTGTTGTAACTTTTTAATTTTCTTTTTTAGGGTATGTAGTCAATGAGCGATAAAACAATTACATTAAAGTGATTGAAAATGGAAAGATGAGAGTTCAGATGAACCACAGCTTTAATATCTACCGAGTGTAAGAGAATATAGTTTTGAGATTGTAATTTTAGTAGAAAATAAAATTGATTGGCTTACAAGACAGTAAAGCAAATATTCCTGAATGATCTTTGTGCTATAGGATAGAATGAAGGAGTAAATTCACTACATCATGGAGACTCAGGATCCACAAGTGTATACACACGAAGGAGATGATGAAGAGGGACTCTGAGGTGTTGTGTTTGAACTACAATTATCAGCATGAACTTGTGGTTTAAAAGTATATACGTAGATGGCTCTGTCTCCTGAAGGAAACTAGAAAAATATCAATCTCTTTAAACAACAAAGACTTTGAGATCTACTGAACACAAACTATATTATCTGAGAGTTCTGCACAAGAGCAAAGAAGATCAGAAGCTGATACCGAAGCTGCCTCCCTGTTCACTACTGCCCTTTCTTGCTGCAGGTTTGTTTTTTTTTTTTAACCACACATATTTTAGATGACTTGAAAATCTGAGCTCACATCAATGATCACACACCTTGCTTCTGCTGTTCTATGTTTTAAACAAGTTCAAAGCAATTTCCCACTTCTTTTTTTGCTTTGATGCAATTTTCAGTTTGGAAGAGTTCAGGCTTGTCTTACGGAATGTTTCAGAATCTGCCTGAATGTGTATTTATGGGAGGATCCAAGCTGAACAGCTCTAAGAGAACTCTACATGGGTGTGATTATATTCATTCCATTTTATCATAGTAAGACATGCTTGAGTATGCTACGTTGTATTGTTCTGCAACCTGGTTCATGTGGTGAATGTCAACTTATTTTTCATTCAAAAACACTTACTTATTTAATTTGATGTTTATGTGTGTGCCTGAGTGCATGTACCTTGTATGTCATTGTCTCTAATATAATTGTCTCTAATACAGAACTAGCCATTTCTTCAAGAACTACTGTTTCCATTCAGCGATAATTCAAAACAAAGTTTTTTGTTGGCTAGTATTGCTATACAGGGCTAACCTCTGAGCTCCATGGCCACCATCTCCAGCAATTCATCTGGGCCTGCTCCAAGATCCTTAGTTGTCTATTCTTTGGTCAGGGTTGAGCCTTGTGAATGTTCCATCTTCCATGTTAGCATATCTATTGGTATCCTCATTGTGTAGGTCTAACATTGTTCATTGTTTAGGCAGCCCAGGTGATGAGACTTCCTGAGTGTATGTCCTCTGACGTTTCTAGAGACCCGCCCACACAGCACACTTCCTGTTCCTCAGCTCTTAGGACCTTTCTGCCCTTTCTCCCATGATGTTCTCTGGGCATTAGGTGTAGGAGCTGGCAGTGCAGCTATGGATCTGTTTTACTTTTATTTTGAAACTTTAAATAGCAAAGACTTTGAAATCTACTGCACACAAACCATACGTTCTCAGTTCGTTTCAATATCATTCCCTTTCTTCCTGACTCCAGAAAGGGAGCCACATATGTGCATTTGTTGTTTGCCCTCCATATTCTTGTACTTTGTTGAGGGGAAATGAAGAATGCAGTACTATGTAGATATTAATATTTGGTGGTAGACCCATCTGTGTATTGTTTTATTTCATTTTTATTCAAATTGTTCTCATTTTCTCATTATAGTTTTAAACTATAATACCACCCCTCAGGTGATTGTCCCAAAAATATAAAAAATAAATTTACCATCACTGTTTCCAATAAGATCATTCTGAGTGAGACATAGGGCAGGGGTGTACAACTTTGATATAATATTTAGGGAGAGCACAATTCAATTCGTAGATTCTATACCTTTAGCATAAGGTTTTATAAATAAGTGTAATAACTAATTGAAAAAAAAGTCAAAATCAACATCAGTGATTTTGGGCATGTATATAGCTCGTCACAGCCCAAAACAATGTGTTTGTGGGACTCAGTGAGCACAGAAAACACTACACTGGTCCCTGCATTATGTTGCTTCAGCCTTTTGGTTTTTGGGTGTCCTCCTGACAAAATGTGAAGCATGTACCACCTGATTATGGACCCTTGGATTGCCTTTCTTTGCTCCAGTAGCCAATGTTTCTGTGAGAAAAGCAGGGTCGACTGACTTTACTCCTAAGAATGTTCCAGCACTGCTGCCATTGTCTTCTTTGCTCTCATCAGACACTGCTTTTGCACTTACTTTCCACATCACTTGCCTATTATGGCAACTACAGGCTTCCTGGACCATGGTGGGAAGTTCCCTTTGTTCGTAAGGTCACTTAGATTCCTGCTCCTTCTCTCGTTAATCTAGTTGATCAACTGAAGGTAGCTTTTGTACTGTGTTTTTCCTGCCAATGACAATGAGGTAGTCTGGCCTCCCCGTAGACTTTTGCTCTGGTCTAGGCCTATCTTGTCAATGGTGACATGAAATTGCCTTGCTTGTTGCATGAGTAGGCTTTACCCACTCCACAGTTTCAAATGGGAAGATAAAAACCTGACAATTTGAAGCGAGGCAAATTTCTAAGAACAAGAAGAATGTGCAAAGCAGCCTCATGTGCAGAGACAGCTTAAAATAGTAATTTATACTATAGTCCTTGAATATATAGAGTTTTAATTAATCAGTTATACCCCAATAAATCTGGAAAAAGAGAAACATTTGTATAGAAGACGATGACAAACTTTGGTCACTGAAGATATGAGAATTGCCATGTTTTAATCTACTTTACAGTCTAGTTGCTGGTAGTTGAATCTAAACAAATCCCCGAGTTTGTTAAACCTTGAGTTTCAAAACTTTTTTTTTTCAACTTTTTAATTGATTCTTTGTGTCCCAGCAGCTGCCCCAACCAGGGATGTCCCCATTGTTCTCTAGTGGTAATAGGAGTCAAAAACTGACCCACAACCGGAGGGCCCCTGGCGACAGCTGTGGTGGCAAGTGACTACCTACACCCTGCCTGAGCCAAGCACAGGAGGGCAGGTTTGTGGGTGGCATGGTAGTCTGCTGGTGTCTGTCTGTCTTTCTCCTCCTGCACTGCACTGCCTGGATTTGATTTGATTTTTATGTATCTTAGGTGTAAAATGCCTTTGGCCACAAAGCCAGGCATCAAGCTAGGATGAACAAAGGACTGCCATCTGCTCTGCCCCTGACTGATAGAACTGCACCAACAAGGTGTCTCTTTGCCCATTACCATGGGTGCTATTTTTTTTTTCATAGCTAAACCTGTAGTATTACTCTTCTATGTGCATGCTTGCGATCGTAAACCTGGGTGTAAAATGTGCAAATAAAAAAAAAAAAAAAAAAAAAAACCAAAGAGAAGCCACCTGTGACTCTAAAATGGATTCTTGGACACGTGTTTGTAAAAGAGAGAAATTTTGGAACATAGGAGCACAATTATTCTAATGATCAGTGAACAAATATTCACGTTGTGGTTAAACTCATGAAAGCATCAGAAAACAAATCAAAACAAAAATGAAGTTTGAAATTTGACCTGAATTATATTAAAGAGCTCTACACTTTGACTTCTAAGTGAACATTAGACAGACCTAGGGCATAGAGGGATGATTGAAATAAATCTGATTTGCCTGCCTCTGTGTGTGTGTGTGTGTGTGTGTGTGTGTGTGTGTGTCCTTGGTCTCATATGAGTTAGACAGTAAACAAGCTTAGAAATCTTGTTACTATTGCCCATAACTGAAGAGACATTAAGAACTGAAACACTCTGCAATCAGGAGAAAGCTCTATTCAACCAACCTAAAAATCAAAGGACTGCATTAACCATTGTGACTGAAAAGTAGAAAATCAGGGCCATCTCAAGACACTGTTTGATGGTGCCCTCTCACCGTAAATAATTTGTGGGTGACTTTTTCCATTTTGTTCCTTTTATATTTATGTTTCTGATTTGCTTATCGTAAAAACTAGACTCTTCCAGAACCACTTGTCTTCTCATTGGCTTCTAAGAGCAAAGACAGGACTTCTTAGACAGCTGAAGAGTACATTCCTGAACTTCACTCTTATCAGGCAAATGCCAGACACATGCTTGCACACAGATCAGTGACTATCACCAGGGATAGTGAGCAGCTGATTGACGTGGGCTGGGTTCTGTATGTATCACTGAACTAACACCTCTACTAATGGGACTGGCATGACCAAGGTCCACTAGAAGCACAGTCTGGTGTACTATTAGGATTTGGATGCCAAGACAAATGTATTGGTACATTTTTCTTTAATTAATTTGGAGGTGCTTATTCATTAATAATAGCTATGAGCCTAAGAGAATCCTGTCTACTTTCTCTATTTCTTTTGCTCTCTATTTCGGAATGGGGATCCAGACTGGTACTTACTCATGTTTGTGGTTTGTGCCAACAAATTCCCTTATCTTCAGATTACAGTATGTGGAGTTCAATGTGTGTATTTTGCCTGGCTCTATCTCTTGTCTCTTGGCTAGCTATACTGGAGGTCAAGCTCTTGCCAATTCCTTCCTATACGATCTGTTTTTTGACTCTCGTAGTGTTTCTTCCCATTGAGTCTTCTGTTTTAAGATAAAACCAACCCCTTCTCTTAACTCACTATTACAGCTTCACAGCCTGTGGCTCTATTATTGTTACTCTCACAAATAATTACTCTGTTAATCTTTCCATAAAGAACCCAATCTGCATGCAGGGTCTATTATTAATAAGACACTAACTAGTCTATCAACAAAGCACAGTTGATTTTTCATGTAGGAGTACAAAGTCAGATATTTGAAGTTAAGCCACAGGGCTCAGACTGCTCTCTGGTCAGGTTCATTGTCTCCTGGTGACAGACAAGTGAGTCTGTTCATCCAGTTTCAGGTGTACTGCATATCTGGTCACACATATTCCCACAGAAAGTGACTTGAAAATTTACGATTCGCTCGAGAGAAATATGGTTCTAATAACAGGACATTTTGCTCTAAAATTGGAGACGATATCCATGCTTTTACGTTGTGAAATTTGGAATTCTGAAATGTTTCAGACCATTTCTGGTGGGAGGCCATAAATAATATTTTATGTTTATAATGCCAAAATCTTATGAAACAAAAAAAAAAAAAAGAGAGAAAGAAAGAGAGAGAAGGAAATGAAAGAGATCAGAAACCCAATCTGAGGAAAGCCCAGCCAACACTCTGCCTTTATTACAGTCTGCTTTTGCAGACAGCTCTGTCAGTCATGATGTGGTACACTGAACTGTGAGTCTTGAGCTGAAGAAAACGAACACGACAATGATAAAAAAGGAAAAGAAAAGACAGCCCCAAGAGGTTGCCTTGATGCCTATTCTGTGATGCACAACTTCTCTATGCCAAACTTTTAACCTTGTGAACAATCGGCTCAGTGTAGCCCTTAGCAGAGGATCATAAATAAAAGATAAGCAACAGTTCATTCCACGGCTTCAGTTCAGGAGTAACTCTGGAATTCCAACCCAAATCTGCATCTGGTTATGTCCTTTGGCATAGTTTTCTACTTTGATACATTAAATTATCATTGCTAGTTGTTCCCTTGTCCCATTCCAAATAAATGTCCCAGAAGTAGAGAGGACGAGGTCTTCTCTTTAATGGAGAAAGGAGAACATGAGGTCAAAACAAATAAATAAGATCAAATGGAAAGAAAGTAGCTTCTAAGTTAGTAAACTGCATGTGACGTCTTTTCTATTTAAACAGCACACAAGGTTGACTGTCTTGGGACGCTAGGAAGACTCTAGTTCTCAGTAGGTAATCAAGAGGCACCTCTTACTACGGGGAGGAAGAACATAAAGTTTTTATGAGAAACCCACCCTATCAGCTATTTTGTATATACTTGTGATTAAATATATGACAAAAGCAACTTAATGTAGAACAGGTTTATGGCTCAGTTTGGGGGTAAAATCCACCCTAGTGAAAAAGGTGCACCAGAGTGTGCTCTGGAGGTGGCTGGTCACGTTAGTTATATTTACAGTCAGGAGGCAGAAAGAGCTTCACATTGGTGTTCTGCCTGCTTTTGTCTTTTTATTTGGTCTGGGATGTTAGTCCAAGGAATGGTGCTGCACACATCAAAGGTGGGTCTTCCTACATCTCAGCCAATGAGCACACTCCTTCAAAGACACACCCCCAAACTGTCTGCTAAATGATTCTAGACCCTATCACATCAAAATCAATTAAAATCATCAGTCCACTCCATAACAACTTCATACACAGATCACTTTTAACCTATAGCCTCCCCTTCCTGTTCCCATAGTTACATGGCCATCTAAGACTGCAAAAAGCACTATGCCCAGCCTTAAAACTCTCCATGCTCTTTAACAGATCCAACATGTTCAAATGTGTAAATGCAGCATTTCTCCAGAGATGTAGGTAGTCTCTTGAGAATCTCTATGACATTAACAAACATTTGTATATTTCTGTCGTGTTATGAAATAGAATAAATGTCCACATTCCAAAACATTGTATTGTGTATATAATGAGAAAAGACTGGGCTAAAGCAATATTGGACTTGGCAGGGTAAACACAAAATCTACAGCTACATGTCTATTATCTGGGTCAAATGATAGAATTATCTGACTGTAAAGGACTTTTACGCTTCCAACTATACTCCCTGCTACACATGTAGTCTCTCTTTAGGGATGGTTCTACTTCATCAGTCAGTCTTTGATGATGGACATCCAATTGCCCTGTAATATACAACACCTAAGGCTTCTACTGAAACTTGGTCATTCCCTTGGCATCTTTATGTAGTGGCTTCTCATACTCATCTTTCAGGGAATTCAACTTTGACACATTCTGCCTGGCCTCTGAGGTCTCTGGAAACCATCACACAAGGTTCCATGACACTCAGTCTTGCATCCATCATGTTTATAAAACTAACCCCACGTGGATGACACTTTGCAAATTCTGCTGCTAGCTACAGATGTGGTGTGGACCCCTGAACAAACTTACCTTCGCTGGCCATGGAGAAACCCTTCTCTGCTCCCCCCACGCCTCCCCCCCCTTCCCCCCCCCCCCCCCCCCCCCCGGCTTTTGGATGGATTTTCATTTTCACAAGGCGAAACCTTTGGTAAGCGGGGTCGGAGAATATTTCCTGTTGGTAGGCGGGGTCAGAGAATACTTCCTGTTAGTATGGGGCCTCTATTTAATGATGCTAAGATTTGTTAATAATTATGACTGCTTCCTCAGCACCTGCCTTGTCCACAACTTTATAGTCCCTCCTTTCCTAAGCAGCCTGCAGTTTTTCATACCTTTCTCTTCCTCTTGCTGCTCTTTTCTTGCTAGAGACCAGGGTCAGAGCAGAAAGCAGCGACCATAACATAGTAGAATGGCGTCCTATCTTGTGCTGTCTCCTGCCAAACAGTCTAACTCCTTATATTTGAGTTCAGCATCACTTAAGTCCTCAGATAAGCATAGAATGAGGTCAGACGCTTTTCCAGAATATAATATGACCAGCTCCTACATACGTCCCAATAGGTTTTTTGTCCCTCTCTGAGGCAGGCCTTCATGGCCCACATTTCTCTCAGCTTTCTGGTCTTCAAAATTCCCGTGAGAGAAGCCCATAAGCTCTGTCTACAGCCTGTTAGAGTTTCTCTAACCTAAAGTTCCAAACTCTTCCACTTTTTTTTTCCCACAAATCAGATTTAAAAGATGAAGAACCACGTGGTCAGATTAATCACAGCAGCAGTGTCACATGGTATTTTACTGTTGCTGAGACAAACTGTCTTACATAAGCAACTTAAAGAGGGAATGCTCCTGGACCACAGCTTTAGGATGCAGTCTACTGTTGTGGGAAGGCATGGCCTGAGAGATCCAAACAGCTGCTCACATTGTATCTGAAGTCAGCAAGCTGAATGTTTTATTTTATCTTTTTTCTTTCCTTTCTTTTCTTTTCTTTCTCTCTTTCTTTCTCTCTTTCTTTCTTTCTTTCTTTCTTTCTTTCTTTCTTTCTTTTTTTGGTATTCAGAGATAAGTTTTAGGAGCCTAAGGTAAATTACAAAAAAAGGGAAGCAAAAGCAAAATAAGCTGTCTCAACTAAAGGAGTACTGCGCTTAATATATTTGTATTTTAATTTTGAATTTATTCAGTATCAATCTGAATCAAAGAAATTTAACCACAGAATGATTCAGACAAAACACAAACTTACAAGTGCCCTTATTATTGTTCAGCATACAATAAAATATTTATAAATATATTTGCCCAAAGGTATACTAATGTACACACACACTTTCACTTTTTTAATATCAAACTATGTTCATAGTTTGAATACTTGTATGTGTGTTCTTAACAGTGCTACAATATTCCATCGTGTGTGCCTTCTACGTGAGGTTTAAATTATCTCTTAGTTCTTCTAGATGACACATAATACAGTGAACATGATGGAACTTATTTCTCTCAACTAACTTATTAGCATTTATTTTCCCAAGAAAAGCTTCCCAAGCATGAGAATGAAAGCTGCATACAGTGATCAGTGTCTCAGGGCTGAGTTCCAGAAGGACTGGATCTCCAGCAATGGTTGCAGGACCCTGACTTCACACTGTGGTCTCTGTTTCCAATAGTTCAAGTTTCAGGGGCAAGTCTGCCTTCTGACCTAGAGACAGGAAATCTATGGGTGATGGTTGGTTGGATGGAGATCCCAACTGAGAAAAGTGCAGCTGTGGAGCCACGCATTCAACCAGTGTGTCAACCAGTGTGACAGCAGAGACAGATTGCTGCTGAGTAACAGTTCCATGGAATACTGTGTCTTCTTACTAACTTAGATTGAGATTGGAAATTGCCACGTAAACCCTGTTCTATCTTTAGTAAGGCCTTTGCCTCATTGTCTTCCTCCCCTGCCTGATGCATGCACACAGGAGGAGAGGGGAAGGATTGGACCATTCATCTGTTTACTTCCATCTGTTTACTTCCTCTCAATAATATCAACAATGAAAATTGCAAAAGAACTTTCTTATCAACCTTGGAAGGGCCATGCAGCATCTTCAGTGGATTCTAAGGTCATGTGTAGTGTATACATGCTACAGCCATTTCTTGTGTTGCTCCTTTTCTTCAACTTCGCAAAGTTACTTACAGGTGTGGATCTAAGGAGGTTCTAAGTTACGGATTTTCTTCTTTCTATTTGTTTTATTGTGGTAGTAACAATTAACATGGGATCTGCTCTCTTTTTAGTGTAATTTACTTTTGAATTTAATTTATTTATTATTATTTTTTCTCTTTTGAGGTTATTATTTAAAAAGAAATGCATCCATGTGTGTGACAGCTGTTTTTAGTTGTCAGTGTGGCTATATCTGGAACTAACTAAAACCCAAACGGCTGGGTACACCTGTGAGGGATATTTTCTAATTAAATCATTGAGGTTGGATGACCCACCTTTGACTACCTTTAATCTGGGCGATAACTTCTTGTGGCAGTCTATGAGAAGGGCAGGGAAGAAAGAAACTTTTTGCTCTTTCCCTGCTTGCCCTTGCTCTCAGTGGCTTTGGAGCCTACATCTTCAGAATCCTGACATGTGCTGCAGACCGCCCAAGACATCCAGCCTCACAAACTGAACTGGATCCTTGAATGTTTTGTTGATAGACAGTAATTGTAGGACTAGCTAGACCCACACAACCTGTGAGCCACTCTAAAACAATCCCATATATATTAATATGTGTGTGTACTGTATGTGTACACTGTGTGCATTTCTGCTTGTATGTATTATCAATTCTGTTTCCCCAGAGCAGTGGTTTTCAAGGTTCTCAACCTGTAGTTCGAGATTTCTTTTTATAAGTCACCTAAGACCATCAGAAAATACAAACATTTCCATTAAGATTCATGATAATAGAAAAATTACAGTTGTGAAGTAGTAACTAAAATAACTATGGTTGGGGTCAACACAACATGAGGAATTGTATTAAAGGGTCTCAGTATTAGGAAGGTTGAGAACCACCACTCTAGAGAACCCTAACTAATTCAATGTACAAGAGTTAAACATGTTTATGAATTAGTATTACATTATGGTTTTACTATTCTGAAAGTTTTCTTTTGTATTTATAAATACGAAATATTTTTATGTTACATAGGTAAGAACAAAACACGGGGGATAAAAGCACTTAAATATCAGCAGCTTAAAGGGCATTACAATAATTATTATGCTTGAGATTTTCAGCTTTTAAATGTTGTTTTTTTTTTTTTTACTTATGTTATTAATAGATCAGTACCAGGAGATGATTTTAGGCAAATATTGGTAGGTCTTGTGCAACAGATAGAAAAATAGGAGTAAAAAGAATAGAAGCCATGTGTGCTAAGTGGATTGTCTTTTCCATATACACATATCAGTGATCCAGCTGGAAAGAGAAGAACATGTCAAATCCAGACTTCCCGGCATGGACCTCATCCCACCTGATGATTAACAACATAAAATTCACAAAAACATGTCTTAGGAAAATTTTAGGCCTAGCACAGAATATCTGTTGAATAGTTGCTGTCTTGGGCTTCCTGAGCATGCAATTTGGCAGCTGTTGCCAATTTGCTGAAGAATCATATCTGTGCCATCGCTCCGTTTCTTATCCAGGTGGTAAAATGATAGCCTATCCCTATGAATCTAGTCATTTAGTTTGCTGGTATCTAATTACAGGGCCCTGCATGCGCCATTCTCTCACATCAGAGCTGCAAGGACCAACTTCTTCAGGTGAGCTCTGGATTCTTCCTGGAGTGCTTGAATCAGCACTACCTGCCGGGCTGACTTACACATGGTTGGGACCCCTCAACCATGGGGTGACTTCAGAAGACTGGCTGAAATTTTGAGAGTAGGACCCTCTTTCCCCCCCACCCCCAAGGTGGCTGGTGCAGGAGCTTCTGGCAAGATCTGGCTACTCAGACACACAGTTTATATTTTTACTTCTTTGTTTTGTTTAAAATCTTGTCTCTTGTGCAGTTAAGCAAAATCTTTGTGGTTCTGGATGAGGAATATGTCATGAAGATTCTGTATTCAAATTTTGGCAAAAATATGCCTTCTTTGACTTTAAATTACCCCAGTGAACCTCTTACCTAGGATCTGTTTTACTACAACTGCTGAGGACATTTCTTAAAACTTGGCCTCTTGGTCAACATTCTGCTCTGACCTTTTGAATAGAAATGAGGCAGGGGTGGATATTCTGGGCAAAGGGTTTTGAATAGAACATAATTGACTTTTTAACTGCCTCATATATAAGCTCCTTACAGGCATTACTCAAGTGAAAATATGCATATATACTTTTCTGGCACCAAATTTTCTGGCCTGTGTATGATCATTTTGCCTGATGGTCTTAAAAAGCATTGCTTTATTTATATCTTTTTCTTTTCTTTTTTAAAATTGGATATTTTATTTACATTTCAGATGTGATCTCCTTTCCCCATTCCCCCCTCCCACCCAGGAACCCCCTATCCCATTCCCCCTCCTCCTGCTTCTATGAGTATGTGCCCCCAACCATCTGCCCACTCTCACCTCCCCACCCTCAAATTCCCCAACACTGGGCCATCCAGCCTTCACTGGACCAAGGACTTCCTTTCCCACCTATGCCTGACAATGCCACCCTCTCCTACATATACAGCTGGAGCCATGGGTCCCTCCCTATGTTCTCCCAGGCTGGTGGTTTAGACCATAGGAGCTCTGGTTGGTTGGTATTGTTGCTCTCCCCATGGGGCCTCAAACTCTTTCAGCTCCTTCAGTCTTCTCTCTCACTCCTCCATTGGGAACCCCATGATCAGTTTAATGGTTAACTGTGAACATCCACCTCTGTATATGTCAGGCTCTGGCAGACCTCTAAAAATAGCTATATCAAACTCCAGTCAGCATGCACTTCCTGGCATCCACATCAGTGTCTACCTTTGGTGACTGCACATGGGATGGATACCCAGGTGAAATAGTCTCCAGACAACCCCTCCTTTAGTTTCTATCCCATGCTTTTTCTCCATATTTAATCCCGTGAGTATTTTGTTACTCTTTCTAAGAAGGACTAAAGCACCCACACTTTGGTCTTCCTTCTTCATGAGCTTCATGTGGTCTATGAGTTGTATCTTGGGTATTGCAAGCTTTTAAGGTAATATCCAATTATCAGGGAGCACATACCATGTGTGTTCTTTTGTGATTGGGTTACCTCACTCAGGATGATATTTTCTATTTCCACCCATTTGCCTAAGAATTTCATGAATTCATTATTTTTAATAGCTGAGTAATACTCCATTGTGTAAATGTACCACATTTTTTGTATCCATTCCTCTGTTGAAGGACATCTGGGTTCTTTCCAGCTTCTGGCTATTATAAATAAGGCTGCTATGGACATAATGGAGCATGTGTCCTTCTTATATGTTGGAGCATCTTCTCCGTATATACCCAGTAGTGGTATAGCTGGGTCCTCAGGTAATGCTGTGTTCAATTTTCTGAGGAACCACCAGACTGATTTCCTGAGTGGTTGTACCAGCTTGCAACCCCACCAACAATGGAGAAGTGTTCTTCTTTCTCCACATTCTTGGCAGCATCTTGAGAGACATTGTCACTGAGTCTCCTGGTGGAATCCATGCATGTATTCAGTTGCAGGCAGCTGGACATGCTGCTTTCTGGCACATCTGGCCTCTGTCATCTGTGTCTAAAATGGTGAAGACTCTTTCATTCAGAATGGGATGTTCAGAATTAACTCTTTAAAGGTGGGATAACTCTAAAAATTTTAGTAAAGGCCTTTTCTGTTTTATCCCCATATAAACTATACTTAAAGAGGATGCTTTTTCAAATTCTTTTGTACTGAAAACAGAGGCAGGATGCTTTCATCAGTGGAAGATGCATGCTATGGCACAGATAAGGGAAGAGTTGAACAAAACCTTAAAAGGGAAATGAAACAAGGTAGGCAAGGCAATACTAATTGTTAAAGCTTGGTAAGGGGTATATGAGTTGATTGCATTATTTCATACATTTTGCTAGTGTTTAATGTCTTTTAAAGTAAAATACCAATTTTGGGGTTTACCACTTCAGAAGCCTTCTGTTCTATACATTTTATCGTTAAATGAGTGGAGTTTGCAAATCCTCTGTCTCATGCCACCATGCTTTCTTCTCAAACATTCCTTTAGGGAACACTCATGTTAATGAAGGGGTTGCAAACTGGTCCTACTACTCTGAAAGTCAGCATGGAGAACTCTCAAAAACTTAAACCAAGTCTGTCACAAGACACAGCTAGTCTACTTTTTAGCATATGCCTAAGGCACCCAACAGGTACCTGCTTAGCCATGTTCATTGCTGTTCTAGTCACAGTAGCTAGGAAGTGGAAACAGTCTAACTATCCTAAAGCCTATGAGTGTATAATGAAGATTTGGTGTCTATGCAGTATGGAATACTGTTTGGCTGTAAAGAAAAAAGAAAGAAAGAAATTTGCATGTAAATGGGTAGAGCTAGAAAAGATCATATTAAATAAAGTAACCAAGACCTAGAGACATAAATGTTGAGTGTTCTCTCATCTGAGGTACATAGGTCCAATCTTCAGGTGTGAGTACCAGGAGTAGCTGGAGAACCTGGGAAAGTAAATGTGGAGCAGTGTGGTGTTATATGGGTGGGGAAGAGGCGTGGAAGGGATGAGCAGGCTATGAGTGATCTGAAGAGGGAGCTTAGAAAAGTGTGGGGTGGTGCTCTAATTAGGGAAGGGGAAAAGATAAATGCAGAAGGAGGGAGGGATAAAGGAACTTTGAAAAAGTCAGGAGGGATCATATTATTAACTATCTACCCCAAAGACCTATAATACACATAATATGGTCTGCAAACGTACAGTTTAAAGAAACTTTCCCATCTGTGCTAATAATGCTACATTCAAGGGCTAAAGACCATCCAATAAAACCTTCAACAACCAGGCAAGAAAATACATTTTTGAGTTGTTGGTTAGAATTATCAAAGAGTCTCCCAAACCATTATAAACTACTACTATTGCCCTAGGTTGATTCCTCCCCACAAGAGGTACACAGTAAATCTCTGTTGCTGAAGACATACTGTAGTACAGAGATAGGGCCTAGAGGTCCCTGAACTGGGACTGATCTGAAAGTTTCCTCCCTGAGTATTAGGTTTTACAGTATCAGAAAGGCTCCATGCAAGCTTCCAAAAGAGAACAGCAACCAAGAGCTCTACCCTGGTGTGTATGAACTACATCAGTGACCAGAATGGCACCATAACAACGCAAGCAGTGATAGGCAAATATTTGGCAGTAAGTGACAGCTCTTCAATTGGACTTAAAGTGGACTCAACAGGAGAGTAAATCATGCCTGGTATGGGAAACCTAGCTAACTACCCAGGGCTAGTGAAGTCATGAATCTTAGAGGAGAGCCTACAATCACCATTTACTAAACCAGCATAATTCTTAACTACATTCTAAATAGCTGATCTTATACCCAAAGATAAGAGTAATTCTCACCCTTGTCAAGGAAACTTGTATTTGTAACAGGTGAAGAGACCATTTAGAAAGTCACAACCAGTCAAAACGTAGAGTCGTGGTACACAGTCAACTGATACATCTCTGACACAACTCTGCACCGAAGACTCAGGACGATAATTGTGGAAGAAGGGGTGGAAATATTGTGAAAGCCAGAGGATCTTGGAATTTGCTATGAGATTGCATTTCCTAGGAATGTAAGAAGCTACACTCACGGAGCTTCATCCACAAGCCTGCCCCAAAATGAGCTGGCCAAGGATGATGCTATTAGACATGGTAATGTGGATGGGGGAAGCTCACAAGGCCTCAGTCCTACACAAAGATCCACAGGCAACTAAGAGAAGCAGAGAGTGAAAGAAATGGTCTTCCTCGGGGAAGAGCACACAGACCGGACATCCAACACCACATGGGCAGACCTGAATTCATACATACAAGGAACATTACACAGACCGAACAAGAAGTATTTATGGATTTGGAAAATTATGTGTGTGTATACATGTGTGTAATGACAATTAATGGAAAAAGAGCTCATGAATTTGCAAGAAAGCAAGGAGATTTGGAGGGAGGAAAAGAAGGTGATTATACTATGTCAAAATTTTTCTATGTGTGTGTATATATATTTGCATATATATACATATATATTCTTAATATTGAACAATTGGTATTTTAATAGCATATTTTCTGAAAAGCAGCAAAGAAATCCTACTTATGAATACAATCCACCGTTGCCTCCAACTTCTCTAGGGTTATAAAAATAAGATACTTTTAATAATGATGTTGGTAGTAATTATGATTGTCATGCTATCCTAGAGATGTGTCAATCTAAAACTTCTCAGACAGTCTCAGATATGTTATGAGGAAGGTGATTCAGATCACAATCCACATTTATATATGTCTGGCTTTCATTTATAAACCTTCTGTTGTCAGTGCACTGGGAAGAGGTCTTCAGTGGCATCCACCTCCCTGAAGTCCCCCTGGATTTCTCCATAAACCATGCTACTTTCTCCCCTGGGTTTGCTCAGGGATTTGCTTATACATCAAAGCTGTTACTTAACACATTGTGAGCATTTGTGGATTGAAGTACCAGAATTTTGGCACCTTGTCTGCATTGCTAAACATTTAATTCCTCTTCCCTTTAGCCCCTCCCATAGATTTGCTTGAAAAATATTTGATTTCCTCTCTAGGTGAGAGAGTGGAATGAGCCCCATTCATCTTTTTTTTTTTTTAAACTTCTCTTAGCCTAGCTTAAATGGAAAGAAGAAAAGTCGAAGCTATTTTTATGTTCCACTTTTATCTGTTTATTTTTATGACGATCTGTAGACAATTCTTCTTACAATTCTTGGAAAGATATTGCAGTGTTTTTCTCAGTTTCCTTCCTGTTGCCATTATAAAATATTCTGACTAAAAATATTTTAGGAGAGGAAAATATTTATTCAGTGTTCAATTCCCAGTCACGGTGCATCATTGAGAGAAGCCAAGACCATAGTGTAAAGACAGGCCTGCTTTCTATTCTACGTAATACTACCTTGGATCAAGGGACTTTTTTCACAGCCCAAAGTATAGAAAATACCATGGGGGAGGATGCTTGCAAGATGGCTGACAGAGCAGTTTATATTCACCTGGCTCTCTTGCATTGGATGGGTAGGGCTCCATATCTAGAGATAATACCACCTTCTTTATCAATTATCAATCCTGTCCACAGGCCATACTAATTCAGGTTCCCTCTCAGAGGGATCAGGTTATGTCAAGTTAACCAGGACATTGTTAGTCTATGTTTTATAAATGTAGACTGAGACGTTTACCAATTACAAAGCATGTTATACAATCGATTAGGAACCAATAATATTTTGGGGGGATTATATGTAATCATATACTAAGAAAAGGGATTTAAATAAGTCAGACAAAATTTCCTGACACTGTCCTGCTTCAGAATGTCCATTCCTGGCACCATGTGCTCTTTTTAAGAGCTTGGATTCCTGTTGTTATGAATAGCTACCTTTTGTTAGACTCAATATATGACAGAGCTAGACACATCAGGAAAACTGCAACTCTCATTAAATAGAATTGAAAACACCAGAAGTCCCAGAGAGATGGGAAGATTAGCAGATAGTTACTTGGTAACACTAGCCAAGCAATTGCACTCTGGTTACCTTTTATTCTGTTTGTTGAACCAGTGACGTCAGAGGCAGCATGAGTCATTTTGTACTTGTTGAAGGAGTGCACCTGTATCTACAGCCCCACAAAGATACTGAGAAGGAAACTGGAGAAACACGACTATTAAGAGGTCATGGGGAATGGATCTTGATTTTGCTCTGCAGCTTCTTTCTCATCTTGGTTTCTGTGAAGTTAGCTTTGTGAGGTATAGAGTATTTGCCTTTTGGTGGATGGCTTATTTAGTCTAATATTGTCAAGGTTCATTAGTGTTTCTCAAATGACAGATTTCCTTTTATGAAGGTGGAACAGTATACCATTGTGTTTACATACCTACCACATCTCTTTATCCACTCATCTGATGAGGAAGCTTAAGAAACAGATTCCAGCTTAATCTCTTGCCTCTAGCTTCTCTCTGTCCCCTCACCCCTACTCCCTTCCCCCTCTCTCCACGTGGTTATGGCCGGCTTCTGCTTCTCTACTTCTCTCTCTGTGTCTCTACTACCCTCCTGGTTCCCCTCCCCATGTCCTGAATAAACTCTATTCTATACAAAAAAAAAAAAAAAAAAAAAAAAAAAAAGAAAGAAAGAAAGAAAAAAGAAAAAGAAAAAGAAACAGATTCCATATTCCAACCCCAGAGAATAATGATCCGGTAAGTGCCAACATCTCTCAACAATCTGACTTCATCACTCTCTCCATCACGATACTGGGTTCCCTGTCTGTATGCCATCTTTTGCTTTCTAATCAGACAATATCATAATGGTCAACTAATCCTTTAACAGTAAATCCTGGCCAACAACTTAGTCATGTTAGAATCTGGGACAATTGGACAGGTAAGGAGAAGGCAAATGAGAAGAAAGCAAAATGGAACAAGAGAGAGGGAGGAGGAGGGAGGGGTCTGGGCATGTATGAACATTCTCTGAGCCAGGTGATCCTTCTAAATTAAATAGAGTAGTCAGATAAGGGTAACTGAAGAGATAGTAAAGTGAATTGTTCAGTTTGATGCCCTGCACACCCAGTTCTCCCAGGGCATGGCCCTGGCTTTTAACTTGAGGTAACAAAGAAGAAAGAACTAGGAAGGAAAAGAAGGCAAAGATCCACTTCAGGGCCAGAAAGAGATGAAGATGAGATACTAGCTGTCCATCTCCAGGTGGTGATGGGCAGAGATGAGAGAAAGAAAGGTTTAGAGACTAAAAAGTCATCCCTGCTTGTACCCCCTCCTTTAGATGCCTTAGCATACTGTCATGTGGCTCAGACATATATACTCGTTAAACCTTGAGGAATGCAGTTCCTACCCATGCACTTGAGTTGGGATGGAACAGAGATGCTTAGTAACCTGAAAGGTCCTAAACCTTAAGGGCTGATAAAGAAGATGCCACAAACCCATGGACAGACCTTGGGGCAGCTACTAAATGTCTGTGTCTTTTGTCTGACTCAGTGAAAACGAAAACCAGAGTGTTGCAGAATAGATTTCAGTGTGTGTGTGTGTGTGTGTGTGTGTGTGTGTGTGTGTATAATGATGATGATTACACATTAGCATATACCAGCTTAACATCTGCAGTTCATAGACGCTTCCATTTCTCTGATAAAGAGAAATGGCCCTAGTGACGCAAGCTATTTATCTAGTTTCCATAAAAAGCCTTCATGATACTCAGTGAGGCCTCTAGGACTCGGCAAACAGATCTAGCAGGGCCCATGCTGCTGCCTATACTTCCTGATGGTGCTGCCTCTGGCTCTTTGCCACTCTTTACAGGAGGCCGAGCTCTCTGCCTGGTTCAGGAATCCTCCATCTCCACAGCTAGCAAATTTAAAGAGGTGTGTATTTTCAGTGTAGTTTCCCATCTCCCGACATTTCCATGCCTTGATTCTGAATCACTTACACATGTTTTCTAGCCTCAGTGTAGAAAGAATAGTCTGCTGTCCTGTGAGTTGTATGGTATCAGGAAGGAGTGAATTGAATCAGACAAGATTATTCATTTTGAGGCCATCAGTTGAACAACTATTCAGAAGAAAGGTGGGCGGGGCTTGAGTGTAGCTCAGTTGTAGATCACCTGCCATATATAAGACCCAGGTTAGGTTAAAACTGTCCCAGGAAACTCCAGGGAATACCAAAACTCAGTGTTTTGAAATTTCCTTGAAACAGAAAAGAACACTTTGTTCCTCCAGGTAAGAAGGCTCATCTACTAAGTTATCAGAAGCTGTAAAAGAACATCTTGAAAAACTGCCCCCTCAGATAACATGGTAGTGCTGCAACATTGTTTTAAGCCTTAAGGCAATAGAACCCAAGATCAGAAACATTTCTAAAGCCTCCTGGAAACCATCAGAGTTGAGAGTATCACCCATTCTGCCTCATTGTTATACAATTCTTTATTATCTCCTGTTCACGGTCCCATCCCATTGCTTAGACGGATCTGAGGCGTTACTAAAGACAATGATTATCAGCCAAGAAATCTCTGGAATGTTGGTGGCGTGCAGGTAATAACCCAGTGCTGACCTTCGGTCTTTGTTCATAGTTCAAATGTAATGTTTTCTGATACAAAGAGGCTGTAATATACCCGGAGAAGTCTATGACTCTTTGTGCCTTCAACTTTAAAAATACACTACAAATTACAAGCAACAACAAAGGTTGAGATCCATACACATTTTTTTAGCAGCACATATAAACTGGATCTTTTTGTTTTAAAGGGTACCACTATGTAGCCCTGACTTGGAAATTTCTGTAGATTATGAAGAATAGACTGGCCTTGAACTCACAGAGATACACCTACCTCTGCCTCCCAGTGCTGGAAGGGTTATGTTTTTATGATATAAAATCCAAGTCTTTGATTTTAAGTCTTTGTTAATAATTGAGTATTTCAATAAGCAACAACATATTTGTGTATTATAATATGTTATAAAAGCTTAACATAAAGGTCTCATAGCATTTTTAGTCATGTGTGGAAAACAGGAACATGATTTATAATTACTAGTAAGACTTAAAATAACAGAGCTGTTCTCAGTCTGGTCCAGGGAAACTCTCTCTCTCTCTCTCTCTCTCTCTCTCTCTCTCTCTCTCTCTCTCTCTCCTGTGTGTGTGTGTGTGTGTGTCTGTGTGTGTGTGTCTGTGTGTCTCTGTCTGTCTGTGTGTTACCATGGACAGTAGTTAATAAAGAGTCTCACAGCTGGTCAAAGTGTGGGAACAAGTCACTGTGGGATTCTTGTACCTAAACAAGACCACTACTCACTGTGGCTATGCTTACGTGCACAAAACCTGCTGAGTCCGTCAGCATTTTACCATATATGGAGGAAGGGCTCATGAGACCCCACTTGTGGGGACTGTGACAGGGTGTCATTTTCTGTAGTTGTATAGCCACTGGTAAAATTTCCATGTTTCCTGCTCACATTCATGCAAGCCACCACAACTGGACTAAGTGGGTTGAAAGTAAACACCAAAATATGAGGAGACTTTTTGAGGGGGTTTCAGTGAGAGACGGGAAAGCACAAGAAAGTGTAATGGGGTAATGGATGGTGAAAATACCCACACTATATTCATGTAAGAAACTGCCAAAGTGTAAGAGGAACATATATATATATATATATATATATATATATATATATATATATATATATATATATTCATTCTCCACTCAGGAATATATATATCCACTCAGGCAGATAAATCTGTTTATGAAAAAAAAAGCAGTGAAGGAGCCCACATCTCCACTCATAGCACTCAGGAGGCAGAAGCGGTGGAATTTGCGGTCAGCTTGGTCTCTATAAATGAGTTTCAGGCCACCCAGAGCTACTGAGATCTTATTGTCATTATCAACACCAATGATGATGATGATATTAATAATAATAATGAATTTTTAAATGATATGGGCAATGTTACAAGATGGATTTTACTTAAATCAGAATAAAGAGCAAAATAGCTATTAATAAAATTAAAAAGTTAAAAGAAAGAAATATAAACAATGAACATAAAATTTAACAATTCAAAATTATCCATATCTTCAACTTTTTTTTATATTTTCTGTAATGAAGATATAGGATAACTATATTATTTTTAAGAAACAAAGTATATTTTAAAAATATTACAGAGTATTTTCCAAATTTCCCCTTTTCTCATTCCATCTAGCCGTTCACCAGTTGTAATGTAAAACTTCATTATGAAAGTAGAGGAATTCCACTAAACAGATTCTTCTCTCATAATGACTTATTTATTGTTCATGTTTGAATAATCTTAGCACTGCTACTTCTAAGTCCTGTGCTTGTCAACTTCTCTGGAATATCTTTGCAGCCAGCTGGGAGACCTACAGGTTTTCTTCAGTTTGTCATCTAGAGACAAAGTCTTGCTAGCATAATCAACTGTCTTTAGCATTGCTCGGGTGGCTTCCAGAGCCGAGTATTTTCCCTGAGGAAGAATATCACTGATCCTTGGACTGTGCCTTGGATGGCTGGCTCCTCCTCACTCTAGGCCCCCAATCAAATCCACATCCAGTCTCCCTGGGAAGTGATTTTATGGCTTCCAAAGGTCGCATGAATTAAGAGGCTGGCTGAGGCTTTTATATGGAAAATGGCGATATAATTTGAAAGGTCATATTTTTTTCTAACTAGTCACTGCAAATAAAATCTGTTTCTATAAGTTCCATTATAGAGACCATATTCCTAGAGCAGGGGAACCAGCCTGTGAATTAAAGAACATGGCTTCCAAGCTGCCATTGAGTTGCTGGGTGGGTCTGAGCAAATTTAACCCAGGGTTAAATAGTCTTTTCCAAAGAATCAGACCATTATTCAACTATAACTGGTAAGAAATCAATTACTGTCAGAAGTCTATAGAATTTTATCTAAAGATTTTCTAATGACTATCACGAATAGCACACATTTCAGGTAAGCTATCCTCTAAAATGCTTGGACTTACATCACAGAGAACTAAAGCTTTGTTCAGGATCACTGAGTATCCAGAAAGAATCAGAGTACTGTCATATTTTACTTTCATGCCTTAATATCTCATTTTACCAGTAAGTGAAGACAATGGAGACATCATATACTTAGAAAAAATGGTATATTATTGTAATGGGAGGTTCTGATGCTAACCATGTCTCCCAATTGGTCCCTGATTTGTCAGTAAAGAAGACCGGGGGCCAATTGTTGGGCAGAAGGTACAGGTGGGATTTCCAGGTCTCAGGAGGAAAAGGAGACACAAGGAAGGTGAGGGGCTTTCCTGCCATGCGTTGGAGGAAGAAGAATGCAACAGTCCTGTAAGGCCACAAAGAGAGCTAGGGCCTACTGCCTCTGCTTCGCTTCGGGCGGGTGGCCAAGGATGGTTGGCAGGGGTCAGGTGGAACAAGCCACTAAGTTTAGGGTAAACTGGTAAGGACACCCTTTTCAAGGCGGGAGATATCTGTGCCCAGAAATTGTGACTAGTAAGCAAGTTAAGGTAACAAAGCTGTGTGTGTGTGTTTTATCTGCAAATTTAAAGGTCACAGGTGGAAGCAAAGGCAGTTAGACCTCCAGAGCAAAGACGAGTAGAAAGAGACGCCAGGTTAGGGCTGGTGACTGCCGGCTAAGCTTGTTAGAACACAAGGGGAGCCGGGAGGGACTGGTAGCGCTGCGGTTCCCAGGTAAGGGTGGTAGAGATTTTACTACATATTATTTTAGCTTCTGGATGAAATATAAATAGTATATGAAACCTTCTTAAAATTGGGTTAGTCGGGGCTCTCAGACACTGAACACCAACCAAAGAACAGACACGGGCTGGACCTAGGCCCCTCTGCACATATGTAGCAGATATGCATCTTGGTCTTCATCTGAGTCCCAAACAACTGGAGCAGGGACTATCCCAAAAGCTGTTGCCTGTCTGTGGGATATGTTCTTCTAGCTGGGCTGCCTCATCTACCCTAAGTCCTCAGTGGGAGATGATGTGCCTAGCTGCACAGAGACTAGATGTGTCAGGGTGAGAAAATGCCCTGGGGTGGCATCCAGCTTCTCAGAGGAGAAGAGGAGGGGGAGGAAGATTGTGGGAGGGGTGAGCAGGATGTAAAGTGAATGTGTCTGTACATTCTCTACAGGAGGCTCAAACATTTTATCATACTCTAAAGACACTGCATATGCTTCATCCGTCACCCCCTCTTCCTCTTGGTCCCTAAGTCCCTACAGCTGCTGAACTGATTGATGTTGTCATTGAATTTCCCATTCTTAATACTTCACACGAACAGAATTGAACAATAGATGGCCTATTGTGTCTACTCTCATTGAGGAAAATGTTTTCAAGTGGATCTTCAAACACTATTGTTTCTAACTCACATACACATGTCATATTTTCTGAGCACATTCCATAATTATCAGTTGATAAACGTCTGCGTTGATTTTGCTGGTTGACAGTTCTGAACACTGCTGTTATGAACAGTTGTGTATACAGTTTTGGATGGGTATAGATGTTCGGTATACTTGGCGTTTAGAAGCTCAGGATAAATGGGACTTTACAGTAATTTAGGATTTTGAGGAGCTCTCTAACTGTCCTCGCCAGTTGTTACAGCTTCTTACTTTTCATCTTTCTTCTAATACTTTACAGTTTCCATTTTTCCCCCACATCTTCCAAAACAATTGTATTTGTTAACATTTTACCCTGGTGCTGTGGACTGAATCTGCACACACTGTGTAAGAGATGTTTCACTGAGTTACAAATCCAGCCCTGTCCATCTTGGCAAGAGGAAAGCTGTGTGACTGGGTCTGTGTGCACTAGTCTCGTGGTCTACACTGTTTGTCATCTTTCCACATGCTCACTGACTGTATATCTTATGTGTGGAAATATCCAATATGATCCTTTGTTCATTTTAATTAGATTTTTCTCATAGTAAGCTATAAAGGTTTTTTCATGGATTTAAACACAGGTTTCTATTCTAGTGAATATTGAGCTCATTTTATCATCATCATCATTTTATTATGAGATTATGTGTATGTCTGTGTGTGGTTATATGCATGTGTTTGCTGGTGCTCACAGGGGCTACAGATACTGAAGTCCTAGACCTGGTGTCACAGGGAGTTGTGAACCACTAATGTGGTGGTGCTGTGAATCAAACTTGGGCCTTTTGAGAGAGCAGCCAGTACCTGTTCTTAACCACTGAGCCATCTCTCTAGTGTCTTTCTACAGTTTATTAAGTAAATGTCCAACTTATTTTATATATGAATATTTGATTCTTACTTAAATTTACTGAAAATTTTCTATGCTTTTTATTAATTATCCAATTGAGAATTAAGTCTAACTGATATTAAGTTGTTTTATATTTCATTGGTTTATTATGAGCAGGACTTCATCATAGTTGGTTATAGTAATAATTTTTTCATGTGCATGTATATGTATGTATGTGTTTGGGATATATATATATATATATATATATATATATATATATATATATATATGAGTTTGTGTTCATGTGTACACATGCATTGGCAAATTTTCTTACCCAAGTATGCCCTTGTGGGGGCCAGAGAATCTTCTATTGCTTTTGACATTATTATATTTTTTCTTGAGTAAGACGGGGTTCCTCCCTGGACCTTGAGCTCACTGTTTTGGCTAGACTCGCTGGGAACAGAGTCCCTGGGATCCACTTGTGTCTGCCCTTGAGCTCTGGAGTTTCAGGTGCACAACAACACCCCTGGCTTTGATTGTGGATCCTGGGGTGGAACTTTGGACCTGATGCTTGCACACTAAGCATTCTACCTATAAACATCTCCTTGACTCTTTGGTTACTGTAACTTTTAAAGTAATGTTTCAAAATTGAAAAGAGTGATTTTCCCTTTTCTTTTATTCAGGATTTTTGACTTTTTTGGACTCTTTACATTTCTACATGCTTTTTAAGAGAAGTTTCTAAATTTCACTTGAAAGTGGCATGAGTCACACTCACTCATAGATCACCTTGGAGAGTATTGTGCCTTTGACTATGTTAAGTCTTCTAGTCCACAAATATGGTATTTATTTGAGTCTTTAAAACTGTTTTTAAAATAATACTTTCAAAGAGTTTTAATGTGTACTTTTTTCACATATTGATGTACATATTTCTAAGTTTCATTATTGTTTTATTTTTGATACTGTAGATAGTATTGCTTAACTTAACATCCTTAATTTATTTAATTTTTTAAATTATTTGCTGATCTTTGCAGATTAATTATATATCTAGGAATGTGGCTAAGCTGACACATTTCATGGTTTCTTTCTTTTATTTTTTAATTTTCTATACATACAATTATGAACCCTAGAGTTGGAGGAATGGTTTAGCAGTTAAAAGTTCTCGCTGCCTTTCCAGAGGACCCCAGTTCTGTCCCTTACAGCAGAGGATGCCCTTTTCTGGCCTTCTCAGATTCTGTACTCAGTCTCACATCAATATGCTGGTACACATGAATGAATGAATGAATGAATGAATGAATTATAAAAGCATAAATATGTCTAGATTTATTTCCCCCTTCCTAGTCTGGGTTTCTTGTTTTTGTGGTTGTTAATTTTCATTCACTGGACAAAGTACCTGCAATCATAATCATTAAAAAAATATGTTTTCCTGACAAGTTTGGAGTTCTTAAGCCTTGATGGCATAGTACATAGTGAGAGAAGCGGGGTGAGGGACAGCCTGCCAATTCAGGATGCTGTGAAGAGGGGGAAGGGGCCAGGGTCCCAATATCTCCTTCAAGAAAATAAGCCAGTGAGCTAACTTCCATGAGGCCCTATAGATAATGTTCCAGCATCTTCCAATTGCACCACAGGCTAGTATCTGGCCTTGAACATAAGGGCAAAGGGCAAAGTTTCACATCCAAAGTGTAGTACTGGTTTGTTTGTATTTTTGTCTGTCTGTGTCTTAGTCAGGGTTTTTATTCCTGCACAAACATCATGACCAAGATACAATTAGGGAGAAAAGGGTTTATTCAGTTTATACTTCTACATTGCTGTTCATCACCAAAGGAAGTCAGGACTGGAACACAAGCAGGTAGGAAACAGGAGCTGATGCAGAGGCCATGGAGGGATATTACTTACTGGCTTGCTTTCCTTGGCTTGCTCAGCTTGATTTTTATTGAACCCAAGACTACCAGCCCAGGGATGGCATCACCCGTAATGCCCCCCCCCATCACTAATTGATAAAATGCCTTACAGCTGGATCTTATGGAGGCATTTCCTCCATAAGAAATAAAGCGTCTTTCTCTATATCTCCAGCTTGTGTCAAGTTGACACAAAACCAGCCAGTACAGTCTGCTTGTTTTTAATTTAAATATTCTAACTATAATTTTGAAAAAAATGACAATAAGGAAGAAGATAGTTTTTCTTGCTTCAGATCTTAAATGAAAAGCTTTGAGGTTTTTTTTTTTGTTTTTGTTTTTGTTTTTTTTTTTTTTTTGCCATAGCAGTCAGGTTGTTTTATAGATGTCTTTGTCAGCTTGAGGAAGTTTGTATCTAGTCTAAGTTTATTGCATGGTTTCATCATAAAACCTTCTTAGGTATTTGTCAAATGCCTTCTGTGTATCTGGTAACATAGCATGTGGATCTCCTACACCACGACACTGCAGTGTATTGTAAGGCTGATTGAATGAGTTGAACTAGCAGGTGTCTAAGTGATCAATTAAATAGCTCAAAGTCTCAGGTCTCTTATAGTTATTGTATAAGCAAGAGGCTTCACAGAAAATGAGCTACCTCTCCCTTCATTTCAGTTTCCCTGTCAGAGAACCAGGAGAAAAAGCAGAGTGAAGAGAGAGCCTCTGACTCACTCAGAGATCCATGAACAAAAGGATCTTGGTTTTATTTTGGTTTTCCTTTTCCCCTTCCTTCCTTCCTTCCTTCCTTCCTTCCTTCCTTCCTTCCTTCCTCCTCACTCCATTCCTTCCTTTTCCTTTTTTTTTGTTTAACTAAGCTCTGTGTGTGGAGGAGCTACAAATGAGATAATTTGCAATATTAAATCACATCGAGAAAGATGTCTTAGAGTTTCAAATAGAAACAAATTGAGAAAGGCCCCCCAAGGAAGGCCATTTTCAAGGCTTCAGAACCCAAGTAGCTATTGAATTATTATACACATGCACACTGAATGAATGTAAGCCGCCAAAGGGCCTTGAGCTACAACCGTAACTCCCCGCCCCCGAGACTACAAGGTGCCTTCTATACACTACACTTTGTTTAAAGCAGGGTCTGTCTGAGCCTCTGGGGATTCTCTTGTTTCTACCTCCCATGCCCCTGTATGCGTGCACCAGGCATACAGATGCAGAATACTCATCTTGCCTTATGTGGCTTCTGGAGATCCAAATTCTAGTCCTCACGCTTGCAGAGCAAGAGTTTTACCACTGAGCTATATTCCCAGTCACCCTGAAGCACTGTGGATGTATTATCTCAATATCTTCTGGCTTAGCAGTTTACAATGAGAAATTGATGGACGATCACTTTTGTTCATGGGTTAAGTTATTTTTCTTTCTTTCCTTTAAATCTTTTAAAAGCATAATTCCAGCTGTTTTATTCTCAGGACTCTCTTATACTTTTTTTTGGTTGTGAGCCTAGCGTTTGATGGCTGAGCCATCTCTCCAGCCCCAGAATTCTCATTATAGACCTCTTTGTAACTAGTGTACTCGTACCATTTGACTTAAATGCAGAGATTCATTTTCTAAATCAAATTTGGGGACTTTTCTGCTAATGCGCCTCCAAATATTCTTTCTTCCTATTTCCTCTTTTCCTTGCTCTGAAGCTCGTGTTTTCACATGTCTTTGTGTACTTCATGGCATCCCACAGTTCTCTGAAACACCCACAACTGTGCCTCATTTGTTTTTCATTCATCTGAGTGTATAAACTGAATTTACAGCTAAGAAGCAGAGTGAAGGCTTGTGGACCATCTGTAGGCTTTGTACATGTTGTATACTTAAAATTTTGTTGGTAAATAAGACCACTTTGAAGTTCAGAAAACTCTGTGGTATTTAGTTTCTGTCCTGAGTGTATTCAATTGTTTAAAAAGTCATTCCTAAAATTATTTTACATGAATTAACAAAGACATTCATAGTAGGTTTTATTTACTAGATTTTCATTTCTTCTGAAGGGAAGTTGAAAAGGCCAATTTTGCATTTGGATAAAGCCTTAGGTAGCTTTTACTTATAGAGATGACAGAGCATCATTTATATTCCAATCAAACTTAAAGCAGTTTTGAAACAGTTCTAGATTGCCTGTTGTCTACCACTGTCATGTCCATGGAAGTTACAAAGTTCTCACTAAGGCACAGTCACGACATAATATTTTCAGGGGGCAGAAACGTCTACTTTAGTGACCTAGATACTTCTTCGCCATCACACAGAGGTTATACACTGCACACTTTCTTGTCCCCCAGTGCAGTCCTTTTTGCCTAGTATTGCTCAATCTCTGCCTCTCACATGCCACTTTGCGTTTAGTGTTTCTTTCAGCCTCACAAGCCTAGGAGATAACTTGCTACTGTTATCCTCATCTGTAAAAGAAATTAGACAATTGTGAGTTGGTAGAACTGAGAGTCAATCTCATACTGTGATATTCTGTCAAAGTGAGCATGCGTTGGGGTAGAGATTAACACCAGCTAAACAGGGTTGACTAACTTGGTCTTTGGTTGCATGGGAATTCAAGAAAATCTGACTGAAACCCCACAGCTCTTTTATGTTAACAGGGATGGGTCCAATTTTCTTGTTGGACATCAGGTACTATGTGGCATTTCCTGGCTGGCAAACTTAATTGCTGGTAGGAGATTGCCTCCATAGTACCCTCTTATCTGGTGAAGAAATGCATCGTGTTGAAAGGCCATTTTGAAATGAAAGTAGAACAAGATTAAAGAGGAAACATCACAGAGCCATGTGGGTTACAGTCCACCTGTGTAGGGGACAATTAAATGTTCAGTAAAAACAGGGCGATCTGGGGGACATCTGACAGCATTTTTCAGGCCACGAGACAAATATAAACATGCTGGATTTCTTCCCATAGAATGCAATCATTAATTTTCCAGCAGGAACTTTGACAAGCCAAATTGTGATAATTTACAAAAGGGTGAGAAAAAATGTGGCTGGCAGCTATTGACTTCCAATGAAAGCTAAGTCTTTATTTCCTGTGTAATCTTACCTATTTGCAAGTGTTCCTGAGATATAACTGGGCTTTCCTCTTTTTCATATCAATGAAAACCTAATCCATTGACCTTTCTGATCTACTTTATACTGTTTTAGTACTGTTTAGTATCATACCATTTATTCTTTGTTTTCCTTTGCGGAAATACTCCTGGCAGAGCAAGTTGGCCATATGGTTTATGAATTAATCAATAAACTCATTCTTTAGAACCAGTGTTTGCTCACTGTAGTCAATTCTCATGAACCTATTAGAGCAGGAACAAGGGATAACAAACACAAATCTCAATTACTTCTGCTTTTCCCATCACATTCTGGATATTTTTTACAGTAACCACTATTATTGTCATTGTTACCAGTTTGCTTTCTTGGAATTCTACTCTCATACGAGATCAACTTTGGCAGTTTTATTTTCATGAAAAGAAACCGAAACTTCTACCAGTGATTCAAGTTGATTCTTCCGTGCCTAGTTAGCATTGATTGTCTTCAGGAGGAAGTTCCATAGGCCTTCCAAAGAGGTTACTTTACTAGGTTAGCAGCTGGAGACAACCATTGCTTCAGGCCAACAGGTGAAAATACCAAGAACTTCAATGGAGCTTAAAGAAGTTGCCTGGGCCTGAGGGTGATAGAGATAGGTCACAGAGGCAGCATCCTATAGAACTCCAGTTCCCAAGTGGGTCTCAGCAATTTAGAAGCTAATTCCTTCTACAAGTCTCCCCTTTGTCCTTTAATTTATCCTCTATACACTCACTGACTACTATATACCAAGAGTTTTGCTGGATGCTCAGAACTAGCATTAAGATATATTTAAAATCTAACCATTTTTTTCAAGTTTTTATTGAATATATATATATATATATATATATATATATATATATATGCTTTATAATTTCCATGGGGCAAAATATATTTGAGATAGTAATTTGTAATTATAGATGGAGAGTGTTGGAATGGAATTAAATGGTACGCAGATAGATGATGCTATTTACTCCAGCAAGATTCTTTGCCTGGGCTACATTTTGTTCTCTTTGTAGTTTCACATGGGCAGCCAATATGGGGATGCTATTTTTAACAGCATTGCATAGCAATACAGAAGATGGAGAGATGATTAATCAGTAGCACAGAGGTTGGTTTGGAAGCTCCTATGGATTGTCTAGATGTTGGATAACACTGAGGTTTTGTTGTTTGTTTTAAGTCTGGAATAGTGATGAGGATTTTGTTGGTCTTGTTTAACTCTTGTGTTTTCAACTGCCAATTGCTAGGGTCAAATAAGCATGTAGACACAGGCTAAGATATGTGCAATGTAACTTCACAAAGATATGACAAACATTTCATCAATTGTGTCTCAGGCAGGAAGCAGACGCTACTCACAAACTGAAAATCATTTAATAAAGGAACCATTACAAGGGGGTTGAGAAGGGAAACACAATCCAAGATAGTGTTTCCTAGAGCTCAAAATAGCAGGCAAGCATCATAAACAATCAGAGTGTTTATCAGTCTTTAGACCTAGAGACTATGTAGCCAATCCTTTGAAGACAACCATCTGACAGGAGTTATGGATTTTTTTAACAGGGTAAAGATAACTCAGGTAGCCTTTCCTAAGAGAAATGAGCCTGGCTTTTATTAGGCTCCTAGTATCCTAATGAGAAGACCAGGAGGAAAGAAACCCTTGCACAGAAGGCATCCATATTAGTCTCATAGATTGGAGTGGAGCACAGAAGTTGGAAACTATGTCTGGAGGGAGAAACATAAGCGACCCATCATATTTACATTAGTGGTTGGACCTGGAAAGAGAGTGATTAGAATTTGTCCTGTTTGTGTTCTTCTTGCTAAGGAGGTAGAAGTCAACAAAGAAACTGAAGATACAGAGGGCGGTCTGAACTAGCTAAATCCAGAGGGCAGTAACGGAGGAACTTCTAGATGCAGCATTTAAGATACAAGAAAGGAGAAGATGATGCCACAGAAGCTATTTCCATGAAAGAGGCTTCAAAGAGCTGGAGAAGCCTTGGCTGGATTAAGCCACATGCAAAGAAAAAAAAATGACAGACGTAGGCACAAAAGTAAATTTAAAAGGACCGCTCTTCATAGGAAAGTTTTTCTCTATACTTCCCCTTCTCCGTGTCAGAATAATGAGAACTGTATGTAATTCCATTCTATCATTGAATCCTAAAGGAGCTGAGTGATGAGCTGTCCACTACAGAACGCTTATTTCCCTCTTTCCTCTGTCCTGTCCCTTGCTGTCTTTCATCCTTCATTGTTCTTGAAATGCCTTCAGTTCTCACGGGAAAGATATCTGTTTTAGATCATTTCTAATGCAGCAACAAACTACCACAGACTGGGCAATTTATAAATGTATTTCTCCCTCTCCTGGAGGTCAAACCATCCAAGATCAAAGCGCAGGTATGTGGTGAGGGCTGTGTTCTACTTCCAAGATGGTACATAAGATGACACAGCCTCTGGAGAGAAGAAACACTTTGTCCTTACCTGGCCAAAGTGGAAAAGGTGCCAAATTCCCTCTGATAAGGATTTTTATGATAACATTAATTCATTCATGAGATCAAAGCCAAATGCTATGCCTCCAAAGACCATTTCACTGAGGATTAAGCTTCATTCACTGGAGATTTGGCAGGGACACATTCAGAACATAGCAATATCTATTTCTTTAGCTTGCATGTATTTAGTCCTTCCATGGTTGGTGCTATGATAAGCCTAGGAATCTTAGATTCTAGCCAGAAGAGAAAAATAGGTAAAACTTAGTCTCTTACCTAGTAATAAATGGTATGAAGAAAGGGGGTTAAATAATCAAGATTGGGGTTTAATGGTGAATTGGAATAAAAGATTCAACAGATAACATGTGTGAGAGGTCTAGTGGATGGTGAGACAGTTTTTATCCAAAGATAGCATATGACTCAAATTAAACTAAACACTAATTATGGATCCTGTGAGCAAGGCCAGAAGCAGAAAGCTATGGCAATAAGTTGGGGGGAAATCATGGAACCTATCTATGTTGGCTATATTAAAGAGGTCAACTTCTGGATGTAGTTTGAAAGTAGAGCCACTCATGATGGTGGTATCAGAACAGCTCAACAAAGAATGTTTTCAACCCACTAGCTCTCATCTCCTGTCACCAGCTAGTGATATGTCTGCCCTTCCAGCAGAAATCAGAACACCTGAGGTTTATTCTTTAGCTCTACAAGTAGTCACTTCCTCCTCTCCTCACATGCTCAGAATGTTCACTGAACCTAGATTTGGATGCTGTCACTTGGAGTCACCTTCCATTCATGAATCCGGTCTATACTCTCCTGGGAAAATCAGTGGTGTGTTGGAGCTGATTATTTACTACTCAGTTAAAGGAGCCAATTTTCTATTTTTAGGAATTTCATGCTGTCTGGTAAACATAATCATTTTTAAAACTTAAATCATATAAGACAGTATCATAGCATTTAAAATCAAGGTAAAGAATTAAGATTTATCACTTACCAATGATTTTACTAATTTTATATAGACCTGAAGTGTGTTTAGACTCATTTGTATCTGTATTCTGAAAATGTTTCTCAATAGTATGTCTCTTCCCAAAAATGTGCTTCCAGAGAATTCCTGTCCATGCTCCAAATCACCATGGGAGTGGTTTTACAGCATGGAAATTGTGTAAATCAGGCCTACTTTCCTTGGAGATCAAGTTTAAAGCCTTGACCAGCATGTCACTGAGCAAATGTCATCCTTAGGATTGCTTCACAGTAGCTGACAGAAACCGATAGAAACTGAAAATGACAGTGGTAGACACATAGAGATTAGCTCACTAGTCCCCAGTGTCACACAGAGTATTTTTCTTGACAATGATTGTTTTAAAATTCTGAGCTGTTACCCCAGAACTCCTTGGAGATGGTTTTGAAGTAGCCATGTATACAATCTGTACTCCTTACTTTCCCATTAGGAATGACAAAGATTAGTGTGGTATGTCACAGAAAGCCAACAGAACTGTGTCCCAAGGAGTTCCCTGGAAAACAGCTTGACATTTGAATCAGGAATCTGACTTCCACCAATAATAAATCCTGGTATTTAAAAAACACAGTTGAAGGAGCTGATGGTATGGCTTAGCAGTTAGGGACCCTTGTTGGTCTTCCAAAGGTCTCAAGTTCAAGTCCCCAAACTCCTTTCAGGTGGCTCACAATCTTCTGTAACTTGAGCTTCTTGGGACCTGACATCATCTTCTAGCCTGGGCAGGCACCTAAAAACACATGTTCTTCCCTACATAGATAGAAAACCATAGACATAAATAAAACTAATAAAATAAATTTAAAAGTATGCAATTGAAAAATAATGTATTTTTCCAGTGCCTAAGGCACATATAAAGTGTATAAGTAGGTGGTGGAGAAGTAGGTTTTTTTAGGTGTGTGTGTAACAGGGGGAGTGTTGATGTGCCTTTGTGAGAAATAAACCCAGTCACAAAGAGCTTGTGTTGGGTGTAAAATAGCTCTCATGTAGGTAAAACCAAATGAAGCTTACTTTTCTCTCCAGGTTTCCTGAAGCTAACCTCTTTCCTTCCTTTTTACAAGCCCTCCCCACAAATAGAGCTGGTAAAAAAGTATCTGTTACAATGACCCCGGCCTTACCATTCATGGCAAATCTCTCTAAATTATAGGCTTTTCCTCACGGAGCCCATTTACAGTGGGCATAATGCAAGGCTGTGTTCAAGCATGCCACTCTTTGAACCAGCTGTACTGTGTTATTACCACACTAAACTAGAGTGGCCAGTTTTTCTATAAATAAATATTCCCGTCGCTGGGTAGATGGAGCCCTCAATAGCAGTTTCTGCATTATTGATTTCCTGGTTTCTTGCGTCTCTGCTGGGCATGACTTTCGAGTTGTTTTGAGGAAAATTCTTGTAAACACTTGACTGTTGCCAGACTCAAGAAAAATCCGATTAGCAGGAAATCAATAACATTATTTCTCAGTCGGGATCCCTGTTATTCACCCATTCCTGAGCCAGGTGTGTGGATGAGTGAGAAGGTTTCAGCAGGATGCTGCCTTCTTCCTGGAGTCTATTTGTTTCTCTGCAACAGTCCTTCAATTTTGTCCACTGCAAATGAAGCTAATAATGACAGTCCTCCTTCTCTGTGAGGAAGAACAAAGCAAAGATGATCAGCCTTGACAAAGATTTAATCACCCATCCTGGAAGATGCCTTATATCCACAGGAAATGAAGAGCAGGGACTCCCTAGGAGTTAGAGGCTTCACACAAACTGTCAAGTCCTCTTTGCATTGTATCTTCCAGGATGTCAGTTATTGTTCTTTTAAAAAAAAAGTAAATGAATTTCAAGGCATTGTGAGGTACGGTGTCTTGTAAGACACAGATGGTGTCTGCCACCTCTTGTGTTACTACAGCTATCTGTCATGGGTTTGAGTTCCTGGGCAGAAGTCCCTAGTTCAGTTTCTGTGCTTCCAGTCAAACCCTGTGTTAGAGCTGCAGCAGATACCTGACCATGCTGACACACTGCTACACTAGCTAAACCGCATTGCAGCTAAACCCTTATTCTGTGCCTCTGTGCTGATTGAACCCTATGGGATGTACAGACTTGCACATATCAGCTCAGGTCCACCAACTAAAATCTTAACATCCTTACTTTCACCCCCATGGAGACAAGAGCTGGGAACCACTGACCTAGTTGCCCTCAAATGTCAACATTCATTATAGCACTTTGCAGATGTCTGGATTCCTTTCTTGGTTTTTGACCCAATATGTCCCAACAGAACCTGGGAATCTGCATTTCTATTTAGTTCCCAAGTTAGAGCTTCAGCAAATACCTGACCGACAAACACATATCATATGTTGTAGCTGGCCTTGAATCTACAGTTTCTACTTTATCCCAGTCACAGAACAACTACAGTAGCCAAGGAACCCCAGCACTGGGTCTCTACACAAGTTACTCCTGATTTGTACACTTCCTGATAAGGATGAAAATCCCAAGCAGAAATGTCTAGGAAGAGTCAGAGTCTCCATAAGTCTGCATATGTACTTGTGACTTTATGTATCTTTCTATAAAGGGCTTGAGGCAACTACTAAACCACAGAGGACTGGGTCACTTCCCATCGGAGATATGAATAAGTGTTTCAATTTCATCAAATATTAAATGCATCCTATAGGTTTATTTGTGGTTCATATTTACTATGTGCTAAAAATAGCTTGGTTTTTTTTCTCATTTTATTATCACTTGCTCTGAAGAATCAACACTAATAAAATTTCACATTAGCAAGTGCACCTTGCACTTTGCCAGGAAGATACAGTGACATTCTGAAAAATCACTAAGTCAAAGAGTAATCTATGACACAAAACACAAAGGTTTCTCCTAACAGAATGCGCTATTATAATGACTACCTCTCATGCCATCCATCACTGTGTTTCTATTTTTTTCTGTGCTCTTCAGCCTTTCTCTACAGGACTCAGTTCTTTCACCTCCTTTCTAGAGGAAAACACTTTCAGTTCCCAAACAGCTATACTTGTTTCCCAATTACCAGCAGGCTTTGCAAAACAGAAACAGAATCTATTCCTGCATCAGTTCTTTAGGAGCCCCAGTACAAGTCAACACCAGCATTGTTAACACATACTTTAAGACAGTAAAGATGGGAGGGCTGCATTAGGCCCGTGTTCTCTAACGTTGGTTACAAATCATTCAACAAGAAAGATCATATTACTTGCCAACAGATGAGGCTGGAGATATAGGTGATGAAGAGAGTTATAAACTGAAATTGCTTCATGGGATACCCTTAAGGTTTAGGAAATTATTAAAGGCAAAGTTTGAGATGTAGAAAACAGACAGAAAAGAGTTCAGAAGCTGTATCATGGGAAGAGAAGATCATAGATCCCCTTTTCTGCACTGTGTCATGGCATTTGCCCATGACAGAAGGTGACACTCTGCCAAGAGGTCTATGTGTTTTAAAATGATCTATAAAAAAGAAACATGTGAATGGTTTCCTCAATAGCACAACTGGATCCTGTCTCAGATTTGCTTTGCTCTTTGGATCAAATGCAGGCTCGATTCTCTAGGCACTTTTGGTTCTCCATCCCTATTTTTTGTTTAAGAATGGTTTCCTTCACTTTCAGAGCAACATTAGCTTCTGATGTAATGTTTACCTGACATACAGATGTTTTATAACCATGAAGCAGTAAGAGACATCAAGCCAGATAGAGAGCAAAAGTATCAAGACTAACACAACTCAATCTCTTCATTTAAGCCTGTGCTTGTAGGTTTCTGCAATATTCAGAATTCATATTATGAGAAGTTATTAAATCAAATGATACTTCTAGCCACCACCCCCAGTCTACATTTCATGCATAAGTTCCAGCTTGTGGTCTATCAGACGTCTCAGGATTCATATTGTTGTCCACTGGAATCTTCAGGAATCCACAGAGAGACTGAGGCAGCCAATGGCCACATTGGAATATACTGGGACTGTGCCAATTTAGCCAACAATGCTCACCCAATTCTAGTCTCTATCATTTCATGTATGAAACCTGTGATGATGCAGGCTATGGATTATTTTATCATCCTAAATTCAAAGTGCAGAATAAATGTTTGTGTTGTTGATGGCAACACGAAAACAGCAGCCCCCAAAATAAGACAGTTCACTCTATTTCTTTCTGAACTCTATAAAAGGTTTATGTGGAAGGCAGATCTATTTAGGTGAGTTAGGGCTTAAAATGGCCAGGGGAAAGGAAGCTGGGGGTAGGATGTTGCTTACAGGCTATGTGTCCTATTGCTCTGTTCTTTTGGAAATCACAAATAGGCAAAATGCAGATTTCTTACTGTGATCAACTCTGAGTTTAGGGAGTCCGGATCCTCTTAGGATTTACAGCTCTAAGCTCCAGAGCCTGTGGCTCATTACCCAGTAGCTAGTGCTACTGCTCCAGGCATTATAGATTTTGATGTTGTAATTCTGGGTTACTTCCTGGCAAACAGAGCTGCTATTGCTCTGGAGCTTTCTGGAACCTGTTCAACACCTGGCTTTGTGACTATTCCATAGTCTCGGCTCCCAGTACGCTCTTGTTTTCACCGGCTGTATTCATTTCCTCTTCCCAGACTCACAGTCTTGGCCATCCATATAATCTATGCCCACCCCTAAACCCCTGACTCAAAACCTTCTGGAACTCAGTAACTGCATCTTCTAGCTGATGTTGCTTATGGGACTTCCATTCCCAAGAGTTGTTCCGTGTTTGTGTAATCAGCCCGGTCCATTCCACCCATGATAAATGATAAAAGCCTTTGAATGGGGCTTGGTAGCGACCTCACATTGTAGCACTAGGGAATGGGGCAGGATAATGTATAGAAGGAAAATGTTCTTGATTGCTCGAGGAAAGTGATAGAGGACCACTTTTATAGCTGCTGAGCAAGTACACAGCATCTTGTTTGCTAACCACAAACATTTTGTTGAGTCAGTGTGTGCAGATGTATTTGGCTTGACTGTTCCATCTGTCCTGGGTGGAGAAGGTGCTCCTCCCTGAACTGATTTAGGACATCTGGAGCAGTAGTGGCTTGAGTCATCTGTGGGTGACATGAAGTGGCCATGGCCAACATGAAGTCTCTCATAACCATCTTAAAGTATCTGAAGTGGCAGTGACATAAGCAGCCCTTAACTCAGGAAGCATGGGTTGCAGCTGTATCTGTGGCCATGCAGCTATGACAGTTTTCATGGCTGAAAAGTAGACTCTGTTAGCCACCCAAAGTTGGATTGGAGTCTTTTTGAATAACCCTGCAATGGATGAAGCACCCAGGATTGCCATGGCGACAAATGGAGGTATCTCTTAAGATGGGGCTAGTTGAATGACAGCTCCATAGTTTCGAAGGGAGAGTTGCCACTGGTGTTACAGTTGCTGCTATTTCATTGAACTTCTAGAGTGGCAGCAACATTGCTTAAAGCATCACAGGGTGCCAGAGAATAGAAAACGACTTAATAGTCAATAGAACTAGGATCTATTTCTGACCTGCAGTGGCTGCCTGGTTTTTGCTACCACTGGCTCTTGCACAGCTTCTACTGTTGAGGTTACCCAGGAAGGCTCTATACTTGTTAGCCAAGCAGTCATTCCTAGCTCATAAGTGCTTTGATCAGTTATAATGAATATATATTGAAGGGAACTGACAATAAAGATCTGACATAACATCAACTTTTTATTTCAGTGTACTTAATTTCGCAATACATACTCAACAGCCAAAATCTCCTAAGGAGTGGTTAAGTCCTACTAATATATTTAGTTGGATCAAATTGTCAAGACCTTCATCATAGATGATGGGAATAAAGGAAAAGCAAACGACTTTTACTATGAATTCAGAGGATTGGGGCAGGTAAATAAATACTGTTAATCACATTACTTATATATAGCCAAATCATATCATTTTACTAATAGAAAATTATTGACAAAAGAAAAAACCACCAAGAGGGCAAATGAGACCTGCATCACCAACAGGCAAGGGAATTGAAAGTCAAGATGAATAGGTTCTAAAAAGGCAGGAATGCTGGTTGAAGAGAAGAGCTCGTGCCTCCTGTACATCCGATAGAATCTCCGAGTCTGGACCAATTGATTAACCTCTCTGTCCTTTACTCATCCAAATTAGAAGAATGCAACCTTTTAAAGATACCATTAATAAAGATATAAGTTTTTTCTACAATGGTAATTTTTGAGGAGGGCTTCTTGTAGGAAGTGCCCACGTGTGCTCCTGAACATAGAAGACAACAGTCAACCTCTGTTGTTCCCTGGGAGTCGTCCATCATTATTATTAAGACAGGATCACTCTCTTGGCAGGACTTGCTGAGTGCATAGGTTGGCTGGCTAGTGAGCTTCAGGAATCTGCTTGTCTCTACCTTCCCGGTAGTGAGATTAGAAGCACACTATCTGGTTTTGCAAATAGAAATCATATTTTAATATCTTTTTTTTTCTCTCCAGGAAGCTTCTGAAAGGAGAAAATCTGTGTTCTTCATGTAGACGTGGGAGGTTTTCGTAGACTAACTTACCCAAGCTAGACTGAAAACTACTACTACTTCTCAAAAATCAATAGAGAAATTGTACATTACACGCTACTATCTGAGAATTCATGATCTGGTGCTGAAGGTGTATCTCAGGAGTACAGCACATGCTCAGATGCCCAAGGCTGTGGTCATGATCTCCAGTAAAATCAACATGAAATAAAATAGGTAAGAAAGAATACTGGAATATAAATTTAAGGAAGAAACACACACTGAATGAAAAGTATATATTTGCACTTAAAACTTTCTAACTGTGTTTCATGGCTCAACGAAGTTATCCATATAAGAAAAAAATATATACTTTACCCCCAAAATTAAAAGTTTAAGTTAATTTTTAGCATGTTTGTATAAATACAGACAACATTTTGAGGAACAAGCTTGTCTCAAATACCAAAAGTCAGAAAAAAAACTGTTTATTTTAAAAAGCTGAGACTAGGAGATTTCTGAAGTGAGTCTTATATACTCACAGACTGAGATAGAAAATTCTAATGAGAAAATGAATACATCTTCTTTTTAAATGTATTTTCTGAGGTTCTAGATGTTCTGATTCCTCTTTCAATCCATATTAACCAAAGCAGTATCATATGACAACAGCCTTGAATTAAATCATCTTTCAGACTTGTTTTCTAAGACATTCGATGTTTTGATTCCTCTTTCAATATTAACCAACACAGTATTGTATGGCAGCTGCCTTGCTGCAGAAGTGAGCTTCCAAATCCTTAGCACGAACATTGCCTTGGAAAGCCCCAGGACTTTCTCCTCAGTTACAGTAGCAGCTATCTGCTTTTTTTTTTTTTTTTTTTTTTTTTTTAATTAATTTTGTATTGGATATTTTATTTACATTTCAAGCTATCTGCTTTTTAATAACCATACTCCAGTATTATGAGGATTAGAGAAAGAAAAGTGGTCTAGAAATAGAAAAGAACATACAAACAACTTGGTCAAGCAGAGAAGGAAGTAGCATTAATGTCCCCTCTACATGCCCCCAAAAGAGAAAATCATATTCATTTTCCAAGAACCACTTTTCAACCCTTCTGTGCATACTGATATTAATTTCTGTCCAGATTCTACTTACTGTGATATCTTTGTCTTTTGTATGTATGACAGTTATGTGACTATGCTTAAACCTCACAGTTGCTATTTGTAAAATTTCAAACTTTCTCTACTGTTACTTCACTCTCAAACCTATAATGTGTTTTATTTATACAACCTATATCTGTCTCTTTTCCTCTGAGACTCCTTCCTCCATTAAAGCAGTCATAATATGGACTAGAAGATACATTGGCTTGGGAATATGCTATTTCTGGGAAGGCGGCCATGGACCAGTACCAACAAGAACTGGATGAAAGATACAAGGTTGAAGTGGAACCTGGAGTCTTCATTAACAAAATAATCAACATGTTTCCATCATGATTAGTGCAGGAGTTTATAATGGGAACCACAGGTGATGAGATACTAGTTTTGATTTTTTTAGAGAACCGAAATATATATTTTTGGCTAACACTGCTTTCTAGAAGAAATGGTGCAAGGATGTAGGATTTGCTTGTTGCTGTTTTCAGTATTGCTTCCCCTAATAGGTCTTCTTCCCAATTAAAATCAAAATAAAGTGTGTGTAGAGGAGAAAAAAATAGTCTATGCATGCAGTGAAAAGAATAAAAGCTGTAGAATCAAGTGGACATACCAGAGTTCTGTATCTGCCATGTTCAAACAATAAACATGAGAACATTACATTTCTAAGGCTCAGATTCTCATCTGCACAATTGAGACTATGATACTTATTTTAAAAGTCTGTTTTAGAGAATTGAATTAGATAATTAATCAAAAACCTCAAGCCGAGGAATTCTCATTTAAGCATTCTCTTAATATTAAATATTTTTATTGTGCTGAACTATTAAGCAGGGTTGACTTATTTGATTAAATAAATGTGTTTGGAAGAGAATCTCTGCTAAGATTGAAAGGAAAAATTAGCAAATGTGACCTGGACATAGAAATGTTCCCAACAAAAGTTGAAAACATGGTGCAGTCCTTCCCACAAAAGCATAGAACTTAAGTTCAGAGGCCTGGACCATGGGCAAAGCTGGGAGAGGTCACACAAGCCTATAAAAATAGCACTTGCAAGTAGAGAACAGAGGATCCTGGAGCCTGGTGGTCAGTTAATCTTAGCAAACCAGTGACATGTAGGGTCAATGAGAAACACTGTCTTAAAAAGTAAGGTGGAAACCCACGTGCCATCTACATCGGAAATCTGTGTTCACCTGTACAGATAAGTGCACATACATAGATAAGCATAGACAAACATACAATAAACATATACAAAGATGTGCTAAAAACATATTCACAATATGTTTGTGTTTTTAGATTATGCTGGAACAAATATTAAGCCGTAGTATAACTTTGGAATTGTCTCATAGCTTCCAGAAGAAAAGAATCATCCCAGTCTTCAGGTGAATTTTAATATTCAAGGTGGATCCTTCCTTTCTATCACCCTCTTTTAAAGGTTATACAGGGAATATTTCTAAAAGAAAGCATGTTACTGCATCCATACAGAATTTTTATTTTTTCCTAAGTATCCTCATCACATCATTCATTCAGGCATTGATTCAGTATTTAATCATTGTGCCTGATATTGAGCAAAGTGTTAAAATAATGAGTTAAACATTATGCAATTAAATTTGCCAAAAATATCTAAGGAAGAAAAGGAATAGTGTTACAATATAGAATCCTGTGCTAGACAGGACTTTTTGGTCAATGATGGGCTGTAGGCAGAATGATGGTCCCATCGTATAGATGCTGCCTACATCATGCCCTTGTTCCATCGATAAAGAGGAGCTGGAAGAAATGGGTAGCTAGCTTCTGACACTTCCTCCAGTGGTCACTGTCTTCACCTTCACTGTTTGTATGGGTAGAAATGAGGGATGGCATTTATTATAAACTTCCCAGCCGTGTTGCCTGTCTCTTTTCCCTCTGCATAGTTCTAGCTTTCAAAAACTGAATGTTCCCTGAGTCTTTTGTTGAAGCAAAAGATAGATATTCAAGGCAGTACAATGAGTATAATTTGAGAGTCACAAAATTGGTTCTTTGGGTAGTTCCAAGTTTTGTGGTACATCTCATTATTTCTTTTTCTTCGTATTCTTTTTTACCTTTGTGCTTTTTTAGAAGAATAATCTCAAATTTGCTTTGAAAGTGGTATTAAAGACATGCAGGAAACTCTACATAAACACTGCGACTCAACTCCTAGTGTTAATTGTACTTTTTAGTGGCCTCAAAGCATGTGCTCAGCCATGGAAGAGACTGAGACAGAGAGAGACAGAGAGACAGACACACACACAATGAGTGAATGTGTGTGTGAGAGAGAAAGAAAAAGAGGGGAAAGGGCAGAGAGGGAAGGAGAGAGAGAGAAAGAGAGAGAGAGAGATCACCAGTGGATTGTCTCAAGTAGGATAATGTGTTAGAAAGTCACATATGGAATTTCTAAAAGCTAATTTATACACTTCTGTTGTGTTTCACACAAATAAGTCCCACTGGTTAGATCTAGTTAGTTCCTATTAAGTAAAAGAATTGTGTTTCTACTGAGTGAGAGGCATTTGGAAAGTGCAGAGGTGAGTGAAAAGACCTATACAACCTCTGTCTTTTTTTTTTTTTTTTTTTTTTGGAATGTTATAGACTAACCGGTCATGAAATTCATGATCACAGTAATGGGTCAAATAAATAGAGTAGCAGAAGACAATTATTATTCAGAAACTGGAATCTGTGGATACCATCATGAAGATGGTGAATGCAGGGAAAGGCATTGAAAGATGGCTGAGAATCTGATAATAATAAGGAAGAGAGAAAAAGGAATAAGCACAGGAAATACCAGAGGAGAACACGCCCCTGGCTCAAGGTAAGGGGGTTTGTGTTTTCTCCTACAGACAATGGAAACCCAGAGAAAAGCCATCTTGTTAGATTGCTGAGGTGGCAGAGGATGGCATGCACAGCTGGTTATGGGCTGAGTGACAGAGCTGCAACTGGATCCTGAATCTGGTGCTTGGCTGTACTATTTCCTAGCTAACCTTTGACAGGATACTCAGATAATATTTATCTCAACAACAATAACAAAGCAGCTTCTTTCCCATAATGTTCTTGTAACTATTAAGAAGAATACAAAGGCAAGGAACACTGTGATGCCTGAAGTATATTTATAAAGAAAATAATTAGGATAATTATATTGTTGGCAGCATGGTTTTGAACCAAACAGTGAGAGGAGAAAATGCAGAATTGGCACCATTAGTCTTTATGAAGAAATTAGTCTCAAAATAAATATCTGTTTGAAGCTTGAGAAATCATTGGTACCCTGATCTTTACAGAAAATAGGGCAGGTAGGAGGGAGGCAAGTGGTTTCCCCAGGCTGCTCACTGTTTCTGGGAAGAGCCTTGTATTTTCCCAACATCAGGTCAGAAACATGAAAGCCTTGAAGATCAGATAGGTGAGTCTGGTTGTGAGGAGAGTATTAGCAGGAGGCAGTATGAGGAGAGCTTCGGATAGTGAGAATCCATCAGAGATGTTCTGGTCAGTTCCAGAAGGTGAGGATGCTGCCCAGACACCAATGGAGGATCTGTGTGACACCTAACATGTCAAGGACATCAAGCAGCTGCCAAGGTTTCAGGGCAGGTAGGAATAATGTTCTTATGTCTTTATTCACTTGCTAACTTGTTTTGAGATGAGGTTTATCCATGTTGGCTTGGCTGGTCTCAAACTTGCAGTTCTCTCACCTCAGTCTTTGAGGTAGCTGAGTATGCGGCAGTGTAAAATGAACTTTTCTTCCCATCTTCTCCCAGCAACCATACTGTTGAGTTCATGGGTGCATCCTTCCTGCTGTGTCTAGCAGACACTATCTAGCAGCAGATATCCCGATCCTCTGGCTGTTACAGTTTTTCTACTCCTTCCTTCTGTGATGTCCCCTGAGCCTTAGTAAGGATTGTGTACACTCCTACCTCTAGGTGAAGAGCTATAGGTAGCCAGGAGCTGCTGTGAAGGGAGAATCCATTTCCTGTGGGATGAGCTTCCACAGAGATTGTTTCCCAAGTGATTAGCCCTGGATGCATGTACATATGGGCAATGTTACATGATTGTAGGTTGTATAAAATGCACGTAGTACATATGTACATACATAATACATACATACACATACATGCATGCATACATATTGTGGGGCTTTCATGGATCCCATTTGCAGTTTAATTAAGACATGGAGGTATCTAGATAGTTTAATGCTGTTGGCCTTTTGCTGGAGCAGTGTTTCAGTTAGCTACTAACTTATACTGACTTATTTGTCATCTTGTCTCTCCCCATGTCTCTCCCTGCCTGCTTCAAGCTCCCTTCCTCTCCCTTCTGCCTCCTGTTGTGTCCATCTGCCCATCTTTCCTCAAGGCTCTGGTGTCTCCATCTCTGTCTAGAAGTTCCATCCCCATACTTTCTGCCTCAGGTTTGTGCCATCAGCTTTTTATTACACAAAAAGCCATGTTCCAGTTTGAGCCAATCAGCAGCAAGAGATCTCTAGCTCCATCTTGTAGGTTGCCTTTTGGCATTGAGAGATGCCTGACCTTCATCTTTTGGACAGGTAGAGAAGGACAAGCATTTACAAATAGAAAACGGGTGATGGGCCATGGAAATGACAATACCAAAATCCTGCCAGCACTTAGCTCTCAACAATTGAAAAGGGACTTCATACAATCCAAGAGAAGATCAATCATCCCAACACACACACACACACACACACACAAACACACACATACACACATGCGCACGCACCGCCCCCCCACTCACATATGTACATACATACATACATACATACATACATACATATCTATCCAAAATCAGGATCTGAGGAATGGCTAAGTAGACATGACTGCTTGCTGCTCAAGTATGTGTAGGGCCATGAAAGGGGTCTTGGTTTTTGGTAGAAATGGTGGCTGGAAGTAGCCTGGAGACCCTGCAAGGGATGGTCATTGATTCCACCTTGCTCCCAGAATACAGGCTCCTAACTTGTGGCATGGAACTCCATTAACCTACATCATTAAGTCATGTAGGATGCAGCCCCCCTCCCCCCAAAGAGCACAAGCAGAGGGTGTGACTACAGGCCTCAGCCTCAAGAGATTTACATACTAATGAGATACCCAAGGCCAGAGAGCTTAGCCAATTAAGCATTCTTCCCCAGACCCTTCCCCCTTTCTCCCACCCTATTTAACTCAGGTCTGCCCTGAGTTTCACAGGTGGTGCACATCTAGACTCAATCGTAAAAATAAATCTCTTAAACCCATGGACTCCACATGACTTCTGGGGCCTGCTGTGGGGAATCGCAGAGAAGGCTTTTAGTGAGCCACTATAGCCACAGCCCTCGAGCCTAACTTCCTGACGAGGAGGACCTTTCTGGCTACCCACAAGTATGAAGATCCAAGTTTGAATCCCAAGCTCCCATGTAAAAATCTGGACATGGTGATGCACATGCCTGTAAATCCAGCACTGTGGGGAGTAGAGTCAGGGGGATGACTGGGTTTGCTGGACACCAGCCTACCTTCCTATCTAGTAAAAGACCATGGAATAATGCAAAGTGATGAACAGAGCATTTGATGTTCTCTTCTTACTTCTGTATGCATAAGCATGGCTATGCAACACACACATGAAAATCATAAATACAAAGTTGTATTCTTTATGCTTAAAATTAAATATTTTCATTTAAACTTTTTAAAAAGTTTGTACCTATAATATCAGGCTTCATAGCTGCATTTTCAAACTACTCTTTGCAAGTTATCTTCCTCCATGTTTTTCTCCGTGCCTCTGAACCTCACCCTCTTTGAGCCTTTCCTCCTCCCACTTGTCTCCTCGCTGCATTCACATGATATGTGTCCTGTTGCCACCTCACTTCTGAAACACCTTCCCCCAAAATATCTGAAATTTATCATAAGCTTATAAAAAATACAAAACAGTTTGCTTATTCAGTGGCTTGTTTTTTGCTTTTATTTTTCTCTTGGAGAAGTGCTATCTATAGGTTTTATGGCAGTTCAAAGTTCTAACTAAAGGGTTTGTACAGCAGGGTGAGTACAGAATGTGCTATGTTCTTCCATGAGGACTTGATATATTTTCACTACAAGGAAATGTTATACTTTTAGTAATAAGAAACGCACAAGAAATATACATACATAGCTGTAGCCTATATGTCTAGTTCCCATAGATATAGTCCGTATGTACAATTTTTAGGTGTCTATGTGCATACACATTATTTATGATCTAATATCTATTTTTGAATGTATTTGTGTGTGTGCATGTGCGTGCACACACGTACACACATGTGCGTGCTCATACACGTGCACACCTGTGTGCATGTGCACACACGCGACCTTGTCTATGATTTTCTGTTTTACACTCCTTTGGAGAGAAAGTTATGAGAAAAAAATCAAGTGAGCAGAATATGTCGGAGTGGCATAGCTCCACAATGCTCCACAATGCTCCACAATGCTCCACAATGTTCCACAATGTTCCATGATGTTCCACGATGTTCCAGGATGCTCTAGGAAGCCCCAGGATACCCCGCGGTGCCCGGGGATGCCCCAGGGGATATTTTGTATGACCACTAGTCACAGGCTATGACAGAAACACATCTTGCATCACACACTGAAATGCTGAGAAAGCTTCCTCTGCTGGGTCAGCCTTGTGTTCTCCTTGTTCAGTTGTGCTATGTACATACATACATACAACATGTTCAGAGTGTCATGTACAACAGAAGTGAGGCAGGCAGCAGGCAGGAAGGTGGGGATGCTGGAATCAAGGGCAGAGGTGGAGTTGTTGAAGATGTGCTCTTCCCACATAGAATGCAGATGGCAATGAAAACTGAAAACTTGGCAGAGCTCTTCACAAGAACATAGTTTCATATTTGTACAATTAAAAGTCATATGTAAATGTAACAGGAGAGACAGAATGCACAAATCTACTGTTTCAGTTAAATAAAAGATGTTCATTTTGATAAGAAAATATGTTTCATTTTTAAAGCCTAGATTATGAAACAGATTGAATAGTACTAATTGTTTTGTGTTAAAAGAAGCACACACACACACACACACACACACACACACACACCTGTTCCTTAAGTTTGGCTGCACCAGAGCAGTGGGATCAGTATGAGAAAACACAAAACATTTTATTTAATACAACTATTTTAGTATTTTAGGGTTTTTTTTTTTTGCAGTATTTACTTGTGCATTTATTTATTTACTTATTTGGAGACGGAGTCTCACAGGTAGCTCACAGGCTGGCCAAGAAATTACTATATAGACCAGGCTGGCCTAATGACCAGATGTTCTTGCCTCCTGCTTCTTAAATGTTGGGGTTAAAAGCTGTGAAACACTGCAACTGGCCTTTAAAAAATGATAAATATTTTTTGTTGAAGTAGATTTAAAGACCTAAACTGGAGATATAACAATCAATGAAACTGATTGATTCAAAAACAATGAAATTCTTTCTGGTCTATATTCAATTAGCAATAGTCTGTCTTTGTTGGTTCTAGCTATAGATAGCAAAATACCATAGACTAGCTGATTTCCAAACAGATTTTTTCACAGCTCTGGATACTGGAAAGTCCCAAGCCTAAAGCTTGGTGTCTTCAAGGCCACTTCCTGGATACCAGAATATTTTCTGAAAGGTCACCTAGCTAAAGAGGCAGCTGGCAGTTTGTGTCCTTTTATCATAGCATTAACCCCACTCACAAATACTCATGATGTAATCATTCCGTGGTTTCCACTGCCCAAAACCATTACACTGGACAACTGGTTTCAACAGAGTCAAAGATAAGCAGCCTATAATTGTATTAGTCAGACATAAAAGGTGATATTTGCTAGTATACTCTCATGCATCAAATTAGAATAATTCAAAGTGTTGCATAGGGTGAAGTTCTCCCGTGGGAGACACACAGCCCTCCCTTTTGTATTAAAAATAATAATAGACTGTAGTGTGAAAATATTTTAACTGGAAAGAATTACACCAATATCTGAGATTCTTATTGCCTTAATAATAATTACTAGATGTTGTGGTAGTTGTCTTTTATTAAAACATGTGAAAAATCCCAATTTTGAAGGTCTATTCATACTCTTAAAGTTTAATGTATTATCCTGTTTGTCGCATGTCCTTTAATAATTTTGTGCTTAGAAACTGTATAGGATCATGGAAGAACAGAAACCATTTTCTTAACTAAAGTTTCCATTAAGTTCCTGTGGCCAAACTTTGATCTACAATTTCTAGAAATAGATAATGAAAATAGTGATGACCTGTACATATGTAGTTATAAATAAATATCTTGTAAAAATAGCTTTCTGATTTTACTGTTAAATAAACCTGTAATAGTTTTCTTCTTTCTTTCTTTCTTTCTTTCTTTCTCTCTCTCTCTCTCTCTCTCTCTCTCTCTCTCTCTCTCTCTCTCTTTCTCTCTCTTTCTTTCTTTCCTTTCTTTTTTTCCTTCCCAAAAGCTTCTAGAAGAAAACACAGGTAATACCCTACAAACACACATTTGAGAAAGGGCTTTCTGAATAGAACTCTGTTTGCTCAAGAATAAAGGCCAAGCTTCAACAAACAGGACCTCATAAAATGAAAATGCATCTGTACAGTAAAGAAAAAAATTTAATCAAGTGAAGAGGAAGACCACAGAGTGGTGGAACACCTCTGCCAGATACTCATCTAATAGAGGGTTAATATTCAGACTAGACAAAAATGTAAAAAATAAAAACCCAAGAAAATCAATGACCCAGTTTAAAAAGGGGTGGGGTGGGCTACAAATCTGAATAGAGATCCCTCAAAAGAAGAAATAAAACTGAACAAAAAATATCTTTAAAAATATTCAACATCCTTACTAATTAGTGAAGTTAAAACTAAATTACTTTGATATTTCATCTTAACATTTTCTGAATGGTTAAGAGAAAACCAAACCAGAACAAAACAAAATAAAAATAAACCAAATGATAATAAATGCTGGTGAGGTTCTGGAGAAATGGGAGACTGATTCACTGTTGGGATTGCAAACTGGTCCAGCTACTCTGGAAAAAACTGGGGTGGATTTTCAGAAAGCTAAATAAAAATCTACCATATGACAGAGCTATATGGTCATATAGCACTCCTTGGCATATGTCCAAGGAACTTGACATCATACTGCACAGATATTTGCCCAGTCATGTTCATTACTGTTCTATTCACAATAGCTAGGAAATGGAAACAGATGTCCTTCAGTTGATGAGTGGATACTGAAAATGTGGTGCAGATACATGATGGAGTTCCATTCAGTTGTAAAGAAAAATAAAGTGTGCAGGTAAATAGATGGACCTAAAAAATATTGCACTGAATGAAGTAACCCAGATTCAGAGAAACCCCATGATTTCTCTCATCTGTGGTTCCTAGCTCCAAATCTTCAGATGTAATATATGGTCTGGTTTAACCACAGAAACTAGGAAAATTAAAGCAGACCATGGCGGGATGTCAATTAAAAAGCCTATGGCCTCTGGATTAAGCAAGAAATAGGAGGTGGAATATATAGAGGCAGAAAGAATTCTGGGAGAGTGCCAGGTGCCAGGTAGGAAATATGTCTGGGAAGATGTGACAAGATATAGATATAGATATAGATATAGATATAGATATAGATATAGATATAGATATAGATATAGATATAGATATAGATATAGATAGATAGATAGATAGATAGATAGATAGATAGATAGAAGGGCTCTAGAGAGAAGACTAGTAGGATACAGTTGCTATAAAGCAAGAAATGGGAAAACTCATGCATGACTTAACTGGGAAGGGGTGAGGGAGGCCAATATAAAGGGTAAGAGAGGGAGAAGGAATAAAAAAAAACATAGGGAAACATAGTTGATGTTTACTTAAAAACACATTATATCTGTGTGCATACAATATACACATAATGCTTACATAGTCAGAGTCAAGTTACACCACATGGAGTGATAATAGACTATCAAAATCTTTACTGCCTGGGAAACTTCCTTTCAGGTTGTTGATTAGGGGACCCAAGAGATCCTGAAACAATATAAACTATTGCCACTGTGCATGGTTGCCTCCCAGAACTTGAAGGTAAGACACTATTGCTGAAGACACCATATACTTCATATACAGCACTTGAAGGAATTGAGCAAGAATGGATCTGGAAGTTTTCTCCCTGAGGACTGGCTCTCACTGTATCTGAAACTGTATGCCAACTGCCAAGGGAGAAAGGCAAGCAACATTCCTACTAGGTTACAAAGTGTATGGGGCACAACAACGACCAGCACAGTAGGTAGCTAGAAATCCTGTTTTCTGTTTTGGTGGTTCTGGGAGTGAACCAGGGTCTTGCCCACACTGGGTAAATGTTCTACTGCTGAATTATGTCCCCATACCTAATCCATTGGATAGGAAAATGTGGATGAGAAAATATAGGAAGCATTTCTAAATCCCAATAATTAAGTATGTTCTTAACTAAGACTCCTCCTTTTTAGTCTTTTTAAAAGGTTTTGTTCACACACACACACACATACACATGCATATACAAACACCATATACTTTTGCTTTCCAAGGAGGTTAGACTTTCATTAGTAGTAATAGTAGTTTTTTTTTTCCTCTGTCTTGAGAGTTTCCTCTTATTCTTGAGTATTATTTATGTAAATAATGTTTAATGATTTTCCTATCATGTGGTGGTATTTAAATATAGCCATTCTCAAATTAAATTAGTCTAGGTCTTCACAGGAAGCAGGTGACCTAGCCATCTGGTGTATCGGAAGGGCTTACAAATGACACTTGCTCATAGTCAGGGACATCGGTAGAAGGTAAGAAAGTACTTGAGAGCCATTTTCACTCCAGACTAAAGGGTGAAGGGGTTGGGTGGTCCCTGCTGAGGACAAGAATGTAAAGACTCTCATGAAGGTGTTTTAGTTGCAGGTAAGGGACACAGCCATTGCCATTACTACCTGGCAGGCAGGGCGGAGGATAGATAAGTACTCAGATTTCTCACTGGCCCTGCTCCCAATATCCCCAATGCTGTTTCCCATTGGACTTACTAAAGGAGAAGAGAGACCATAGACATCTGTTGACTAGGGTGCAGAGATGTCAGTCAGCCTCAGGAGAGACCTAGGTGGAGGAGAATGGAGACTAGCCTCGAAAATATCCACCATATATATTTTTTCAGCATTTCTGTGAACCCATTTTCACCAATGTATAAATAAAGCTATGAGAATTACCTCTGGATGGAAATGTTAATGGCTAGTTAGTTAGTTGGTTAGTTAGTTAGTTAGTTAGTTAGTTAATAGTGCTAAGCAAATAGCATTTCATGAAGGAACCATAAGCTAAGCTTACTAGTGACTGAAAGATAGAGAACTTGCTTTGAGTCTTTTACAAATGACTAAAACCACATCTCACCAGGAATCATTGTCCTAGTTTGGTTCCATAGCTGACATTAATAAAACCTGTAGGATAGAACTTTTGATTTTTCTATCGAGGCACAGAAGGACTCCATAATGGCACAGCCAAGTGGTCTTTCCTAAGAGTTAGCCGAGCAGGCAAAGGCCTCTGGCTCTGTTGTTTGTGCTGACTATTGGAGAACAGGTACAAGGCCAGATTTCTAGGGGGTCAAAGGAGAGTTCCAGCAGGACAAGGAGTTGTTCTCCATTCTATTAGTTTCTTTAAGAAGAAATCAGCATGCAGCATGAAAAAGAAGTCAGTTCATGGATTTGTTTATTATTTTTTTTAGTATGAATAACATTTGGAGTTATGGTCTGCCATTTCCTTGTCATGGAATGCTGACTAAATGGGGAGCAAGCCCTGTGCTGGTGTGTGAGGTACCATCAGGATGTCTACTGAGAGCAGCCCTCTGGAAGAAAAGCATACAAGACGGCACTTTTTATTTTCCTTAGAGAAAAATGCAGATTTTAAAATTTTAGCTGTTTCTCCTTTAGCAAGATATAAGGGACTATTTATTAAATATGAGTGTGAGACTATGGCAGCCTAAAAACTTTAATCTTCATCCAAATACACTAGAGGACTGGAAGGCATGGAGAAAGCTTTACTCCCAAAATGATTCTTAATTATCATTTTCCCTGGAAAGTTATAGGAACCCTTATGTGTGTTGGATAGCATAGGTTTTATCCGACAATGTGATTTGTGAATATTCTCTACCGTTTTGTACATGTCCTTTTAATTTTGTCCCACCATCTATTTATTGTTAATGAAAATGACAACCACTAATTGAGTTCTTTCTAACTTCAGTATTATACAAATGGAAATAAAAGTTAACTCCTCTGACTTAGTGGACTTTTCCTCCCCTCCCCCACCATTTCCCTATTTTCCCTAATACTGGGAACATTTAACTCATATCCATTCCCACAAACTTTTTCCCTCTTGTTTGTGATCTTTCAGATCCTTATTTCTGTAGTTTCCTCTAGTCTAATATATCTGACCCTTTCCTCCCTCTCTTTGCTCTTTAAAGACAATTAGAGATTAGAAAAGATTCAGAACATTTCCCTACAAGGTCTGTTTAACTAAGCCCCACCTCCACCAGCCTCACGAGAATTAGAAGTCACCTGAGGAATCAGAAGACGTTATCTTTAAAATGTTTTGTACTTTGACAATTTCATGTACATATGTAATATACTCTGATTACTTTGTACCCCATTCTCTCATGTCTCCCTATCCTTGTCAACCCCTCATCCTTCCTGTAGATCATTTTCCAAGATTTCACAGCTTTCTGGACTGGTTTTGTAACCAAGCAAAACACGTCCCAAGCAAAGTGATGGGTCCCTAAACAAGAATTCAGACTCAAACCCTGGTATTGGCTAAAACAGGAAATGGCCTCTTGATTGCTAACTGTTGGAACACCTAGAGAGTAATGAGCTTACTGATGGCAAAATCCTAAATGTATATTATTGTGCTCTAATCACATCTGCGGGTGCAATGGTGTGGTGTAGTATACGTAAATCCCTGGGGTGTCTTTGCATCCCATCAAAAGTGAACTCAGCCTTGGATCACAGGGCTTTCAGCTCATTTGTCTTTACTGTGATTTCCTCCCCACAGCTCTGCTTCCTCATCCAGGGTGATGCATTGGATTGTGACACATGGGGGCTCAGTGAAATTAACTGTCTTTCCCGTGGGAAATAATTCATCAGGGAATGGGTAAAGTTGTGGGAAGAGATAGCAACAGTGGAGAAGATAGAGATTACTTAAGAGTCACTCAGTGTTCACTAAGAAAGCAACCACCTGTCCCCTACACCTTTACTACAGAAAAAGAAACACTCAATTTGGCTGCTGTAAAAAAGAAAAAACAAAAACAAAACAAAAACGAAAAACAAAAAACAAAACAAAAAATCCCCTACAATTCTAATTATAGCTGTGGAAGTTACTATGCTTATTGGGGGCTATTTTACGTCTCTTTTCTGTGTATTTCTTTTAAGAGTGGTGGCTGACATAGGATGTGTCTTCCTGCCTTTTCTAGACTTGAGAACTTAGGTGCTTAGCATTCACTGGGAATGCAGATTCCCATCCACTTAGGGTCTATATTGAGTTTCCACCCAGGGAAGTAAAGACAGGAGAGGTTTAGTGACCTAGAGTCATTCAAATTATCTTCTAAATATACCCTGATGGCTGCCTGTAAGTCAGACAGTATGCTTGACTAAGCTAGGGGAACACAAAGAGAAAAGTAGTGATTCTTGTTTTATTCATCTTAGATGAACCTGATACAACACATAGATAATAATTTATGGTTATATTGTTTTTGACAATTAAGAAATGGCTTAGGATAAAAGGTGAGCAAAAACAAGAAATGTGAAATGTCTACCCAATAGAAAATCACTATCATCATTTGTAAAAAGTGCAGCAGATACACGTGTGCAAACTGTTATAAGGCTTGATTACCTAAAGCCATTAGCTGTAGAATGTACTATGTCCAGCATGATAGTCCATATAAATGCATAATGTGCACACCATGTTAGAGAGTCCTTCCTTTATTATCAGATGCATAGCAAACAGTCTTAGAAGGGCACCATCTCACGCAGCTCCTGTACAGCATTGGAATGTGCTGCTGCTCACACTACACTGGGATGTTTGTTGATAGTCTAGAAGTCATGGGTGATACCACTTCACAAATTTGATAATTTGGGCTAACTTTGGGGAGTTTAAGTGAACAGGATTTAAAACGGTAGTCAAAACGAGCTTTAACTAACTATTATTTATAATTCCTTAGTTGTTAAAGGAGATCATTATAACATCAAATATATCAAATGCTAATTTAAATATAACTGCAATGGAACAGAGTACCTGTTTTACAGGTGCCACCCATCCAGGAGATAAAAGGACATACATCAGTCAGATGCAAAATGAAGGTGGCCAGCCCTGCCTTCCTTAATAACTTAGCCTTATGCAATGGGTTATGCAGATTGGAAAGATCCACATCCCAGATTCTTAGGGGAGGACAAGCTTAGTGTAAGTGTTCTCAGTGACAGAAAACTTCTCCAGCATTCTGGGTTAAAAACCAAGCAAGCCTGGGCTGTCGTTATCCTGATGTCCATTGGCTCGTCTGTCTCAGAAGATGCAGCTGAGTGGATGAAAAGGCACCACTAGAGGGGCCAGGGAGGAAAGTGTATCTTTCACTCTGGTTTATGTTGCAGCAAAGTAAAATTCATAGAGGTCATCTGAATCTCAGGAGAAGTAACTAAGTGAAGTTCACAGTGTCACATAGGGCCCACAGTATTAATGGGTGGGAGAGGACTGAACTTGAAAATGATTTTCAAAGCCCCTTTAGTAGCAGTGGATACTGGCAGAACAGGAGGTAACAAGATCTGTTACCTGGCCGTGAATGCAATTTTTGTATCGACAGCTTGGTACCATATCCAATCTGACTGGCCTAGACTAGGTAGGTCGTATATTGGCTGACAGGGAAATAAGAACTAAACAATAAAAATATACTACTACAGTGCCTTTGGTTACTATGGCAGATGAATGCCTGGACATCTGTAACGGCAGCACAAAATGGGAATGCAATGGTCAGTTGAAAGGTGGAGAATGACAGTACCCCATGAACTGGGTACTTAGACAAGTACCTCTGCTCAATACTTTCTTTTGGTATTGCTTCATTTGGCATTCACAATGACTCTGTGAGTTGGGCTTTACTGTTGCTGTTAGATCCCATTAGTAACTTAGTAACTTTCTCAAGATGGTAGGGACATCTAACTTAGGAATTTGTCCTTTGCTCCTGAGTCAGTTTCCTTCCTCCCTCCTTTCCCTCCCTCCCCCTCCTCTCTTTCTTTCTTTCACCTGCTGTTTCAGATTCCCATCTCTTCTTACTTTCTTCTCACTTTGTGTAAGAACAAAAACATTTAAAACACTGCATTGAAGAGGTAAAAGACAAAGCAGCCAATGAGTTTTCTTGGTCTGAAGCAACCAGTGGCTTCTCATAGCCGCAATCTCTATGCTTGCCAGACTTCCAAACAGCCATTAAAAATGGATTCTTATTTTTCCAATAATAGAAAGAAGCAGTTATGAATTAGATTATTGGAGCAAATGATATATCTCTCAGTTAAGAGCTAAATGAAGATAAGTGTTTAGAATCATGGAATTATTCTATGTATGTATGTATATATATATATATTTTGTAATTTGTAAATTATTTTAAGTAAATGGTTCAGCCGCCTGCTTAGAAAACTGTGACTAGATCTCATTTCGCCACCCACGCTGGCAGTCAAATCAGAATACACCGCTGTAGCTTTAGTGTTACTCAGTATCTTTTGCCACATTCACAATGAAACTTCAACTCCTCATCACAGGAGGGTGATTGATTAGTCTACTCTGCCTTTTGAGCCTCCTATCTTGCCACACCCTCTCAAGCTCTTTCTCTTCTCATTGTCCCAAATGCTCAACCCACTTTCTACCACCCTGGGGGAATTTAGGCTCCTTTCAATGAGGCTTTATGGTTTAAGTCTTCATATTTGTCTTACTTTTGCCCTTTAGCCTGTAAGTGCTGAAGAGAGCTATCCTAACCACTCAAACTCAAGTGGCCTTCTTTCCTTTAGCATATGTAAATTTCTTCACAGCCCGATTAGTGCCTGGAATCCCGTTGGTTATTTGTTAGTCTGTTACTGATTTAATGATTCTATTCTCCAGAAGATAAACTCCAGGAGATAAGCCTGCTTGTTTGTCTTGTTCAAATTCCATACCCCAAGCCGGCGTCCATAACAAACCGTACAAACATAAACCGTCAAGGGAAAAATGTGTCTGTTTGCTCAGTCTTACAATGTCTCTACGCATTTCCACTTGTTTTGCAAAGACTGGGTGATAGCAGGGTAGTACAGTCTAGATAAAGCCAGAGCATTCTAGCAAGTTAATAGCAATTGTGGACTAAAATCAAGGTGAATGTTCAGAGTAGGTTCCTCAGGTATGCTGTGCGCCTCCATTCTGGATGAAAGGCATAGGAGACTTCTGGTTTAAGACTTCTCAGGCCATTCTCAGGCCATTTACACAGAGCAAAGTGGTCTCATAAATGTTTTATATCTATCTATCATTATCTTTCTTTCTTTCTTTTTCTTTCTTTCTTTCTTTCTTTCTTTCTTTCTTTCTTTCTTTCTTTGAAATATAGTCTTATGTAGTCTTATGAGGCTAAACTAATTTTGTAGCTAAGGATGACCTCAAAAACCTGATTATCCTGCCTCCTGTAACCCAATGTTAGGATGACAGGCATATATGAGCAGATCTCGTGATCTTTGACTTTTTGGAGACAAATATCTTACTAGTGTAATGACTGGACACCTAGATTGTTTACAGTGGCAGGTGTAGTATAGTGCCTTCCACATAATTTATGTTGTTTAAAGAGTATAACTTGAATTTATTAACATAATCTTTATTGAATTCCACTCAATAGACAGTATGTTTTAATTTCCATTTATAGGAAGGACATTGAAAACTGACATCAAGGAACTGGTACAAGGTAACATTGCTATTAACATGCAGTGTTAGGACCAAACCTCAGGCAGTCTACCCCCAAACCCGTATTTTAAAATATAAATGCTATTTGCTTGTTATGACCATGGGACACAATTTATCCTTCAAAATACTAAGTCAGAGAGCTTCCATGGAGGCAAAATCAGGATGATTCCTGAGTGACTCATGAACGCATGGAAATCAATAGTGCAGTTCTCATCAGGGCAGTATTGGCAGAACTAACTGTGTTTTAGGCTTTAAATTTTCTTGTACAATGGTCCTAAAAAATGGCAATAAAAGAAACAGGACAAACACCACTGAGTCACCAGCTTCCAAGGTCCCGAGTGGCGCTTTATTGATGGCAGGTAGATTGCACTTCCTGGAACATATTGTTTATGAATACGGATGTTTTTCTGGCAGTAGCAGATCGGTGAAGGGTTTACCTATCATGCTGGCCTGTGAGCATGATGTGTTAAATAATTGATCAAAGTGGAATGGCATTGTTGCTCCTCCGTGCACAGAGCCTCTGACTAAGATGATATCTGACAGTAGAGATGATAGTTGGGCCAGGGCAATGGCACCAAGCTTGAGAGAGATGCAAGCCATAGACAACAGACTCTGTCCTGCTGTACATAAGCACCCCTCTAGGTTGAGTGCAGTTTTCTGAGTATAAACATGTTTTTAAATTATGAGTATGTTCTATTTCATTAATTTGGGACTAATAAAGCTATATTCTGATTCTACTAAGTTTTTCTTTAAAATAAAAGACAACGCGCAGCAGAATATAGTAACTCAGATAGAGAAAGAAAGCAACTATTAAGATGACCAGAGTGGCAAGCATCACTGTATTGAAATATCTCTTTTTATAACTGAACTCAGTGCGCCTTTTCACCCCATTTAAAAAGCCCTCCAGGTCGTATGTTTGGGAGTTTTCTGACGTCACATGAATTGGTTAAATGATGAAATCTGGCCACAGCACAGCTGCTTTTGCTTTCTCTGACTCACATCTCAGACAAGACTAAATCCAGAAGCAAGGACAGTCGTTTCCGTGATTCTCAGAGTAGTGCAAGGTGGATGGGTGTTCTGGGAGGATGGATAAATGTATTGGGGTGTATCTGGGTCTGACTCAGTCAAATCTGCTTCCCACAAGACCTGCTTGAAGGCTTTTGATGGTATGATTGTGCAGCTGAAACTCAATAGGCACTGTAAATGCTCTGCCATCTGCTGTGGAAACTTCTGCTTCTCAGTTTTAATCATGGTCGTGATCAGTCAGTGGAGATGTTTCTATGAAGATTGATAACCTGTATTAAGTCATGTAGTCATAAGTTCAAACTACTCAGCAGCTACACAAACTAAAGATTAGTTTTTTTCTAGCCTAGACTAGCCCCCTCCCCCACCCCAAGATTCACCCTCAACTGAGAGCCGTTGTTAGAGGCATGCTAAAAAGACAATCTAAACTTCCCTTTCGCAGTTCTAACCACCGGAAATTAAAGCTTGATAGACACAAATAGAAGCATAACAGGAATTGAAATTGGATACTTGAATTTTCCCCAACTCACTGCCTTCCAAGTCCTTCAGAGTCACTGATGTCCACTCACCTATAATCTTTCTATCATACTCTCTGAAAACTTGGTAAATGTATTTCCAGTGACACAAAAATATCTAACACATGCTCTTCTGAGTGTATAGTATGATGAATCTTAGTTGGGAAAACCCCTTGTCATCATCTGTTTTCCAATACCCACCTTTTTGTAAAGAAGTGATACATTATTTGAAAGAGTCAACTTTGTCATTTATTTTTTTAAAAAACACATTTTAATCATCATTTTTGTAGTTCTGGGGAATCTATCCCAGGACCCCACTTCACTTGAACCAATAGCACTGAGCCTTGTCAATGTTTTGAGATATCAGCCTAAGAAATAAGAAAACAAGAGTTGACAAAACTGTAGGGCTCTTTTTTTCCAGACTCAACCAATGAATCTCAGTTTCTGGGACTTAGTAAACAATACTTAGCTTTGCCCAGGATTGTAAGTCAAACTGTCAGTATGCCAAGTTTGCTAACGTCACTACTGACAGGCTTTTCCGTACCTTGCCAATAACACAATTCATTGTAGTTTTAAAGAGCTCCAGAATGACTGTTTTGTTTTCTTGCCAAGGTTTTAACTTGTCACACTTGATTCTCTGAGGTAAAATCAACTCAGGGAAAAACTAACCCTTGGAGAAAGCAACCTTGGTTACTAAGCACAGGACTGCCACATATAGGGGATTTAAACCGCTTTTGGGACTTCCATGATAAACTTATTTGGAATTGACATTAGTGATTTTTCAAAGTCAAAAATAGCAACAGACGTTGACTAAAGAAAACAATAAATCAGAAAGCATGGCTAATGCCTGCACAAGTGTGAACATGCCCGCACGCACGCACACATGTATTTGAGTATAGGTAAATGAAGAAAAATACATTTCACATGAAGTAATTAAGGTGCAAACAAGGAGGAAGTTGTACTGGTGCAGCAGTGGTCAGAACGGCTCTAAAACTGTTTGAAAACACAAATAACTTATAAAAAGTGAAGCCCCGGCACTAAAATCCAAGGCTACAGTGGACATAGAAATATCTGCTTTAGAAAATGGAAAATGTGAAACTGTAGCAGATTGAACAATTTCTGAAATTAAATTCATAGTGGGATTAATTATTATAGAAAAGTCAAGTACAAAGCAAATTCAGTAAATTTGTTGCCAATATAATGTCTTCCCCTAAAATGCAGAGATTAAAATCTTTTTAACTCTCACTGAGTCAATCATGTGTTATCTGAATGTAAATAGAGAATTGCAGAAATGCCAAGGCTATCTATCTACCTATCTATCTATCTATCTATCTATCTATCTATCTATCTATCTATCTATCTATCTATCACTACAACCAACCAATCAGTCAGTCAGTCAGTCAATCAGTATCTTACAAATAAAGAGGTGTTGACATTAATGTTCAACTCTTTAAATCAGCTAAGAGCAATTTAATAGAAAGTGCTTCTGCCAAGGAGGCTGTCTGTGGTTGTCAGCACAAGACAGCACCCTTCATATTTCTCTGATGCATTTTATTAGAGAGAACTTAGTTGAGATCCTAGGTAGGAGCCCCGGCACTAGCATGCAGAAGCTGACTGACTCCAAGCAACTCACTCAAAGTCTCTAGGTGTAGTTTGCTCATCTGTAGCATATAACAACAACAACAACAACAGTCTAACCACATGTTTGGGTGTCAAATACAACAGCATCTGTGATTGTGCTTGGTTCATGTGAAATGCTAATAAAGGCATGGTGTAGATATTTCCCAACAGACTGATTCTGTGAAATACTTGCTTTGATTTCACAAAGTGATTCAAATGAAAGCTCATTGAAAGGTGAGCACATATGCCTGCTCTCACACAGTGTAACTTTGTTTTCCTAGTTGCAACCAATTCCCTATCTGGAAGGTATGTAGACATCCCTCTGCCCCCCCAACCCTGCAAATGTACTACAGATATGAACTGATCTAAAATTGTTTTCTTGCTGGTATGTTGCCCTGTGCAAGAAACAGTTGAGAAGCCTTTTCTACTACCATTCAAATGTGCCAAGAAAAATGGCTACCCTTTCATATCTTCCACTAGTGTGGACATGTACCTGCTCCAAACACAGCCAAGCCTGTTTGATGATATCTCCTTCATACCACTTGACTGTCCTTGGATTGTTGTCAGCTTTGATTTTATACACTGTTTAGAGGCTATATACTTCATATGATTACTTTCCTTTTATGTTATTCCCACCCAGTTAAAGATAGGCCTGCTATGCCTTTCATAATTGATTCCCTCATTTGTTAAATTTATTTTCAACACGAGTTTTCTAGAGGTTGCACCAGAACCAGATCCTATATATATGTAGATATTGGTGGATTGCAAGATACTATACAATATTAAATCCCAGTATACATAATGAAGATGAATACATTAAGCAATTTCAGTTGACTCATTTCAGTCGAGTCATTTCAATTAAAACAAACAAACAAACAACAAAGAGAAATATAAAACTGGCCCACCTAGTTTTCATTTACAAAGAGAAACTACCATGAAGTGAATTAGGACGTAGGTGAATTCCAGTTTGTCTCACATTGTAACTTAATACGTGTGCACCTGTATACATGTGTATTTGAGATCTGTGTTGGGGTATTGTTATTCTGGCTGCTTGACTTTATTATTTCTGAAGGACTTCGTAGGACAAGAACTCACAGACTCTGCTGTTCTTACTTTGGTAAATTTGTCCTGAGTTTTGACTTCTCTGCTCCAAGGGTACTGAACTAGTTAATCATCAGCAACTGTGAGACCACATAGACCTGTACCCAAGGAGAAAGCTGACATGTATCCACTCCAGTTTTCTAAGAGTACCTTGCCATCCCTGACATGCCACTTACAGAGAATCCAGAGTCAGAGTTTAGACAGTTCACATAGATGCAGGTAGTCAAGTGCCTTACCATGAAGAAAAGGAAATTAGTAGCTATGCTTTTCCCTTAGCAAGTTTTCAATGGGCATATGTCAATCAACTGACACGTATTTAGGTGTGTTATTCTCTTCCCCTGTCTAACGCCACTAAAAGCCTGGCCAGGGAAGGGAGTCCTCGAGGACTAAGTTCATGATCTTGGATGGTCTACTTACTACCTGCTTCAGGCTGTTTGCCAGAGTCTCACAATCTATTGTCTACACAAACGTAAAGTTTCGTTGTTGTTGTCATTGCTGTTAAATTCTGGTAGGTGGTTGGTTGGCTTGTTCTGTCTGTGCTACAGCTCAGAGAAGAACAGGAAACTGCTCGCAACTCTCTTGTACTTGCTCCAGCAGTGGAACTGGGAGTGCCAGCTGTTGCTGTCTTTCCTGGGCAGCATGACCCATAGTTCTGGATGAGCAGTTACAGAGAACAGGCATCAAATCATTCCCTTTAATCTATGGACTGGCATATCTGTGGGCAGTTGGTGAATGACCTACGGACTCTGAAAAACTGGCAGACTTTCTGAGATACTGATGTAGATACGATAACGTAGAAAATGAGTGTTTAGAAAATGTTTATTAAGTGGCTGAAGCATACAGTGTAACGATCGGGATAAAAGTTCTCTGCTAGCTATGGTGGTGACCCTGGACCAGGAAGATAAATGGTAATGAGAACAAGTATCATACCCTAAGTTTAGGTTGCTAAGATAATGAAGGTATTTAGTGTCTTTATAGTTTCATAAATCATGAATCATTTCTTCTTAATAAATAAAGTGTAAGAAAAAATTAATAAGGTATGAAAGTCACACATCTAATAATCTGATAGTTGAAATCCAAGTTGGCTTTCTCTGAGTTCCAGGCCTTTCTTCCTAAGAGATTCCAAGATGGTGCTGGCAGAGTAAGGAATGCTGGTGTTTGGAAGAAAGGTCTTTTTTCATTGAAATGCCTTTGTCAACAGCAGCTTATTTACATTTGTGAAAACACTTCATCTATGATAAGGCTTGCAGTACACTGACAAGCATGATGGCCACACCACACTTGGAGCCCATCATCTATTCTATTGATTTTAAATCTTGGAACTTAGGAAGAAAACTGTAGAAAATTTTTTGGTGGTTAAAATTCTGAAAATCAGGGGCTGGAAAGAAGGCTCAACTGTTAAGAGCGTGTGTTGCTTTTCCAGAGAATCAGGTTTGATTCCCAGCATCAGGCAGATCACAACTGTCTGTAGTTCCAGCTCCAGGGGACTTGACACCTCTGGCTTCTCTGTGCACCTGCACTCATGTATACATAATATATATATATATATATATATATATATATATATATATATATATGATAAAAACAAACCTTAAAACAATTCTGAAAAATGATGGCCTATAAGAAACAACTGAAGGAAAAAATATCCACCCTAGAAAAGGAGATATGTATGTATATGTATGTGTATATATGTGTGTGTGTGAGTGTGTGTGTGTGTGTGTAGGTTACACAGTTGATGACTGTGAACTGAGTTAGTCTGAACTGAGTTTGTCCCTCATTCAAAATTCATCCTCAGCCACACTGTTTCAAATACACAGCATAGGAAGAAAATGTTCAATTTCCTCATTAATGATTTGTATGTTGACTGTTACTGAAATAATTCTATTTAATTGATTTAACATTTCCAAGTGTTTAATTATAGGTAATAGAAGTTTAAAACTGCATACACCATTCATATTATATTCTTACTAAGAATCAGTGATTTCTAGGTACTACTTTATCTATTTATATGGTGTGTGATTTGGGCTGTTGACTAACTCTGCAACCAAACAACTGAGCAGAACACAAGAACATGGCACTCTATATGGCTTGTGCTTCCTCCAAGTATTTAAGTCTCAGCAGAGGTAAAATTCTTATCTAAGGCAACTCAAGACACCTCAATTCAAGTCTTTTAGTGACTAAACTAACAGCTGCAATGACTTTTTTTTTTAATGCAATCTGGGAAATCATTATGTCATGCCTAACCACATTTGCTATGATCTGCTATAATTAGCTGTAAGGTATAAGTCTACAGATTCCAAAGAAAGGAATGGATTGTAGAACAACATACAGCGTAGAGCTACTCTTATAGACATCTTACAAAAGGTGACCTCTACTTTAGTTACCTGAGTTGACCAAAAGTTAATAAAATCTCCTCTGTCTGATTCACAAAGCAATTTCTGAGGTTTAATTAAAATCGCAGATAAGGAGATCAATGAAAGGTTTTGTATAGAGAACTTAAGTCTTAGACTTAAGCACACACACACACATATATTTAAAAATATATAAATATCTACTACTTTGTGAATATAAAGATGAAAATACAAACTGTTTGTTTTAAAAGCTGCCTACATCCAAAAGAAGCAAGCATCAGTACAATTTGATGTCACAGGGTCAAATCACACGATAAAGAAATATTTCCAGGTTTTGTTTTCTGGTTTTGTTTTGTGTTTATTTAGAAGTAGCTAATAGATTCATGCTCCTGATTTCCAAGAGGAACCATATTCAGAAATAGTAAAAATGTTCTATTTTTATAAATGGCTTTAAAGCCAATTCTAGGCCATGAACAAAGGCTACATCAACATTATCAACAATTGTCTATAATCTAATCAATGTTGTTGGTTCTGAGACTTCCTAGTAAAGGTACCATTCTAGAACTAATTGACTTTTGAGCTTTCTTCCCCTTAAGGCATCAATAGGGAATAGCCTATGTGAAGTTTGTTAAGAGGCTCAGTTTACATTTTCCTTGACCTTCCACTTTAAACATTGATTTTCATTATAATGAATAAAATAATTACTATTTTTTCTTTAAACTTATGAGTGTAAATTAATGAGTTACTTTTTGGTGACTGGATACTTTATAATAATCCGTTTCAGATTTGCTTTATCCTCCCCAAAGGCAATAAAGTTTAGAGCATGGCTCCTTGAGTCTCTCATATACCACTGGGTTGTTCATGCCTATACCTTCTGAAACGCCCATCTGATGAACGATTAACTGAAGTGGGCAGTAAGATGTAAGAGAACATGAAACAACATATCATCAACAAGCACTTGAAACCCAAAATAGAAGCAAAACACCCTGTAGTGTTTACAAATGATAACAGAATTCTGCACTGCCCACTCATCATGGCTTGCTTGAAATTCCAGTCCATGTAGTACTTACAAGACTTCGGCTTTCTCTTTTTCTCCAGAATGAAACCAGATCCACATGACTGAGCAGTAGGCATATGTGGGCTGGTTTTTATGGTCTAGAGGAAGTTCAGTTCATTCCAAACATGTGCTCTTTTAAATGGCAAAGGCTCTCAAAAAGAATTTTGAAAATTAACATGTTCTAAAGCCCTTGGAAGGAATGTTCACTTAGAAGACGAGCCGGGAGGCCTGTGGATGCATTTGCTGCTGTTCCTTTTCTTATATAAACAAAAGATGATGGAGAGCACGGATGTCAATGTAGTCCTCCAGAGAGATGGGCCACTACCAAATGAGCTAAAAAGAGCATTTGGCCAATAACCCTAGCCAAACCTAGAGAAAACGCCTTTCTTGTCAGTTTACAGGAAAAAACATGGGCCAGGTGACTCTGTTAGTACCAGAAGAAACAGCAGACTGGCTCCAATGGAAAGTTCCCATCTTTTCTGGCATTAAAGTAAATACTTTAAAGTAAGTAGAGTAATTGAGGAATTGCCATATTCCATTATATTAATGTATGCAGTATAGACCTACCCTAAGACCCGTTGGATACCAAAGGCTAACTTTTAATAAATACTTCTTAAATAAGGATTCCATCAATTTGTTTAGTCAATATCTTAGACCTAAAGAAGAGGCGGATAGTGTAAAGGTTAAGGGTGTGTGACTTGGAGTCAGAATCCTGAGGTAAAATCAAGACTTACTGTTCATTAACTCCATAATCTTGTGCACGATATAGAACAGTCTAGAGCTCAGTCAACACTTCGCTCTTCGTTCTTCTATTTCTCTTTTGAAAATTCATCATCGATGAGTTAACGTAAATTTTAAAAACTAATACAGTATTTTAAAATATTATATGTTGATGTTATTACAACATCTTAAAAACGTACATGGGAAAAGGGCTAAGGTAAAAATTTTGTTTTAGCTGATTATTTTCTGGAGTAGATTTAACCCAGGTGATAAGATTTCTTTCCCAGAACTTAGACTGAGTCACTAGAAGACCTCTCAAACATGTCAGGTGAAGTATGGTAACTGGGTTCAATGACTGGAATCCGCTGCACCTCTTATCAAAATACAGATGCCATTGACACATAAATGTCCGTTTTAATATGTTTCCTCTTTCTGCTTGAAAGGATTTCCCCTTCACAATTAATAGGGTTCTAGAATCAGCTGAACTAGGTGTGCTGTGGCCTCAGTTTGGTGTGCACTATGTGTCCAGTATTCTCACTTGCACACTTGTTCCTTTGTCCCATGTTCACAACTGGGAGATGAGTGAGTTTTCATTTTGAACATGAGAGAGGCCCAAGCCAGGAGAAAATAGTTATTATGATTTTTAACCCCGGTTTTGTGTTTTATTCTCTCAATGCTAACAGATGTTGCAAGTAGGGAAGAAGGGAAGAAAGGGAGAAGAAGGGGGAATAGAGAGTGAGGAAGGGAGTCTTCCTAAGGCACCCCAAAGCCTGGCCATTTTACCTCCTTTGCTCTCTTATGAGACTGCTCCTGCATGCATTACAGTCTTTCTAATGTCTGACTTTTTAGTTCCATTGTTAGAGGGTCAGGAGATGCACCCTAAAGAAATTTCAGCTTGGACAGCTTAATAGCCTTGGCTTTTGTTGTTGTTGTTATTTTTCCCTTCTTCTTTTCTTTCATGGAACATGAAAGATATTTCAAAGATATGTAGAAATTCTAGAAAATTTTTGCCAGATCTGTTATCTTGGTAAACCCATTTCAAGTAGTTGCCTGAATTGTTTCATTTGGGAGCAAGGGGCCTGGTCTTGGTCAAAGAAAACAACCAAGCAAACAAACAAATCTAAGAAACACTTTGGGATCCTGTTGGCTAATATCATTGCAAGGTAATATCATACCAAGAAAGTAGGTAGACAAGAATTGTGTTTGAGACTAAAGAAAACATCTGAAAAACAAACAAACAACACCAAACCAAACAAACAAACAAAAGCTCAAACTTGTTTTGCAAAATTTTTCTGAATGATTGGCACTCAGTGACAGTAACTGAATGCATAGCATCTTTGTCTTTGCCACATTGCTGTTCTCTCTGATGTAGTAGTCTACCAGGCCAGTTTTGTCCTGGCAAGCAATTAACCAACAGGCCCACCCAAGGGGTAAGAACCAGAACATCAGAAAGCCTGCAAGTGTTGAGGAGTGTTCACAGTGGTTGCTTGTGGGGATTTATTTAACATGAGCTCATAGATGACAGGTTCTTTCCACACATTCTTCAGAGCTTCAGGAAGACAGCACAAACAGGAAAACCAAAGATGTATTCTGGCCGTGTTAGTTTGTCTGAGTCTTACTTCTGGTGGCCTAGGCTAACTTGACAAACCCTATAACGAAAAGGCTTTACAGCTCAGAAAATTCTTATGAGTGTCCATTTGGCTTATGCCCCCTTCTCCTAGCTTGACAAGGGAACAGAATTTTACCGAAGGTTGTGGTTTATGACTGAAGACTGTCCATATTGAACTCGATGAGTTCATGGTTGTTATAACCTTGTATGGATGTGATTAACACTGTACCACAAGGTACCCATGGGTGACTCAGTCTAAACCTGCAAAGACTGAAAGTTTCTTCATTTTTAACCTTACCAAAAACAATCATCTTTTGTAAGGGAGGCATCTCTTTCAAAGGCCTCAGTCCATCAAGGACCTCTGTAGACCACCAAGGTCTTTTTACCCATATTTCTCCCAAAGCAGACAAACTAGCCTTGGCTTTCAGCTTAGGTTACTTTTTCAGAGTCATTTCATATTTGGGCTAGGCTTTACTGGGAAGGCCACTTCTGGAGGATCAGCTCTTAGGTTATGTGCAAGTCTAAGTCTATTCAGACTCACTGGAGTAAACAGCAGCTATATTCTGTATTGTACCCAGCTCTGCACTCTGCACAGAAGCTCTGGCAAAGATCACTGAAAAGGCCTACTTCCTCATTTTCAAAAGCAGAAGATATGAGCCCTTTTATTTCATTTGACAGTTAATTTACATGGAATCTGTAGGACACAGCAGAGCCCAAATAAACACTAGACTTAAGTGGTGGCTGCTGTGACCTCAGGAAGTCTGAGATGTTAGTCCACTGGCAAAGCATGTGCTGTTGTTTGAAAGTGAGCATGCTCTGAAGGAAAGAGTGAAGTCTTGGAGGGTGGTACCAGGGAATGCATTTGGACTTTCAAAAGCCAAGTTGGGTAGCAGGAGGGCTGAGGAGAAGATCTTAGGTGTCTATGAAAAATGGTATGTGGGCCATTAAAAGGAGAAGGCAAGATAGTTAAAGAGACAGTTGACTGTGTTTGGCTGAACAATAGCTTCTCCAAGGACTAACATGTGCAAATAGAATTAAACTCTCTGTTCCTGTGAATCAGAGAACACTGTCTAGTTTTTAGGGTGAGTGGTTGGTGAAGGACCAACGGGTAGATCTGTGTACAATGAATAAATAGCTTGGTATCTGTGTGGAATTTGTGTTCTATGACCCTGCTTGGCTAACTCTAGTGACAGCTTCTGAGATTCACAGAAGGACCCACTCTCTTATTCTTGTACCTCTTGGTGATTCACTGTCTTCTCTCCATCAGAGAAGAAATGGTAGGTTTAAAACACATTTACTATTGGGGGAAAGTCTTAGATGATTTTATAGACTCATTCAGGGTGTCATATGCATGGAGCAACAAGGCAGTTTTCTTCAATTTAATTTTTGTTGTTGTTGTTGTTGTTGTTCTGGAATGTACTGATAATCTCTTGGACTATTTTTAAAAAGCCATTGATAACATTATGCCTAAGGAAAACACGATTCTGAAAGGGAAAACCTTCCTTGAAGTTGGTGTTCATCAAAAAACAAGCTACAGAAATAGAGTCTTCTAGTAACTAATGACCAGTTATGATCAGTTGTGGTCATAAATAGGCACTGAGGTTAAAACAAATGTAAGCAAAATTTAAAAATGAAGCGTTGTAATTTATTCAGATAATGCTAATACCCTCTTGTTTCAACCATTAACAGTCCAAACTTAGCACTACAGAACTGCTATAAGGAAACGTGTTACTCCACACACTCATTAAAAATAATATTTCCCACCCCATAAAGGGATAGCTCACAATAATGTAAATGACATGTAAAATTTAAGTTGGTGATGACCACTCTAGAGTCTCTAACATAAGGAGCAAACTAAAATCCAGAAAACTATCAGCAGCAGAGTTGAATCAGCAGCCATGTGATATAGCCCAGGGCTAAAAGAGAGTTTCATTTTAATTTTTAGTTGTGGTATTGGACACTGAACACTTGACCTGTGTGTGCTAGGAAAAGGCTCTTCCTTTGGAGGTTGTTGATGGCTTTTATTTTGAAAAATAAATTACTTGTGATTATTCTGCAAGCATACTACCAAACCCACCAAAGATCAGAACAAGGAACAGGTAGATAGTACTTAATTCAATCTCATGTGCCAAGAAGTTTAGTAGTGTAAATAAGTACTTAGTGAAAAAGAAAACGAGTATTCTCAGTTTCTATATAAAAATATAGCAATGGTTATGTACAGTTTTCCATTTATTTTATTTTTATTGATAATTTTATATGTGAGTACTTTATTTATATCATGTCCTCCTTACTCTCCCTCATTTTCAACCTCTTTTGTATTCTTCACTCTTTTGCAAATGCACACACACACACACACACACACACACACACAACTTCCTGTTTCTACTTAGTCCTGGTGATATGATCACTTGAAATCAGATAACCTGTAAGGGCGGTGGTCCCTGGAAAGATTGATTCTTCTTCTCTTAACACTCATTAGTTGTCTATAACTCTTTATTTATTAGTGGGTCCTTTTGAAAGTGGCCCCATCCATATTAGGATGTCAATTGGTGTTATCATTGTACAGGTCCTGCTTTGGTAACTGTACCAGTACTCTGTCATCTATAGAAGACATTGTCTCAACAGTAGACTCCCTGATCTTCTGACCCTCATCTCTTCTTCCTCCTTCTCCTATGAGATATTTCCCTGGATACATTATTATTTTTTTTTTTTTAAAAAAAAAAAACAATTCTATTCCTATGAAGGGAAATTTGAAAACAATAACATTTTATTTATTTGGAATTAAACATTAGTGCCTCTAGGAGGCTGAGACAGGAGGATCAAGGCCAATTCAGCAAGAGTTTATCTATCTCATCATACAAATAAAAGACATCACCAACCACACGAAGGTCCGTGGAGGAGCTTCTGCTCATTCTGTGTAAGGTCCAGGGTTCAGTCTTCTATACCACAATTAAAAATAAAATAAAACACGGCATCTTTCTCACTCCCCAGTAGATGGCCCATTCATCCCCATTCGTACATGGCACACTCATTGGACTTGATGGCTTATAAGGAAAACACTGTTTAAAATTAGACATGTTGGGCAGACATAGGGAAAATTGGAGAGGATAGATGGGAGATAAATATAAATTCATATTTTTATTGTATACACGTATGAAATTTTCAAAAATTAGAAATAAAAAAGATTAGCTCTTTTCCAGCCCTGGACTCTCATCAAAATGGCCACTGACTGAATCCTACTGACTATAGTTGGCTGCTCTAAGTTTACTGTACTTAGCAATATACTGTATGTTCCAATACTTGAGTCCTACTCACAGAAAGGCAAACACTGGTTGATTAGTAATAGCCCTTGGATATCGCCTCCCATGAGCTCTAACTGGTCTTGGGAATTCAAAGGATTTCAAGTTAAATCATAGGAACTGTTCGACCAAACCCAATGTCACTGTTTCCTAAAAGACTGTGAGCAATGGAAAGGTAGGAGGTAGTAAGTACCCTGGCATAAGGAAAGGCACCCATTGTGCAGCAGTGTGAGCCAGGATTAGCCAAGACAGGACGGGAGGAGGAGCCTTCTGAAGAAGCTAGAGCAGAGGGCACATTGTTCAAACTACTGGTAACTAAGATCTGTCCTGACACCAGGGTGGACTATGGCAGGGCTGCTGCGAGCCCAGATTACGATGAGGAAGCTCTTTGTTGTCATTGTCTTCGCTTTGGTCAGAAGTAGAAACTAATTTCTGAAGAGCTGGTTCACCCTAAAACCAGATTTCAAACCCCGTGACAAGTGCAGGCTAGATGTTCCTTCAGGATAACCTGGGGAGCTATCTTAACTATATGCATGTGGGTTTGACTGGTTCCCTGGCCTGGTTCTCTGTCTCCTCATAAGAAATGCTCTCTCCTACATATTTCAGACTCAGACCATCAGTTTCAGCTACAAACTTTTTTTTTTTTTTTTTTTTTTTTTTAATAATGACACTATCCTACATCCTTAACTCCAAACAGAGAGAAAGTCAAGAGTCTGGTTTGGCCCATTTCATTTAGATCAGTTGGGAGGACCTGGTGCCCACAGGTCGGGAAGGGCCTGAGAAGGAGATGTCCTTCAGAGACTTACTGTTGGGAATTAACTTCTGTATAATGATTTTTCTGGACTACATCTGCTGTGTGGTTAAGCTTTCTGCTAAGTATCCTGGAAATACCTATATTCTTCCAAAATATGTTTAAGATCATCACTTTTTTTGATTCTCCAATCAAACTTGAGTGAATGTGCAACAAATAAAATATAATACAATCAAACAAATTGAACGTTAGAGGAGAAAATCTTCTTGGAAATGCTTACTCGAAGATGGTTGAAAGACCTCTACCTGAGTCAATGTTACTGGACACAACACTCAACTCGACAAATCATTCTTTTATTTTGGAGACTGTCCCGGGGATAAGGGATGCACAGACTTCTGTATTTACAATGATGGATTTGCTGGAAAATTAGTATCATAAGTGAATGAGGGAAGTTTCAGACCTGTGACCTCCCTGAGCCTTAGGACCAGGCTGTCTTATTCTGAATAACTGACACTTGCAGTTTTTCCTGTATCCTCATCCTGTGGGTGGGTGGCAAACAGGATGTACTGAGGTAGAAAAGCTTTCTCCGAATTCCAGATATTTTCTAGTTAGGGTCACAGAGTGTCAACCGATGTCAGATAATGCCACTGTGAGGAAATTGAACCAGAGGTGACCAACAAGTTGTTCAGCATTCCACTGCTTCTCTGGAAGGAGTTTTTTTTAGATCCTTGAAAGGTCAGGGAGGTATAAAGCAAAAAACTACAAACAAAGAAGAGTGGCTGTAGCAGTCTGTACTGGTAGTTTGTCCCACACACCCCTTCCTGTTTTTCTTTCTTTCTTTTATATATGGTGAGGGGGACTTAATTTTAGTTCTACGATCCCTGAATGATATTGAAAGATGACAGCAGCTTACCTGGACACTGGCATGAGGATTTTTATCCATTTGGGTTGATCTTTGAAACCCTAGTTTCTAGAAAAGTGTGCACTACATTAGTATTAGGAAGCCTTCAGTAAACATGGGAGAAAGGATGAGTGGACTTTGGAACATTGCAAACTTGTACTACAAGCAAAGTCTGCTTCTGGGTAAGCCACTTTAACATCAAGCTCACTTGAGTGTTCTTTTGTAACTGTTGAAAGGGTTCAGGCCCAGAGAGAGGACTTCTGAGAAAGTCCTTGTTTTTCACTTGTATAATTTTCATTGGCTTTTGTCCTTCAGTTTCTTCTATAAAACAGAGGCAACAGTAATACTACCCTAATGCTACATCTTCCCTCACTAGATATTTAATTAACTTGCCCAATAAAATCTTTAGGTTGATGCCTAGACAAGGTACCATCTTTTATATTACTTGTACTGTCTTAGGGTTTCTGTGGAAAATAGCATGACCAAGAAGTAAGTTGGTGAGGAAAGGGTTCATTCAACTTACACTTCCACATTGTTGTTCCTCACCAAAGGAAGTCAGGACTGAAACTCAAGCAAGTCAGGAAGCAGGAGCTGATGCAGAGGCCATGGAGGGATGTTACTTATTTACTGACTTGCTTCCCCTGGCTTGCTCAGCCTGCTTGCTTATAGAACCCAACACTACCAGCCCCGGGATGGCACCACCCACAATGTGCCCTCCCACTCTTGATCCCTAATTGAGAAAATGCCTAGGCTTCCTAACATCTGGATCTCATGGAGGCATTTTCTCCAGGGAGACTCCTTTCTCTGTGATAACTCCAGTTTGTGTCAAGTTGACACAGTACAAGTACCAACATATATTATAACATCTATGTGATTTAATGTAGTATTGATTTTAATATTCATCTCAATCTTGTATTATCCCTTGCGTATCATCCTACTACCACATTGTTTTGTGATCTGCAATGATCACTGACTGCTAATGTTGATGGAGTAGAAAAATAAACTAAACTAGTTGATCCTCTTTTCACTTTGGTCAAAAGATATAATGACTGAAAGTGCTGCAGCCTTACTAATCATTAGTACACACCTTTGAGAAGAGTGGTATAAGAGTAAATACACTGATTCCCCTGAGGTCTCTCAGTGCTGAGTGTAAACACATTTATACTGGAAGGGGGTGGTGCCCTTCCCCTTATAATCATGGGTCATGTCCACCTCAGCCAGTTCAGGGTGTTTATGAGCTTTTATTGTTAGAAGCAAGAAGAAAGCAGAACTGAGCCAGAGGAGGGGGTGGGGGGAGTAGGGGGAGCTGTTTGAGCTGTGTGTTTGTTTCAATGCCTTTTCTTGTGCTCACTGTGTATCATAGCAGTGAGTCCATCATTTGTCCACCACAACTTAGGCAGTCTTCTTATATACCAATAAATTCACTGAGGCCAAAGAACCTGATGTCCTTCTTGCTACTTGCACCTAACCAACATTTGCATCCTCTCACTGGTTTTTTGGAGTGTTTGGAGCAGGAAGCCCTCTGAGAATCTCACTATGTTCTGGGGTTTCGGACACCCACTCCATCTTCTCTAGCTGTCCGTCTCTTCATTTTGTTTCTTTACTTTCCTGTTGTGTATTAACAGGTCCCTGGTTCTGTAGTGAGTACGCTGAAATAATGGCCTATGATGATTATGTAGGTCTTATATCCTGACATTTATAGACGCTTTCTTATTGGGGGAAATGTAAAAGCTGTTTATAGATGTGGTGACTTAGTAGCCCTGAGATAGGGAGATTATCCTGACATATCTGGCTGACCTTAAATACAATTATAAAGCATCAGTAAGAGGAAAGGGGAGACTTGTTGATGGTACAAGAGCATCTGGCAATGTGGCTTCATGGGGGAGAACAGAAATGACACAGTTCCAGTCCAAGACATGTCAGTTGTCAAGCAACAGAGATGGAAGAAGGAGGGCACATACTTCTTTTGAGCCTCTTCAGAGGAGTACGTCCCTGATGTTTTTACAAATTTGGTCCAGGAATACTGAATTTGGACTTCTGGTCTCCTGACAGGTTTCCAATAGAAATTCATATCCATTGTTTCCAGCCCACCTTCAAATTGATGTTTTCAAGTTTGCAGTAATTGTTATATTAGTCACAAGACTAACTAGCAATCCCCAAGTCTATATTTTTAATTACCATCTTCTTTCTGAGTTTCAGATCCATACAAACCAGTATCTGCTGTATCCCCACCCCCTGATTTCCTGCTGAACATAGAGGAAGCCATTAATGAGAACTAGCCACATGCCTGGAACCTTTCCAGAAACCTTTTAGAAATATCATTTCCTGACACACATTTAGTACTTGCTACAATTCAATAAGGTAGATAAATTAATTGGTGTTGTTTTCAGATGAAGAAATGAGCCTTGGATAATTTCAATAGCTTAAAGTTTTGAAGATGGTGAGTCCCAAGTCAGGCCCAGCACCTCAGCTTCAGTAAGCCAAATAAAAAAGCCAAGTTACAATGAAAAAAATCAGAGAAAGGACATATTTCAATGGGGCCATCCTGGGAAGAAAGGCAAAGAGAGCTCCTGAACTTCCCAAGTCCTTCTTTGTGGTCCTGGAGTGAGATTAAAGTTTAAATAGAAGGCCAAGGATACCCACATCCAAGCATACAGGTCAAGGTGGAGGTGTGTTTTCACCCACCCTCGACACATCATTGTCTGAGCTTCAGTCTCATCCTAAAAAATGGTCTGACCTATTGTTAGAACTATGGGAAATCTTTCTGTGAAACAAGCCCCCCTTTTGTCTGGTACCTTTTCCTTCTCCCAGCTTGGGATTTCTAGAGGGAAAGTCCCATTTCTTGAGGCCCATTGATCTGAAAGCCATATTTTTAGAATACCTTCAGTTGGAACTTTTGCACTAGAGCTAAGCTCTGGAGCCTAGAGTGGTGTAGTTTTAAAGACAAACCTTAATAAAAAATGTTATGATATGCCATGTTACCTAATGTCTCAGGGTACACAGAACATGCTGTAGACCCTGGCATCAGTTCCCAAAGCCTCAAGATAGATAACTTTAGTAAAATTTGCATCCCATTGCAGTGGTCTGACTATCTGTCAGGTGTCCTGTCCGTTTCTTGCATCCATCCTCAAGTGTGACTTGGTGTTCTTTCTCAAAAAAATATCCCATGCAAGCACACTCCAAATGTCATGAACTTTCAGAGGTAGTGCCATCAGAAGGAAACATGAGCCACATAGGAATTCTTGCTTCACCCTGTAAGTGTTTTGTTTACTGACATAGTCTGGCCATGGACTATTGTGGCTACAGTGTCGCCAGGGGCCTCTGGGCAAAGTAATACTAAAACCAGCAGCCTCCCACCTAGAATCTATGGAGCTCAGATCCTCATCCACCACCACCACATTTGTTTGGTCTGGATGTTTGCCCTTTGTTTCTTTTCTGCTTTAAGTCCTGGAGACACAAGTGATTGTTTGCTGCACTACGCATGTGTGTGATCAAATTAATCTTTTATGTAACTTTACAAATGCAATTTCACTTTTTCACTTTGTGGCTAGTTGTCATGCTTGGAAATCTAGCTTATTTGATCGACTTAACACAGCTACTCAGTGACTGGACCTCAACAATAATACAGTAAGAGAAACAAATGATTGAACAAACTAACATGATTTCTTAACATTATCAATATCATTTCATCACCTCACTTTAGGGAAGGACTGAATGGGGGGGGGGCAGGGCAGAAGAGAACTGTATGCTGTGTTACTGGATAACTATTTCCTAGTTTAGATCCAATAGCCCTACCTCAACCCCCAAGAGTATATAAGCTGTAGAAACCACTGAAGAGGTTCAGATCACCCGAGCTGCCTGCGAAGGACACTCTCAAACCTGGTAAGCTGCCTGCTGGCTGCACAGCACACTCCAGGATTCTGACTTTTGTGAACTCCCATCCATGCTTGTGATGATGCATCTATCTTTGTATCATTCCTGCTCCTGTAAACAGCTCCTCACTCATGTGCCTGTAATTGACAACCCCCCCCCCCATAAAACTCATTGGTTCACCAAGTTGAACATTGCTGGTACATTGTCAGTACTTTGGTCCTCCACTTGTTTCCTATCTGGGGTGAAGGGGTGTTTGTTTACATCTTCCCAAGAATAGTGTGCTCCAGGAATGAAGCTTTCATGAAGATCATGCTTGCTTGGGATTTTGAATGATACAGCTACCTTTGAGTTTTCTGTGTCCCTGTAAGTGACGTCTCACCCATATTATTCTAAGTAACTCCAATAAACTCACTGGTTTACTAAGGTAGAATTGGGTAGAATCCTATCTTCAATCTGACGTCATTGCTTCTTGACATCTTCACAAGAAAAGTGACAGAATTGGTGTCTACAGAGGGATCAGTAGACCCAAGCGTGAGCTGGTGAAGCGTGGTTGTCCTGCTGCTGTAGTGGGATCTGAGATATGCAACTGAGTTGTGTGAGGGTGGAGCACCCTCAGACATGAGGGCAAGCTCACACTAGCTATCTTGCCTAATATCAGAAGGATTGCGTGTTCTCTTGTTGTGTTTGTTATTTTAATCTTCTTATGGACAGCAAACCCAGGTCAAGCTTTCTGAAAGTGGAGTGTACATATGGAAAAATCCCTGGATTGCTGGCTTTCTATGCAGTGTTCAATCTCTCTAATGCTGTGACTCTTTGATACAGTTCTTCATGTTATGATAATCTTCAACCATAGAATTATTCCTGTTGCTACTTCACAATTGTAACTTTTCACTATTATGAATCATAGTATAAATATCTGTGTTTTCTGATGATCTTAGGTGACTACTGTTACCCTCAAAGGGGTTAAGACCCACAGGTTGAGAACCACTGCTCTATGTGATATGGGGAGGCATTGTTCCCAGATGAATGATACCTACTATCTAAGTATGGAGCTGGCTTCCAGTTCATGGACTAGAGAACATATTTCAATCTCCAAAAGCAGCATATGTGAGATGGACTCAGAAGTAGATTATAAAAGTCACTTGTGTAGTTTGGTGTTAGTAATGTCATGCAACTGTTGATATCTTCCAGAATTAACTTGTCCTTATAAGGAAGGAGTCACAATGGGAAAAACACATATAAATACTAAAGGCTACATTAAATTCTCAGATTTGGAAGGGGAAATGAATAATAGAGATGAAGAGATGGTGGTTTTTGCTTGTTATTTCTTACAGCTGACAGGATGTAAAGGAAGAAAATGTCCATTATGGTCATTTAAGAATCCCTGGGATCTATTAGAAGAATCAGGGGGTGATGAAGATGAAGGTGTGTTAGAAGTAATAAAATATAGGCCCAGTACCTGGCATTTAAAACAGAGCAAGAGTACCTGAGTTAACATGCAGACAGGGACCTTAATTATGGCTTAGTGAAAGAAACTCTGGTAACCAAAGAATTGTCACCAGTATCTGCACTTTGTGAATTGTTAAGACTTTCAAACAAGCAATGAAAGAGCCTCTCACAGCTGTGTTTGTAAGGTTGTGGAACGCAAGAGTGGGCGGGATCAGTCTGAAAAAAATGTGGAAGCCGAGAAACAGGGTAATATTACTACCCATTTCTCTTCGAGTAAAAAATAATCTGAAGTACTATGAAGGAACTCATTCTCTAACGGCCTGAATTATACTAAGCATTAAAGATACTTGGTTATCAATGGCTAAGAGGTCCCCATGAAAATAGGGACTAGAAGACCATAACAAAAGTAAGTACAGGCATGAGAGAATCTAGCAAAGAGAGATATGACTGAGGCTCAATTCATTTGACTGGGCTCCATAAATCCATGTTATAGATGCTTAAAGAAAGTATTTGATTCAACAGCTCATGTAGGACTTATGTTCATAGCTTCCCGACCCTCGCTGTGAAACACAATCCTATCAGATAAAAGGCACATTGGCAGATCTATATGACTTAGAGCAGGATGTAAACTGAATTTGTAACGTGTTAACACAATCAAGAAAATATGAGAGAAAGGAAAAGCAGACAAAGGGGGTCTGTTTATATCACTCAAAAGCAAATGTGGCAAGATTTATGTGGTATTAGAATTCCTAGGAAAAAAACTTAGCATAAAGCCAAATGCTGGGCTAGTGAGCTTCCAGGAAGCTTTAAAGCTTGAGCAATAGCTTGTGGAAAGCAAATTACAAAACTGTACAAGTGGAAAAGATTAAGTTTGTCCTATGGGCGAGCAAACATCTCCTTAGAATATGCTGCGCTTACTACTTTCCTCAAAGAGAGAATACTAGTGAGTGGAGATTGCTCACCTACTCCACAGCCCTTTCAGTCGTCAGATATGGTCTAAGAAAAGACAAAAGTCATGGTGCTGACCCTGAGCCTGTCAGAACAAAGGAACTGACTCTACCAGTAGGCATGGCAGACTGGAGTACGGCTGTACCTTTCCCTGTGCCTGATCTGTCTTAGTGTCACACAGCATCCCTTACCAACACCATGGGTGTTGGGGATATGCGGGTCAGCTCTGAGGCAGTAGCCCCCAAGGATGGAGATACAGGATGGATCATGGAAAATTAGCATGGATTACTAAGGACTAGATGAGATAGTATCTCCCATCATACTGTTGTAGCCAACACTGTTCTCTTGAAACAATGCGTATAAGTTATAGGAATCTTTTCATATTACATTGTACCTTGCTAATGTATCTGTCTGAGTATCTCATTAGTCATCCAAGATTAACCCAATTCAAGTGGACAGCAAGTGGGGTGTCAAACACCCTGCTGACCTTTGGGTATCTTATAGATTTTAAAAATATTTAGAAGATTAGTCAAAATACCAGTTAAGGTGTTTGATCAAAGGAATGCCATATGATAGCAAAGGGGACTCCTAGGAGTTGTAAATTTGTTCAGTGAAAATCCTAATGCCAGAGATGAGCTACTTCTCTATGAGTTGTTGTTCCAAGAAGTCCCCAAGAACCCCCAAATCATGAAATTATTGCCTCTGCTTTCACTTGCATGACAGACCTAGAGAGCAATCCCCTATTGCTGAAGATAGTATACACTTCTGCTATAGACTTGAACAAATCATGCTGGGAATTAGAAGGGAAGAGAGATGTGGAAGAAAGACTATAAGAACTGGAAAAGGGGGTGGAATGTTATGTAGCTACTTCCTCTGAATCCAAGCATTCCTTCCTGGGGTAAGTAGATGAAAGGTTCTTAAAACTCAGGAAGCAGACAAAACACACAAGGCGAGAAAGCTTACAAGGTTGTAAAAGCAGTAAACAGTTGTTGGGGAAAGGATACTGGCTAGCTTGTTTCTCTATCCAGAGTCTGTGCAGAAAGCTCCAAGGTTGCAATTTTCATGAACTATGAATTATACTGTGTTAATGGTTTTCAGAAATACAGCTGCCTTTCATGTGTTCATGGACCTTAAATCAGCCCGCCTTTATGTTCCTTTACAGTAACCCTGAGAAATTTACCAGTCCATTAACTTAGCTTGATTTGTGAGGAATCATTTTTTTTGTTCTGTTGTTATTTCTTTATCTGGGATAAATGAATGTTTGTGTTTGCCCAGAATAAGTCACATAATAATCTGAACTCTCCTTCAAGGATCTAAAAATACGTATGACAATCAACTTAACCAAAATATTGGATGGAACATTTATCTCAGTGCTAGATTGTCTACCTAATATGCACAAAGCCCTGGATTCAATTCTCATCATTCAGAAAATAAAATACGTCTTTGTTGTACATTTTTAGAGGTTCCCTATGGAACCTCTCTGGTCCATTCTCATAGTCACTTTTGTGCATGTGGTGACATTATGGATGATGCTTCTAACCACATGGAGACCATAAAGTGATGAAAGAGAAAGAAAGGAATGTTCTGCATCCCAGTACCCCTTTGTGGGCTTACCCCTGGCAACCTAACTTCTTCCATGAGGCCCAACCTCTTAACTACCCTACCATATCCCAGTAGTGCCACAGGCTAGGGAATCTAGCTTTTTACAAATAGACCTACCTAAGCCATAGCACATGGCTTTAGAAGAAGTCAAATCTTGTTCTTTTCTTCATGTAAAGAGCATACAGCATAAGCTCTGTGTCTGAGGTGGCCTTTGACTGGTGTGCAATATATTTTAAATAAGTTTTGATAGTATCTGTATTTAATATATGTCATTATGATACGAAGATCTTCTGCACATAAGAGCTCTTCCTGTGAGTAGCAGAGGACAGAACCTTCTGCGGGACAGCGCCTCTAAGCAGAAGTGGGTTTTCTCTAAGGCAAAAGAAGTTGAAATATAGGATACTTGATTGTTTAGGCATGCCTTTGTGATATTTATACAAGCCAAACCTTTTAGCTCCTGTCAAATTTAAATCTCTTTCCATATCAAATTTCTTTCTTTGGCCTTTCATCTTAGGGAGTTTTAGACTGTGGGCATTTGAGGCTTTTGGCTAATAGGAAATTGAACTGTGGATGCTTTTGTTTTGGTTCAGTGAGAGGTATTAATGAAACTGGCAGTCACTTCCAGGTGCCATGATAATTGCAACCTTCTTTATGTAGACATGCTCCCAGAGTCCTTTTGCCAGACATTTGGGGCTACAGAATAAAAACACAGGACAAGAGGTTATAATACTATATGAACACATTCTGCAGACATATGTAATAAGGGAGAAAAATATTTAGACTATTCAGACAGCAAAGTTTCTTTGTGGTATGTTCTTTACTGAAAAGTTATAATAATCAAAGGTTTTCTTTCATACTTATGTCTTGGCCACTAAGAAATTATCTCATTTCACAAAAATACATGGGGAGGCCATCAAAGGGTATGCAAACTCAAAGGTAAACCTTAGAAAAAGAAACACACCAGGATATATCAGAAAGCTAAAGCTAATGAAGACATGGGCCATTTTTTCTGGATTTTTGTATTATTTATGGTATTTATGCTGTATAAGTCAGGCTTTTCATTTTTTATTATTTTTTAATTGGATATTTTATTTACATTTCAGATCTGATCCCCTTTCCCCATCCCCCCCCACCCCCAGGAACCTCCTATCCCATCTCCCTCCTCCTGCTTCTATGAGGATGTGCCCCCACCCACTGGCCCACTCCCACTTCCCCACCCACAAATTCCCCCACACTGGGGCATAGGCTTTTCATTTTTAAGACAATGTGCCAAATAAAACAATTTACAAAAGGAATATTAATTTAATTTTTTTGAGGTACCTGTCCATCACAGTGGAGAGGGTGTTTTGCTCCAGAGTTGCTCGTTTTGTGGCCAGAAAGAGAGAAAACCTGTGCCTGCTGCTTTTGGATGTTTGGTTTTCTGCTTCCCCTTTCATTCCATCCAGCTTTTTAGTTGTGGGATGCAATCGTCAGTGAGGGGCAAGTCTTGATCCTTAGTTAATCTTCCCTGGACTCAGCTTCAGAGACACGCCTACAGGTATGCTTTACTAATCTTGATGCTTTTCAGTGCCATCAATTTGATGGAGAGTAACCATTGTAGCCAGCTCTTAAAAGTATATGTTTGGGGTAATTTCTTTTATTATGGCCAGCAAACATTTACGTTTATAAAGGATTTAAGGTCCAAAAGACTCTGTACTTGTATAAGCTCAAGATTACATAAATCTTGATGTTTCTCTTGCCAAAGCATTCTGTAAGAAAAAAAAAAAAGGCAACAGAATGCAGACTTATGGATTGTTGGGGGTTGAGATGGGGTGGGGTGGTTTTGGAGCTGACCAGACATGAACTTAGTTCCTGTAGGAGCTGGTCAGGTCAACACATTGTCTATTGCTGACGTTTCACTCAGAGTACTGTAGTGATCCATCAAATCTGTCAAGTGAACAGGTAGCTGTTGTTACATCCCCTGTCCACATCAGAGCTATTTCAACCTGCTATGGGGGCCTACAATATCAGAATTAGTGGCACATTCCTGGGCTTAGAAAATGTTTCTCAGAAAGTATGAAATTATTACCAAGCAAATGTTCTTTTAAGCAGTGTCATTGTGAAAGAAACCAGCATTAAATATCCCTTATTCCTGAGATCGGAGAGGTTGCCATGGGCTATAAAATCAAAACATCAGTGCATAGGCCTCCAGGAGACACCGTTCTCAACAGTAGCCCTGTGTTGAAGGAGAGGCCAACTTGGGAAGATGAGGGAATGGATGCGGATAATGATGGGGATGATGGACATTCTTCTGATACTCTACTCTACATCAGCTAACAAGCTACATCTTCTCAGTGAACCCCACTGCAGGAAGAAAACTGAAGTTTGGATGGTTACACAGGACAAAGTGAATGAGCAAGAGATTAGAAGACAAAGAGTTAAAGGACAACTAAGGAGACAAGGGTTTCACCCTGTTCAGGCATTTCACAATCAGGCCACGGGCCAGCCCTGCCCTCCACTGCGTTCCCCATCTTTATGAAATGCTGATTCTAGTTTCTTCTAATCATAGGGAACATGGTAGGGTCTAGTCTCTATAAGAGAAGGTGTAAAACATTAACCTCTAGGCGATGAAAGTTTGCTCAAATCAGGATTAAATGCCATGTGACACCTGGATTTCAACAACAACAGCAAAAATAATGACCAAGGAAAAGATCTTTAAGATTACTAGGAACACACAGTTAAATATTAGTGTCCAATGGTTTGAAGTGTTTGGGTTTTGCAATGGTGTGGTTTGGAGACTTTCCAGATGAAAAGCTATTTTCTTTTAACAGACGAGCTCCCTGCAAGATTTTCTTTGCTGAAATAATATGATCCTGAATGACATAGTGTGGGACCCAAACTTGAAATAGACACCATTATTTAAATCAACATCATTCTTACTAGATTTTTACAGGTCAGCGATGAACTATCAACAGCTTCCTGATAATTAATCCTGCTTGGCCCCAAAACTGTTAGTCTTATCTGCTCTAAGAGGAAGCTTTCAAATGTACCAGACTTCCTCAGTGAATAACAAAGAACAAACTGAAATTCTGTAGACACACACACACTCACACACACACACAGGCACAGGGTGGTAGGGTTTGAGAATGAAGAAACAGGTTGAGAATTACAAAGCCGCCCTGTTTTACAGCCTTACTTGCTGATATTCTGCGGTTCATCTGGCACAGGAGTGGCTAACAGTGGAGTCAGCAGCACAAACATTCAGCTGGGCAAAACTCACTGGGTAGCTTCATCAAAATGTATGAAGTACTAACTACTGCCATTACTTGAATGGACTGGGTTGAGAAGCAACTGCTCAGGCATCTTCACAAACAACTGGAAATAGTTCACATGGAATTTGATTTTCTATCATTAAAGACTAGTGGGTTTCTTTTTTAAATGAAAGATCTTTAAGAATCTGCTACTAAATTATAGCTGCAAGCCAGGTGTGGTGATGTGTGCCTTTAGGGGGGCAGAGGCTAGCAGATCTCTGTGGGCAGCAAGCTCTACACAGTGAGACTGTCTCCAATAAATATATCGAGAGAGGGAGAGAGAGAGAGAGAAAGAGAGAGAGAGAGAAAGAAAGAGGGGGAGAGAGGAAGGGAGAGGGAGGGAGAGGGAGGGAGAGAAACAGAGAGACAAGAGAGACAGAGACAGAAAGAATAAATACAGCTCAGCTGTAGTCTTTAGATGTCACTAACCAAAAAAAAAAAAAAAAAAAAAAAAAAAAAAGACCCATATTTGATGGGAGAAGGGAAATATGTTAGAACAGGGGTCAAAGGGACCCCTTTGAAGAAGAAAGGTGTTAATAAAGTAGCTTTCTTCAAATGGCTGAGAGAGTAGGGAGCTGATGCTGACCCCATCTAACAATTTGTAAATGGGTTGTTTGACCTTATGAGTCTTAACATGTTTGTAGAGAGAGGGTGTGTGCTTCTTTGTGTAAAATAGAAAGACTTCTTGCAGTCAGCACAGCAGGAAGTAACTCTGGTAAAGGCATGCTTTGTAATTAGAGGATCTGTGCAACTGCTAACTGCCCATGCATGTCTTCATGTCTTCTTTCTTTACTGGGCTCATATTTTGATTTTCAGTGATGATTTATCATAAGTATATTTGTCATCTGGTCAAGTCCAATGAGCATCTGTGTAAAGAGACTTATTAAGATGACCTCCTTTAAGAGAGGTCATTCAGTTCCATATAAGACAAAGTAAAACAAATTCATAGTATTTAACCTGGTGTATGATGTATCTTTATTACTCACAGTGGCAATGATCCAAATTTTTGAACACATTGAATAGTCATAATATGGTACATGAGATGGAACAGTCCAGGCTGCATTGTGAGAAAATTCAACAAAGCTAGAGGTGGGACTCAGAGAGGTGGAGGTCTAAATAAATGTTAGATTTAAAATTTCCTTCTGTACATAAAACTTTTGGAAATAGACAATATTCTAGAAAGGTAATATCTTACTGAAAGGGGGATGAATTGCCAGCTGGTGACTACCAGTGTATATTCCAATAGTCTTTACAAGTCCTCTGAAGTCAATACATTCTCCTGATTACATACCATTTATGTCAATGGTTCAATTTTATTATGTTTTTAATCATTCAAAGGTTATTGTAAGTCACATTTTAAGACTAACTAGTGGATAAATGTAAGAACTATTGTCTTAATTATTTGTCTCAGTCCTATGGTAAGACACAAAGCAATTTAAAGGAGGGTTCCTTTTGCCTCATTCCTGAAGGATCCGTACATTCCTGCTGAGGAGTCATAGAGTCAGGAGTTTAAGGCAGCTAGCTAGTCATTGGGTTCCTAGTCAGGAAGCAGAAGAAGATAAGTGTTGGTGTTTCACTGACTCTCTCCTTCTGATCTAGTCCAGGACCAAACCCCAGAGACTTCTTCCACCTACTTTTTGGATGGGTCTTTATACCTCAGTTAAACTCATCTAGATAACCCTTCATAAGAGCCCAGAGGCTGCCTTTAGCAAGATGATCCTTCCCAGGCATGTCCAGAAGGTAACCTACTCAAGATAATCCCTCCCAGGCATGTCCAGAGGCTTGTTTCCTTGGTGATGTTATATTCTGTCAAGTCAACAATCAATATCAACCTCACATATGCTATTTTAAGGTGCAATAAAATACAGCATACAAACGTGTCTCCTTTCTCAAGGTGTTATTTCCTACCTGACTCGACCAAATATTTCTTGATTTTTTTCAATTTAAGCTGCTTCACAGCACAGTTGTGTACTTGTGTGGATGCTTAGATTCGTGGAAACAAAAGAGAATGCTAGAAAATAGTGCCATGACTTTGCATGCTTAATATTGTACATTAGTCTACTTTATTGGTGTTTCTAGGTAAAAATCCATTCAAAGGACTGCATAATCCTTATAGACTATGATCTACAATATGAAAACCAAACTAAAATCATCCTTTATACCCATATACCAACGCTGACCACCTAAGTGGCCTTCTTTGTATTTTTCTCCTCTCTGTTCCTAACTGCATTTAGAAGCAAGAGTGATATCTAAAGATAAAGCCTTTCATTCTCTTGTTTATAGTCACCAATGACTTCTTGAACTTAAATAGAACCTGACTCTTCACTACAACCTCTGAGATGTGACCTTTGACTTTTGCTCTAATCTAATCTCCTGTCACCACCCCCTTCCTCTGGGTGCTCTGTCTCCAAACAGTTTGTTTCAGTTCCTCTAGTATATCAGATAGTTGCCTGCCTGGGTACAAATTGCTCCTTAGGCTAGAACTACTCCCTAATTTCTCTTTTAGTTCTTGTTTTTTTCTGTTCTTTTCTTTTTTACTGTGGATAGGCATTTCTTGATCATTATGGTTTAAGCAGATCATCCCTTTTTAATTATCTTTTTTATTCCATTATCAAACCTCAACCACACTTAGAAACACATGGAAAATATATGTTAGCCAGATAACTTTGTTCAAGTCACTGGCAAGGTCTCCACTGGCAAGGAAATAGTCTTTTGAGTCAAGATCACATTCATTTTAGAATCGAGAACTTGAACTTGACAAATGTGACTTTATAGGATTCATCATGTCTGCAATGACTACCTTCCCATTTCCAGTTTAATTTTAAACTACTTTTATTTTGAAAAATTCTACATGCCACCATTTTTTGCTGAGATGGATAAAGAAAAGGTAGGGTTTAGTTTCACAGAGGCTGAAGACTCTTAGAAACTACCAGGTTTCACTTGGAGACTACCAGGTCCTAACAGTTGCAGTACTAGTAGTAATCAGAACTACAGAACCCTACATATACAAAGGTAGTGGTCAGAAACTGCTGGTAGGGATAGGTCCCACACTGGAGGTTCTGGTGACGTAATGTTGTTGATTCAGAACTTAATTAGAGGGTGTGCACCTTCTTGAGCCATTCATACACTAGCTATGGAGGATCTTCCTAGTAGGAAGATCATGGGTAACTTTCTGGCTTTGCATAAGACAGTACTGTCGAAGGACGCGTAAGTACATTTGTTCTAATGACTGATAGTTACTATTTGTGTCCCAGCAATTCTGTGTCTATTAGCTGATTAGCTGTGTACTCCTGAACAGCAGACAGAGAAAGATGGAGATTCAGAAACATATCTGCCTTTGAGTTCTGGTAGGAATTAGAAAAGGCAACTTTGCAAGAACGTCACGATAAATGCCCTGAAAGAGAACGCCTCCTTGCAAGAACCTGGGCTGTTTGTGTTTGTCCCTCCCACTGTTGCCCTCTGCTCATGGGTATTAGGTTGTCTTCCAGCTGTGGAAGCACAGCTAGGTAGTCTATGTGCCTGAAAAGTGCTCTTCTTCTGTTCCCCAGTGAAAGTTTTGTGCTTATGCCTTCTCAACCCAGCTTTAGTGAAATGTTCCCTAAAGTCCATGTACCAGGTGTTTCTGCCAGTAATTCCCATCTCGCTGGTTCTATACAATTCCTCAACAATGGTTGTGAAGACTATTCTATTTGTATTTCTCCCTGGATCTCAATGTGAAGAGTTTGCTATGGTCCTGTGTAATGAAGTATAGTGTGCTATTAAAAAGACTGGTTGTTAAAAAGCTCTCATACCTAGAATCCATTTAAGGAATGAAAAATTTGTTCATGTCAAGGGTTCCTGCATCCAGTCCTTGACCTAAAGACCCAAACTTTTTTTTTTTTTTTTATGTTTAATCTAAACATTTCAATTTAGAGCAGTTGACTCAGCTCTTCCCATGGCAGTTGCTGGCTTTCTCACCAAGAAATAACTAAAGAGGAGGTATCATTGACCAAGGACACCTTCCCCTGAATTACAGGAACATGTATAGCTGCTATCTAAGGCCTCTGGACCATTGGGACAAACTCAATTTCTTCTTGAGGACAAATTGCACAATTAAGACAAAATGAGCTGGCTATTTTGGGGCTAGGATTTGAGCTATTACCCAAACTCTGACTAATCACATTGGTAAGGATCTACAAGTGGCAGCATATTTATTTATTTATTTATTTATTTATTTATTTATTTATTTGGAGTATTTTATTCTGGAAAATGTAACTGATAAATACAGGAATCCAGTGAGCATCCATCATCACTTACAGGAATTGTGAGGATGTTCCACTAGCAACGAGAGAGAGAGAGAGAGAGAGAGAGAGAGAGAGAGAGAGAGAGAGAGAGAGAGAGAGAGAGAGAAGTAAACCAGAAACACCTCAGCAGGCAGGAAACAGCAGCTAATGCCTCAGGTGATGCCCTGCTGGCCTGTCCATGTGTCTGGATAGTATAATCTTATCCATACAGAACTCACTGGTACTATTTTATGTTACATTTGATATGTTCTTAATTATAAATGAAGACTTATTTTCTCATGCAATTGATACTTAAAATATGTCATGGGAATTTATTAGGCAAAAGTGAACAGCCGCAAAATAATTAGTCATTGACTTCATGGCAAGAGCCACATGGCTAGATAGGAAATCTTCACCAGGTACCTAAGCTCCGGGGCTTGTGCGTGAGATCTCACACCTGCTCATAGAATTCCAGAGACGATCTTACAGTCTATTTGTATCAGATGCACATATACTTTTATCTAGATTATTTGTTAGGTAGCTTTTAAATAACTCGGTCTATATTTATTTCATCTGTGTGTGGATGTGTATACTCTCACATCTTTATGCATTGAGTCATTTGGCTGATCTTGCTAGGTGCTTTGTGGATAATTGCAGTAAGTTATAAACGGTGTCTAGTGTAGTCTCTGACATCATTGATCCCACAATCAACTGACAATTCTAATAAACAGAGGATAAGAAACAGGGTGTGTAAAAGAATAAATAAACGAGAGAGAAGTGAAGGCGATCTCAGCACATGCACATGTACTCTAACACACCACCCTGGTTGAGCAGCCCGGTGCTTCCACCTCCACTGCAGCTTGCAAGGTCCTGCACCATATTTGGAATTGAAGGCATCAAAGTTAAGATTGTTCATATTTCCATACAGCAGAAACTGGAATTTTTTATACATCTTGTTAATTTTATCAATATAAGCATTTAAAATCTTTAAGGCCAGATTAAGAGCAAAAATATGCATGGATTTGGTCTTCAATTAGATTTAAAAGGCAACTCAAGCCTCCAGTATACTCTGTTAAAGACGGGAAATTTAAACAGGCATCTAAACCCATAGGTAAACATTTAAGTGATTTTTTGTTGTTGTTTTAAGGTTTTTTTTTTTTTTTTAAATTCAAATGTTTGCTCTCTTTAGACACAAAGTAGTATAAGAATTACTTTGATAAACCAAGGCCTTTGATTTATGAAGAACTGTGAATCAGTGTAATAGTTTATCCAATACAGCAGTCATAAAATATTGATAAGGGTCATTAGTTTCACATTAGGAATACTTTTTAAGTTACCTCTCGGCTTTGTCTAGAGGTGGTAACATACAAATTAAAACATTGTGGCATGTGTATGCTGTCTCAGGACTTGAGAGGCTGAAGCAGGGAGAGAGTTTTGAGTTCAGTGTGCACCTGAGCTTCACACTGGATGTCAAGGCAGCCTCAATTATAAAGTGAGAGGATATTAAAACAAAACAAACTCCTCAAAAACTAAAACATGGTGCAATGTACTATTAAGTTGAATAAAATTATTACTTTTAATAATACATCTCATTTGAGTATTTTAACATTCTTTTTTTTCAATGCTGGGAACAAAACTCAGGGCCTTAAGTATGGGACACAAGTGTATTACCTCTGAGACTCCACTGTAGTCCTTGAGTACTTTGATTTTCTCAAGAGGCCGTGCAAGCCACCGAAGAACACTCTGGGCATGCCCTGAAGAGAAGATGCTAGGCAAGACAGACGTCTTCCAAAGAAGCATTTCTATCTAAATCTAACACATCTTCTAGCCATTTTCATGGTCAGTGTGAAGCTACTGAGATCCTGCCCACAAAGAATCCCCAGGCAGCAGATGCAGTGGGATTTGATTGCCCCATTTTGCCAGTAATAATGGAAACAGTTTTCTGTAATTTTAATGGAAATCTGTGGAAAGTTACAGAGCGAAAACACTACACCCACAAACCAAAAGCTAGCATTCTAACAAGCCTTTTATACTAAGAAAAATTGAACATGCCATTTTATCATGCTAATGAATTACTCAATTTCTTCACTGGTCACATGATTCTAAACTCAGGAAATGTGGTTCTCCCACATTTCAGAGATATCTTACTGATGGAAACTTTAGTCAGCTTCCTTGGGAGTGTTAACCCTGATTCCCTTCTAATTCCTAGAGCTCCTGATAGAGATATATTGGAAGCTGATCTCCTGGTAAGATGTTTTTATGGTGTACAATCCACAACTCCTCTCATTATGTCTCAACTAATGCATGCTCCCCTGTACTCCCAGTCCTTCGCTTCCGTCAACAGAACCAGTTAGAATTTCCTTGAATCACATTAGTAAAATAAATGTTGCTGTTTTGGGTAACTACACACAGTGAGTTTGCAGCTAGTTTGTCTACTCATACCTAAGAACCTTAGGCTTGTCAAGGTGGTGAATTTTCTCTTAGAGTCTGACTTGCAGAGCACATATTTTTTAATTAATATTCTACATTGCAGGAGGTTCAAAACTTGTTTACATATATTTTGTACTCAAATTTTCAGAGCTTCTGATTTTTTAAAAATTGATAACCATGGTCCATGCTAATTTTTCTACCAAATCACACAAGGCATAACACTCATGCTTGACATAACATATGACTTAGGTATAGGAGAAAAATGTGTCTTCTGCAGTGTGCAGATTCACCTGTTAGACATACAGCCTTAGGATTAAGAGTATAAAACTGGAAGTAGGTGGAAAGTGTTGTGTTTGGATATGGTCTGGGGCTGTCCCTTCAAAGTTCAAGTGACGAAGGCCAAACTCCAGTGTGGTGGAGTTTGGAAGGAAGTCCTTTATGAGGAAGGTGTAGTGGAAGATGATTAGGCCTTGGGCCCTTGAACCAACCACCCTGGCTTCAGGTCTTCAAGGTCTCCTCTGTAAGTATTCCTGTCCCCAGATGCAGTAAACCTTGTTGTGTCTCAGCAAGAGGCCCTCTCTGGAAGTCAAATAAATGGCACCAGATCCCAGAATTTATCCATTTTAACATTTCATACTGTGAGTTAAACAAGTTCTTTTCTTAACCAAGCCTCAGCTATGTTGTTATGTTGTTTCGTCAATGGAAAATTGATTAATGTAATACCTGTTTAGCATTTTTTAAGCATATCTTTTAAACACTACAAGATTGTGTAAAGGAAACAAGCTTCCAGTGGGCATTCAGTATATCAGTTCAGGTTCCAGCCAAGAACTGGCTGATGCACGTCAAGATGAAGTGAACCTGCCTATAGAAGATAACCTTATTTTTTGCAAGGCAAAGGTAGCAAATATTTGGTTTAATAGATGCATTACTCTTAAAAAGGAAGAATGATGTAGTGGAGGCTCCTCTTTCTCTCCTCCACAATGTTCCACAGGTTCCTTAAGGCAAGTATCTTTTTCTCAGAGAAGCCCAACATCTTTCAGTACAAACATACGAAAGGAAACTACAACAGCACAAAATAACAGTTCATGTATCCAGGCCTGGTATTTGGGAAGATAACACGTACACTTCAAGTTTATATTTCTCCAAATGAATGTGAAATCTGAACACCTTTCTTGTCTGGAGTAAGGACAAGCATCTGGTGCATGGTACTTACAACACTGATTTTAAACTCAGCATTTCATCAAGATGTCCACACAGGAAGAAACACTGGCATAATCAGCATCAATGGCAGTATCAGAAAACTCAGGCTGATAGCTTTGATGAAGAGTTTTACAAAGGGGAGATTGGTATTGAATTTAATGTGATGCCATAAAGTCGTTCCAACCATACCACTACCTCCTTGTGGAATTTTGTACATTCATTGATGTACAACCCTGAATGGAGTTATTTTTCTGTGATTAGATAGATCAAAGGAATACATTTGAAAATAACACTTTAGGCCGGGTGGTGGTGGCGCACGCCTTTAATCCTAGCACTTGGGAGGCAGAGGCAGGTGGATTTCTGAGTTCGAGGCCAGCCTGGTCTACAGAGTGAGTTCCAGGACAGCCAGGGCTACATGGAGAAACCCTGTCTCGAAAAACCAAAAAAAAAAAAAAAAAAAAAGAAAATAACACTTTAGGACACTTTTAATAAGAGACTCAGCAATCCAAGCAATCCAATAGTGAGATGTAGTCAAGCCAGAGGACCATCTGAGTAGCTGAAGGGTTCTTCTAAAAGTAAATAAGCATTCCTGGTTTTCAATCTACTAACTCAAATATAAAACTGCAATGTGGCCACTACGGGAAATTGTGCAACCTTAATTCTTCTATGACTAGTCTTACAAACACAGCAGAAATCACCCAGTCTATTTACCCTCACTTGTGCTCGTTAGAAGCAGCAGAATAGTTTTGAGGATAAAATGATGTACTTTAGAGGAAGAAGGGTCAAAAGTTTTTGAATGATACTTGTTATCATTTTGATGATGGCTATTGGTTATTGTGATGGTTTGAATCAGAGATGTCTCCCCCACCCCCCGCCCCCTGCCCCAGAGTCTTCACCATTTGATTACTTGGACCTCAGTTGGTACAGCTGTTTGTGGGAGGTTTAGGTGGTTCAGCTTTGTTGGAGGAAGTCACTGTAAAATACCTCATCTATATCCAGTTTGCTCTTTCTGGTTTGTGCTCACAATTCGAGGTATGAGCACTCACTTCCTTCACGGGCCACCATTCCTGTTGGTTGCTATGCTTCTTCATCATGATGGGCTCCTAAGCCTCTAGAACCGTAGGCCAAAATAATTTCTCTCTTCTATACGTTGCCTTTGTCATGATACTTTTATCACAACTACAGAAAGTAACTAATAAAGTTACTAACAACATATTAAATAATAACTTACAACATGGCTTTTGAAATAGCTTAGAAATGCTATATTCTGGGATGTTTCTAGACTTTGAAACTATTTCCTTAAAATATATATATATATATATATATATATATATATATATATATATATATATATTAACAAGCACCATTTAGCTTTGGTAGAAATAGTTCCCTCTGGATATTTTAACTTCTACATAGAACATTGTGATAAGTTGCTATTCAGCCATTGCTATCTGGGGAGCAAAGAGATCTCAGGGAATCTGTGAGATGACGCCTGTGTGTCCATGATTGGAAAGGAAGCTGTCCCTCACTGTTTGTTATCAGTTACTGAGATTTGCCCTCTGAATGAGGCAGATGGTCAGAGCTTACATCCCAGATCCTTCTGCCAACACAGCAGTGTGCTTCCAAAGGCCTGCCACGGTTGGTGGGAAAGGTCCACGGATAAAAGCAGCAAAAGTTGAAGGATCATGAAGAGAAGGAAGAAGCCTGTGTGGAAAGAAGAGAGCAATGTAGTAATGGAGGAACACTGGACAGAGGGCTGTGACAGAGAAGTTAGAGCTGTAACAGTGCTTTTCTGGACTCTTCTTTCTTCTCTGCTTCTGGATATGAGCTCGGGAAACTGTTTCCTGTTTATTTACTTCTTATCTTCAGAAGCCATCTTTGAGAAAGATACAATCAGAAAGAACAAGAGAGAAGTGGCTCCATTAGCCACCAGTGTACTTGGGTCATCTCCAAACCTCCCACTGCGTCTCCCTTTGTGAGGGTTTTCTGGAAACTTCCCCGTTGAAGCTGCTGGCTTGCTAGCTCTCCATGACTACAGAGGTCATTTTCTGGGCTTTTGGGGAGCCATCCCCATCAGTTTAGTCAGTTCATGGTACAGTTTGGCTCTTAGCAGTAGATTCAAGATTAAACATGTGCATTCCCAATGTTATACCAAAATGAACATCTACTCCTTGGAAAAAAAATAAAGTACAATTCCAGGTTAATTTTAAGCTTAAAAAGAGCATCAGAAGGCAGGGAGAACGCCAACCCATAGGATGCAAGAGACTCTCAGACAGATGGATGGGTGTCAGCCAAGGCTCTGCCACCTCTCTAAGACACTTGACCTTCCAATGCTTTACTTCCCCAATCCAGATAATAGAGATATAATATGCAAAGCCATGGTTTGGGGAGAACTTAGTTTAAGAAATAACATTTAAAATATTGAGCACACTGTGTGGTGCACACTAGCAAATTCAATATTGTTAAGGCCAAAATTGAACTTTTTCTTACTGTGCTGTCTGGATTGATTGTTACTATAAGCTGCAAATCTAGAACAACTAGTTATAAATGATATGTTTTCCTCAAAAATCTGTATTACGCTTTCCATTAAGATTTTTCAGACAGGGGCTGGAGAGATGGCTCAGTGTCTAAGAGCACTGACTGCTCTTCTAAAGGTCCTGAGTTCAATTCCCAGCAACCACATGGTGGCTCACAACCATCTGTAATGGGATCTGATGCCCTCTTCTGGTGTGTCTGAAGACAGCTACAGTGTACTCACCTACATAAAATAAATAAATAAAATCTTTAAAAAAAAAAAAAAACGATTTTTCAGACAAAGATATTTTGCTTTCTCAAAAGTAGCCTAAATACACAATTTGTTTTGTGGTGGCTTTAATGCTTGCAGATTTTTTTTCAATTATGTGAATGCCCTTTCCTTCCCCTACTCTATGTGTGTGTGTGTGTGTGTGTGTGTGTGTGTGTGTGTGTGCGGCATGTGTGGGTGTGTATTACAGGTGTCCTTAGAAGCTCATGGGTCCTTTGGAACTGGAGTTACAGGTATTTGTGAGCTGCCTGATATGGGTAATATTGACTACGCTGGGGATGTAGGGGTGTCTTCTGCAAGAGCAGTTGGTGCCTTTAAATGCTGAGCCATCTCTCCAGCTCCTTCTGGTGGCTTTAACCTTATCAGATTGACACTGGTCTTTGTTTTTATTTTTATTTTTTCATTTTAAAGGGGGAAAACTAAATCACCAAATAAGCCCAGAAGCTAAAGCCTTCTATCCTTTCTCCAAACGTCAAGTGCATGTGAATCTAATACCAGAATAACTATGCTGTGAAGTGTCTTGGCTGTGAATGTGCTGGGAAACACAGAATTTCTTATTTAGTAAGTACTTCCATCGGCCATCCACAGAAAGCAAGTGAGCACTTACAGTTGCAAACTTTGCAGTTTCGTGTAAGGATGGTTTCGACTTTCCAGAATATAAACATTACCTCTGTTTGACGACAGAAGAGGAACAATGAAGACCATATGCTTCCATTCAGCAGTGCGTAACCAGTAGCCTTTCTATGCAGCAGGCATATATTAATCCAATAATTCAATTGCCTTCCTTGGCACGGCCAAGAGTGAGTTGCCCCAGATGTCCCAGTGTGGGAGGCAAGCAGGAGGGTCTAGTTAAGCCTGGCAGTGTGGAGTGCTCTGTTATTAAGGAAGAGTTATCCACAAAGAACTGCTAGCTAGAGGAAATGGGGGTTCCCCACCATGGCCGGTGGCCGGTGGCTCGGACTCTTCTTTTCCCCAGCACGTGTTATGGCACAGTCTGTCCTTCACGATCTGCCTGTATCAGCCAAGTCTCCTGTTGTTTGGAGATGCCTTAGGAGCAGCTGCGCAGAGAAGGGTGCCCACTGCTGGGGGTGGGAGTGGGGTGGGAGGAGGGTGTCCTCACGTAGAGAACAGGATACAACAGCCCATGAAGTGGAAAAGTGGAAGCTCTGGATGGGTCCTCTTGTCAGGATCCCCTCCCTGGCAGCTTCCTAAAGAAGTTGAGCTCTTCAGCCTCGGAGGACAAATTGCAGGTGTGAGCGGAGAACTCAGCGGCTCACAAGCTACTCTAGTTTCCCCTTTAGTTTTCACAGTCTTTTTGATGGAGGCTTAAAATACTGTACAAAGTAATGACACCGAGGCTGAACTACTGCGTTTTTAATGCAATGTATTTAATATATGACCAACCACTTTGACGTTATTTTAAGAAAACTCAAAGTTACCAGCCTTTTAAGATAATATTTCCTGTTACTTTATCAAGAAAATATTCTATTCTCTCTCTCTCTCTCTCTCTCTCTCTCTCTCTCTCTCTCTCTCTCTCTCTCTCTCTTCAGAGCTAGGTAAACACTCTATCATTGAACTATATCCAGAATATTCTCCTCTCTCAGTTGGCCCCCCATTGCTGCAGCTGCTTGCTTCAGTTTCCCCTGGGAAGGAAGAATTAAGCCAGGGACATCTCAGGCAATGAAGCCTAAGTAGCATTCACAGTCAAATGGGTGTGCAAGGCCTGACCCTATAACCTATGAGAGTTGTGAATTTGGGAGGCGATCATTACCTCTTAATCCTTTTATTTCCAACCCTCTGTGGCACAGAATGCCTTCTAGACCTGAAGGCTGTGAGGTGTGCGGGGAAGAGCTCAGGGTGGTGACTCACAGATGTAATCACAACACTCTAGAAGATGGCGATTTTTAGACCAGTCTGAGCTATAAGCTACACAGTTAGACTTTCACATGGACGCTTGTGTGTGATTGTCACATACCAGAGGCACGCGCGCACGAGCGCGGGCACACACACACACATACAATTTCATATATACGAAATATGTTGCTAGGCAGCATTCATGGTTGGATACGTCCTGAAAGGAAGCAGTGAGATTTGAGAGCAATATAGGGGGTCCAGGGTTCCTTAATCGCTCGATCCAATTTGGCCTAGGCCCAGTCTATGCTAAGAAAGCCTGGCCTCTTGTCCAGTTTCTCCATTTTGTGTACTCACAGCTCCACAGGGGACCAGCAGGGGGCGGCGTTGTCACGCAGCTAGATCTGCGTGGGCGACACCCCTGCATCCCATCCCTCAACTCAGAGCCGCCTAGGTTGGGCTTCTAGGCCAGGGCTCCCTAAATTCAGAGGCTAGTTCTCTAAAGTTGTCTAGGGTCATGGGGGTAATGGCTGTTTATTTCAGGGCCTCTCGTCTCTACTCTGACTGCCTCGGCCCACAACCTCTACCTGGAGCAAGGACTGTAAAGCATTACTTTGTAAGGAGGCAGCCGGGCGACGGAGGAAGTGGACAAGCGAAAGCAGGGAGCTTTCTAGCAAACACTGTGGTGCCAGAGCGCGGAGATAACCTTTTCCAATCCTTAAACGCTACACTGGCGACTGAAGCTGGAGGGGAGAAACTTCTTTTAAATTTGCCCTTTATGACTGGTAAGAAGCCAGACCTTACCTAGATCACTGACATTTTGTTCACTTGAGAACTGAGAACCTTAGAGACTGTTAGGAACGCATTTCGCCTCCCGGGTCTGAGCCAAGGGGCCGCCACCCTTGCGGCAGCTTTGGTGCCCTGCTGGGGTTGCGCTCCCGAGACCCCGCCGGTTGGCCGCGAGCCCGCGGAGCTGTGAGATAGGCGACGCTCGCCTGCCCAGCTCGCGCGCAGCAGCTGGACGCGCACTCAGGCTGGCTGGCTGGCACCCGACTTCCCCAGCACTTCTCGAGGTTTCGAGAATCGAAACTCAGTTCTCAGCAAACCCTCCCCCCTCCCGCACAGAGACTGACGTGCGTGACCAGTTGCCTCTGGAGACCACACTTGGCCCAGGGTCCTTGGTGGAATCAGCAGTCTAGCCACATATGGACACTGTTGGGGGAACCTCCAGGAGACCCAGAGTTACGCGGCAATGACGCGCTACACTCGGCCAGAAGGCTAAGCTTGGGAAGTTTCTATAGTTGCGTGATTTTCAACCCTGATCCAGTTCTGATGGTCATCTATCACATTTGAGGCAAAGTGTCTCCTCTTTAGGGGTGTGTGTGTGTGTGTCTGTGTGTGTGTATGGACGTGCAGAAATGGACAAATCTACACGTAGGAGCCAGAGGCATCTGTCTGTGCACATAGCCAGGGGCTGCGCACCCTGGCCTGGCTCCAGCAGCTCTGAGCTCCGGCGACTGTCCACCCAGCGCTGGGGGCGGTGCTCTATGCAAATGAGAGGGTGTGGCGAGCACTGCGCGCTGGGGCCCCGGAAGCGCGGAGAAGCCCGGTATAAAAAAAGTACTGAAGACATTTCCCCCGCACAACTGCTAAAGCTCCAGAGACGCGAGTGTGCGCGGTGGCATCGGCGGCGTCGAGAGCCGCCACCTCCGAGACCACCGCAGCGGGGGCGCGGGCGGGGCGCAGGCAAGGGGCGGGAACGCTCTGGGCGCGGCGGGGGTCGGCGCGGAGAAGTCGCGGGCCGCTGCCGGGAGCGCACTCGCAGCTCCTGCGAAGTGTGTCCGCCTCGCGGTTCCTCGCTCGCCTGCGCTCCTAGAAGGGACGGCTGCCTCCAGGTGACACAGACGGGACTCTCGCTTGTGCTTTCCAGATGCATCAGAGATACTTTTGGTGCGGGGCTGCTCTGCGGGGCGCGGCGCGCGGCTGGGCATTGGGGTCGGTGGGGGCGGGGGGAGGAGGGTTACTATGGGCAGCTCCTGGCGAGTCACGATTGGGGAGGGGGAGCCCAGGCCCTTCGGCGGGACCCCTGTCCCCGCAGCCGCGCACCTCCCTGCTGCTCCCCTAAACCCACTCTTTACTCTTAGGATTGACCAAGGCCAAGTGGCGTTCGGCGGGCACTACATGGCTGAGGGCGAAGGGTACTTTGCCATGGCAGAGGACGAGCTGACCAGCGGCCCCTACATCCCCCTGGGTGGTGACTTCGGCGGCGGCGGCAGCTTTGGCGACCGCTGCTCGGACTATTGCGAAAGCCCCACGGCGCACTGCAACGTGCTGAACTGGGAGCAAGTGCAGCGGTTGGACGGCATTCTGAGCGAGACCATCCCGATTCACGGGCGCGGCAACTTCCCCACGCTCGAGCTGCAGCCGAGCCTGATTGTGAAGGTGGTACGGAGGCGCCTGGAGGAGAAGAGCATAGGTGTCCGCGACGTGCGCCTCAACGGCTCGGCCGCCAGTCACGTCCTGCACCAGGACAGTGGCCTTGGCTACAAGGACCTGGACCTCATCTTCTGCGCTGACCTACGTGGGGAAGAGGAGTTTCAGACTGTGAAGGACGTCGTACTGGATTGCCTGTTAGACTTCTTGCCCGAAGGGGTGAACAAGGAGAAGATCACACCGCTCACTCTCAAGGTAAAGCCACCTGATGGGCTTAGGCACAGCGGGGGCGGGGAGAAACAAGCCCGACTTGCCTTAGCTGCGGTCAGTATGGCCGTAGTGAGTACGTTTATTTATTTTATTTTTATTTTTATTTCACGAACGAATTAATGTGCGTGAGTGGTGTGGAGTGCTTTAGTTTCCTGGGAGCTCCAGCGCCACAACTCTGCTTCCTCGTCTGCGTTTCCTTCTCTTCCTTCTCTCTATGGTTTAACTCTTGACTTTCCTCCCTGGACTCCTGTCCAGAGTATAACGTGATTGGTGGAAGAATGGAATGATGTAAATAATTTTTTGAGTCATCTTGTGATCTAGACTTTGGGAAAATAGCAGCCTGAAGCAGAACTGAGTCAATGGGTTTTTATTGTATTGGAAAATGTGAATAGATCCCTACTCTGGGATCGACTGGACTGACTTCGGCGTTTAAGAAATTTGTTGCTTTTCCCTGTTAATTCATGAGTTGATGGTGTAGTGGTGTGCCCCTCCCCTTCGGTTTAGGTGGCGTTTTGTATAATTAATTAAAGTTGTCTGAAGGCAATTTAGTTCCTCTTTGGCTGTAACTGTGGAGTGTCGCTGGAGGGACACACCAGACTGATAAGATTGATTGCCTAAGGGGGAGGAGAACTGGGTGGTTGGACACAAGGGTGAGAGAGGCCGACTCATGACACCATCTGCCTCTCTGTGGATACTGGGTGAATATTGTGCCTATTAGACCATCTTCAAAAAATAACATTTGAAGTCAGACATGACAACAGAACGTCTTAGTATGCTGCTGCGTCTGCCAAAAGCCTCAAACTATTACTTCTAGTCTCTTTCCCAGACGGCAAAACTACTCGTTAAATGTATTTTTTCCCCTGTTTTCCGAAGACTGTTTAAGCTTGTAGGTAGTGTTTTGCTGAAACTTAACAGAATAAACAGGAAGGAGCAAAAGAATTCTCAGCAAAGAAGCCGAGACGCATTTACTCTTTCTTTTCCAGAATTGCTCATTTTCTTGTTTTATCTTTTAAATTGTAGGAAGCTTATGTGCAGAAAATGGTTAAAGTATGCAATGATTCTGACCGGTGGAGTCTTATATCCCTGTCAAACAACAGCGGCAAAAATGTGGAGCTGAAGTTTGTGGATTCCCTCCGGAGGCAGTTTGAATTCAGTGTAGATTCTTTTCAAATCAAATTAGACTCTCTTCTCCTCTTTTACGAGTGCTCAGAGAACCCAATGACGGAGACATTTCACCCCACCATAATCGGAGAGAGCGTCTATGGTGATTTCCACGAAGCCTTTGATCACCTTTGCAACAAGATCATTGCCACCAGGAACCCAGAAGAAATCAGAGGAGGAGGCCTGCTTAAGTACTGCAACCTCTTAGTGCGGGGCTTCAGGCCTGCCTCCGAGGAGATCAAGACCCTCCAGAGGTACATGTGTTCCAGGTTTTTTATTGACTTCTCAGACATCGGAGAGCAGCAGAGAAAGCTGGAATCCTACTTGCAGAACCACTTCGTGGGCTTGGAAGACCGCAAGTATGACTATCTTATGACCCTTCATGGAGTGGTAAACGAGAGTACGGTGTGCCTGATGGGACATGAAAGGAGGCAGACTTTAAACCTTATCACCATGCTGGCAATCCGGGTGCTAGCTGACCAAAATGTCATTCCTAATGTGGCTAATGTCACTTGCTATTACCAGCCGGCCCCCTATGTCGCAGATGCTAACTTTAGCAATTACTACATTGCACAAGTTCAGCCAGTGTTCACATGCCAGCAGCAGACATATTCTACTTGGTTACCCTGCAATTAAGAATCATTTAAAAATGTCCCATGGGGAAGCCATTTCAAGCAAGATAGGAAAAAATTAAAGGAAGAAAAAAATAAAGAAAGAAATAAAGAAAAAAATATGAAACAACACCAAAAAGGGGAGTGACCCAGTCCTAATTAGGGATGTGTTTTGTGCACTGAGGACTTGCTCCTGATTTTAAAGTTGGCAATGCTTATGGATCTTTCCATCGGTAAGGGAGCATGATCTCAAGTCTGTCAGGCTCATGAGCCAACCACCCCACCTACGGTCTCTACCCAATTGGATTGTGTTTTGAAACAAAAGAGGCCTGTTAGTAAAAGCAGCCAGGTTCTCCCAAAATAACAAGAGAATTAAAAGAAAAAAAAAAAAGAAAAAGAAAAAAAGACATGATTTTGACAATATGGGTTTCCACAACTACTCCCATAGCTCTGCCGTAGGGAGGGGGAATGGTGGACAAACATTTAAGATGGCATTCACAAATGGGAAAATACAGAGGAGGAAAGATTAGCCTATCCCTTGAGGAGGTCAGAAAGTAGAGGAGGAAAGCAGGGTTACTGGTAGGGATTACCATCTGTCTTGCAGAGAGTGCTCTTTGCAATGACCCTGTTTTCCTCATAGAAACAGCTCAATCCAAACCTACAGTAAGTAGCTCCATGCTGTCCTCATAACAAACAGCAGAACTTAAGGATGGCATGACCCATTAATTCCAGCTTCGTGCATCGCTTGCGGGTTTTTTTGTTTTGTTTTGTTTGTTTGTTTTTTTTTTAAATATGAAGACGCAAGCAAAAAAAAAAAACCAGCTGTAGCCAAGAAACCATGCTCAAGGACCAAAGATTTAACAGATAAATATCCCCCAGCAGAAGAGATAGAATAGGATATATACAGAGTTACTATATTTGTTACACACCAATACACATCAAAGTGCCTGTTGCTTTCAGAAGATTTGAAGTGGAAAAGGTTATTTTATGGTTTAATAATTATTTTATTTTATCAGGGACTCAAGAAAAAATTAAAACAACATATAAGCTTGTGAATGGTGGAGGAAGTGCCCTTCTTTGGCAAATACCTATATAAAGTTGATATTGTTTGGTGTGATGTTATCATAGGTACGTATATATTGTTTGTGTGTATACACACACATATATGTGATATGTATGTATATATACACACACTACTTTTGTCTATGACCTAAAATAATGTATCAAATAGGAAAATTTTAAGTACAGTACTTTTTATGTTTTGGTAGGATCTTAGAAGACATGGGCATACTGCAATGATGACTTAAAACTCATATAAAAATAAGACAAGTGGCGGGAAATGAGTAATATATTTGATAAGAAGAACAGAGATTATACATTTTTAGTGAGTTTTTTTTTCAGTGAACCAGAGAACTTCATAAATGGGAGAATATTTGGTAGTATACTTTATAATTGACTTGACCTGACATTTTGACAGTCTAAGCCTCTCCCCCTTAAATAAATAGAATCACATGCCTTCAAGGCTTAGAACTTAGATCATGGACCAGAGAAAGGATAATTAAATCTATAACTACTAAAAAAGAATTTCTGGAACCTGAACACTACTTCTTAATATTTAAATGAAAATACAAATGAGTGTATTCTGCATTTTGGACCACTAGAATTTAATAAATGTGAAATGACCCTTTTTAAAGAGTATTTGCACAACTACATAAAGTTTATATATAGAATATATATTATATATATACATTTTATAAACTTATCCAATATGAAATACCTTTGATCTGGTTGTCACACTGCATAGAAATATTTAGTACTGTACCTTAAATTAAATCACTTTGTATTCAATCAAACCCAACTTCAAGTTTTCTCTCCCAAGAGACCATTTGTATACCTTTGTGACATAAACTTTCATGTTCAGTGACAGCTAAAATCCTTTCCCAGCCCTGTAGACACTGGTCTCTGAAAAATACATTTCAAAAACAAAACAAATGCATTAAAAACCTTCTTTTCTTGTTGTGAAACAATCACACTGTCCCCTTGAACCTTCATGAGTGACAGCAAAGTACGCTAATTCATCTGCAGAGCCAGTCAGTTACAGAGAAGCTAGGGAGAATTTAACACTCTCACATTGGCATGATGTTTTCTCTCAGCATTTCTCAGCTTCTCATGGCCAGATTAGTCTAGGTTGATGTGTCTGGACCACCCTTCTGTGCATCTGTATCTGAAGCCTTACCAGGACCTGAGTGGCTTGATGTAACAGCTTCCCTGTGAATCCTCACTAAGCTGTCACAGCCCCCAACACTGCCATTCTCTTTTATAGGAAACTGATCCTACTCCCATGGTGGTCCAATTATCCCCTTCACTGCCCTGCATTTGAAAGATCAATTGGAAAGTCCCAGGAAACATTTGTTCAGCAGATTAAGCCTGGAACTCACCTATCAGAAACCATAGTCAAGCCTGTTTAGCTCTCCTGCAAGTTCTCCTGGACTGCTGGGGGGGGGGGAGGGGGCAGAGGCTCATCTGACCACCTGGTTTCTGCTCATGCTAACTCTGCATGTACGAGTTGTCCACTGTTTTGAAAAGTCTGGAGATCTTGGGCTCTGCCATAGTAGCAACCTGCTGTTAATTTACAGCACAGGTTTTTGTTTGAAGGGGCCTTAGTAGAAAATATGTCTTTCATTTACATTCTCAAGTATTTATATTCCTTGCTTGCTTACTTTAATGGCTGGTAGCTTAGTCAAAAGTACCAGGACATGGCATTCACATAGAACAGGCTGTGTTCAAGACAACTTTTGGCATTTACTTTAACCCTTATATAATTTATTTCTATTTGTGCATACTATAGTCCTGTGCATATGTAGTTGAACATGCAATGGAATATATGTCTCTCTTTGTGGATGTGTGGCCTAAATAATCTGAATGTCTGAGCAAAGGACGCTCTCTCTACATTTAATCAGTGCCCATGGTTTGTTTGCCTTTGTGTTTATCTGGCCTAGTGCACTGTAACTTTGAAACAGGGAGAAGTTTTGCCTTCTGGAGGTTCTTCTCATGTGTCCAGTCTGGCATGTCAGAGAACACTTAGCCTGTGACTGTGTCTTTTTACAAAGTTTACTTCATCTGCAGTAAATTCAACTGCCTCAAGAACTCTTGCAGGGGGATGGACTTTCAAAAGTTGAATGGAGCGCTTGCTCTCCTTGGTATAGTTAGATTGTTTTGACCTGGGTCCAAAAAACCCACAAGGATGGGCACAAGCCAAGAAGGAAATGAAATGAAATGAAAAGTGAACATACTGGTTTTTTTGCCACCCCTTCTGTTTGCTGTTGTTGGTTGCTTTACTGTGCATATCCTTGTTTTAATGCAACGCTTATTAAATAAATATTGTGAACTATTTTGTAAATGAAATGTATTGTGTTAAAAGCTGTCAGCAGCTGTCAAAAATAAGCTTTTGTTGTGAAAGAAAAATGTGTGTTAGATAAAAACAAAACAAAAAAAAGCCAAAAATATCCTGTTTTTATAATATAGCACCTATTTGAATATACTCTTTCTTTAATATTTCTTTTAGCATCACAATTTCAGTGCTGTGGAGGGATCTCTGTGTCACATGTTGTCATGGTAATGGCTTGCTAAGAAATAAGTGATAACCTTACAAAGTGGGCGGTGGTGAGGGACTTGAGGATACTTGCTGCAAAGCTTCGCAGAATGTAAGAGGCTCTCCTTACTGCTGACCCTCCCTCCCACCTCCCTAGACCCATTGCCTGCTCCGAGTTGTCCTACTACAGCAAGCTGCACCCTGGGTCACTCTTGGAATGTTTTGACAATTGTGTGTCACAGGCAGTCAAAGGAGTTGTCGGAAAATGGACTCTTCAAAACTGACATGTTCATATCAGTGCTAGAGGGAACAGATTGTGAATTTTGTTTACAGCATCCAATATTTGGATTTTTGTTTTTGTAAATAAAAAGAAGTTATTTTTTTCTATTGATCTGTGTCTGCTCTATTTTGGTGTTTAATGTGCTAAAGATCGTGTCCTCTGAACCCCAAACTGTGTACACTGTCAAGCATGAGGCATACACGGGAGCAGACCAGCCTTCAACGCATATTGCAACTTAAGAAATGACAGTGTCCAAACTCCAGCCAGACCATCTAAATGACTCAAACAGCTTCAAAAAATGCTAGCTATTCGATGCCAAAATTTTTTTGTCTGGGTATAAACTTAGCAGGGTTAAGTGACCCAAAAGACAGAGCTGTTTTCAGTATCAGTAGTTTTCAGACTCTCAGCCCTGAACTATTCTACTACTGACTATTCTGGTAGTTTTGAATAGTCTTGGCTTTTTATGAGTAACCCAACAAATGTGATTCCATCATCAGTGTTAGCTAAATATCATTTATCTGATGCATAATTATATAAGATGTTTAATTTGTATAAAAAAATAAATATTAGTAGTCAACAATGGAAAGAGGAAATAGCAAAGAGATCGAGGTGTGCATGCGTGTGTGTGTGTGTGTGTGTGTGTGTGTGTGTGTGTGTGTTTGCACATACTCATGCAAGGTTTTTCTAGGTGCTAGATTGCTAAATACTAGCCGTTGGGCAAGCACTGAAGAATTCTCTAAAGATTAATGGGGGTTCTACACTATTAGGTATGGGTTTTTCTTGTGGAGTTTGGAGCAGCATGAGAGTTTGGTAAACCTGTGTTACAATATGACGTGTGTGGTTTTAAGAGCCAGGCAAAGCCTTAATGGTGAATAGAACACCTGGTTGATATTGTCTATGAAAGGGGCACTTCTGGTTTTAAAAACACCTTCCTCATACACACATCACACACACACACACATACATCACACACATCACATACACATAACACATACATCACACACATACATGCACATCACACATACATCTCACGCATACACACATCACATGCATATACACATGTATCACTCAAATATACACACATCACACACATCATATACACATCACACACACATATCATACACACATCACACACACATATCACATATACATCACACACATCACACATATTATATACACATAACACACATCACACACATCACACACATCATATACACATCACACACACATATACACACATCACACACATATATCACATATACATCACACACATCACACATATTATATACACATCACACACATCACACACACATCATATACATTACATACATCACACACATATACACATCACACACATCATATACACATCACACACACATATACACACATCACACACACATATCACATATACATCACACACATCACACATATTATATACACATAACACACATAACACACATCACACACATCATATACACATCACACACACATATACACACATCACACACATATATCACATATACATCACACACATCACACATATTATATACACATCACACACATCACACACACATCATATACATTACATACATCACACACACATACACATCACACACATTATATACATATCACACACATCACACACATATCACATACATCAGATATATATGACACACATCACACGTATCATATACACATCACACACATACACACATCACATACATCACACACATCATACACATCACACACATATATCACACACACATCACACACAACATCACACACACATCGTACACACACACACACACACACGCACACATACAAGTTAGTTATTTGGTTAGATAATGGCATTTGTGGGTCATTCTCTTCTTCCTTTCTTATAACTTTTCATTTTTTCCTCACATTTCTTTGGCCCTAGCTTAGTTCTTTTAAAATAAGGGTTAAATAAGGATAGTATGTATTAAATCCCCCTATGCTTGCCTACAGCCTGCCATTTCTGCTTGAGTTGCCAGGCTGCACTTAGCTAACCTGTTCTTTCCTTAAGAAGCTCTTTCTTTAAATATTCAGTTTCTTTAATAAGAAAAAGAAAACATGGTGATTAATAATCAAAGTGGAAATTATACTTGTCTTTAAAGTCATACTGCTATGGTTAATTTAAAATCATTGTATGTTTCTGAAATGAAGCCATAATTTCCTCCTCAGAACAAAGTTTGAAATCAATGACAGGAATATCCTGAGACCTACTGACAAACACATTCAGGCAGGAGAATGGGACGAGAAGTCATTTGCAAGCACAGTGGCTCTCACTGGCCAGGGCGTACATTTTAGTTTCCAGTGCTGCACTCCAATAGAAGTGACTGGATCTAAGCCTAGGGACAGAGAAGGAGATATGCATGAGGAACATGGAACTTCAGAAACAAAGGAGCGCTTAAAAACAAATTATAATGATGGGAGGGGACAGAGCTCCAATGGATGAGGCTAGAACTTGCACAGCAAAAAATCAATAGCTATTTGGATAATAACCAATATAATAAAACATCCATGCAGCAGCAGCACTGATCTGAAAGACTCGAGTAACCCAGGGAATCAGGTGAGGATGCAGGTTTTTTATGTAGAATTCAAAATAATCTATGTTAAATACTGCACCCTCAATGAAGGGGAGGTTAACTCCATCTCCTAAGTATGGGCAGTCTACCTGTGTACTACAACAAATACAGAGACCCGACAAGCCTTATATGGATCAGCTGACTGTGGTCAACATCAATAGGGCATACCTGACACCCAAACTTAAGGGGAATTCATTCTACTAAGTGCCAAGCTAATAACCCTTCATCACTGAACAAAGACAATCTGAAAACAGCCTAAGGCAAGAGAATCCACAAAGGAGACATGGCACCAAATGTAATGTGGGCTCCTGGACAAGTGCCTCGAACAAGAAAACAAAAATCAAAACTTGAAGTAAAAACTGAGGGAATCTGAGTGTAGTACTCTGGAACAGGCAGGTTCTTATGTTGTTTAGCCAGTTATGACGAGCATACCATACTGATGTATGATACCAACATTAGGGGAAGCTAGCAATGGGTCCATCCATGAGATGCCAGGAGAACTCTATGATTTTCATAATTTTCTCTTAATCTGAAGCTATTCCCAAGGTGTTTATGAACTATGAAAACCAGGTAGCCTTTCCTCACTAGTTCCACACAATGACTCCATTTGTCAAAAGGATAATGAATGTTGTAGTAGCCATGTCCCCAGCATACTGAGGTAATATGAGGTAAAGATTATGTGTGTGTATACATATATGTATATATATAAAATATGTATATGTATATATTATAATATATATATAATATATGTTCTCTGAGAGCTTTGATATATATAAGAATCCTTACTTAGACGTTCTGGGGGAAGGGAGAATATAATTAAAGAAAGTCTAATCTATCAGCAATATTCACCTGAGGGTTGTTTAGAGATTCTTTGCAAGAGATTATGATAACATGGTTGCCAGTGTTACAAGTCTAATATTCAAAGAAGTGTGGTAGTTGGTTATTCTTTGTTATTAATAACCAACTCCAAATTTGCTTACTTATGCTTATCTCGTCAGACAGCAGGCTTTCTTTAGAAAGAGTGCCGTCTATGCTTAAATTTTCTTTCCTAGTGCAATAACTGCAATCTGAGACAGTTAAATATGGTATCTAAGAATAGATACATTTAGCAAAGCTAAGAGCAACCATTCCAGCCCAGCAGCTTAGGAAGATGGTTGAGACCCAGGGTTTCTTGCTTGGGGATGCAATGCACCTGAACTCCAGGGATTTACGAGCATGTGGTAAGTTGTGGAAAATCCCCTCAGGGTCCCCTTCAGAAACTATTGACTTTCCAGGACAGTGTGTACTTATTAGTGATGCCAGGGTTTTGCAGCATCATCTGGCCATGTCATTAGAACAAGGCTGAAATGCTATCCTTTTTTTTTTTTTTTTTTTTCTCTTTAAACCAGAATTCAGTATAATAGACTTCAGTGGGCATGGTGGATACTTCTGCTTGCTCTGTGCATCTATTCATAATTATGTAGGTTCTAGATTTTTTTTCTATACCTCTTCAAACAAGGCCAAGGAGATGTCTTTAAAGTACTTTAATAGGGTTCCAGGAGTCAGGCACCAGAGAAAAGAAGAACAACAAATTATCAAGTTCAAAGCATGAAGCTGGAGTTGTCTGATTTAGAAATAAAGATGCAGGATAAACCTGTATATAATCCTAACAAATTTTATATCAATAGTGATCTTCTACGAAAAGTCACATTTGGTTTACACTTACACTAAAATCATATCTACATATATCTGAAAGTCAGACTTCACTGAGAGTCCTGCATTTCATGAGGTAAACTGTAAACCCACTTCAAACTCATGGAATAGGGCACAGAGTTTCCTACAGTTTGAGCAAAGCTAGTTTATAGTTTGTTTTACCTAACGTTTATGTGCCATTCAATGCTACATCAGCATAGAGCACACAGTAGTCAAGCTTCTGAAACATGGCTCATACATTCATTTTAATAGACAATGAATGCTTTTTATACATTTAGTCTTGTGCTGAGCTCTAAGGTGGACCCAGAAGTGGAAGATTTACATTTCTCATGGCTGTAACAGTATCTTTGGAAGGAATGCCTAGGAGCGGAAGAGTTAAGAAGGGGTACACACCAGCCATAGCAGTGGGAAAGGCATTAACGGAAGCAGGCAGCTAGTCACATTCGTTCTGCTAATGAAGCAGAGATCAGACAGGAAGTGATAAGCAAGAAAATCTTTAGCTTCTATCAGAGTGATCCACTTCCTAAAAAGGGCCACCATCTTCCAAAGGTTCCAAAACATTCCAAACGTGTGCTACCAGTTGGGGACTAAGTGTTCAACACAAAAGCCAGCAAGAACATTTCACATTGAAACCAAAAACTCCGCCAACAGCTTACTTTTCACATAAGATTAAAAAACCCAAAGACCTAATGTATAGCTGGTGATGAAAATTAGTGTATGTATACTTGAAGTTTACAGGTGTTCTGATTGTACCCACATATAGAAAATAGTATCTGGAGAAGGAACAGGTTGGACAAGGTAGCTCAGCTTGATATATATATGCATATATATACAAATAATATATAATATAAATTATATATACTATATAAAATTATGTATATATAACAACATATGTTATAATATGAGTATATAATGTTATTGTGATATATATGTATAGTTTGATATATATAATATATTATAATTATTATATTAGATACACTATTATGTATCATATATTATACACTACTTTATACTTTATATAAATTTATATTAATATAATAATACTGTACATATTATTTTATTATATATAAATTATATAAATTTGTAATTACTTATATACATAACATGTTTACATTTCATGTAATATCATATATATATAAATATATCAAAGTAACACAAGACACAGCTTTAATAATACAGATTTTATTTGTTTGCTATACTTAAGTAAGGCTGGGACTTGGAGCATTGATAAGGCTTGCTACACTGCTCTGTAGAAAGTTAGGCTCTTTTTCCAAGGACTCAGTGGTAGAAAATTCGTTTCTTTTCAGATACCCCAGGATTAATTACTCCTGAGGCTTGCTTACCTCTTGCATGAGGTGCTGTATCCCTGTGCCCTATGGAAGCCCTGAGATGAGAACGCCCCTGCAGTGCAGCTTCTTGGGAGATTTTAGAGGTAGAACTTCTCAAAGGTGACCCCTGTGTACCAGGTATCTGCTCTTTTGCTTGTTTTGTAACATGAGTAGGTCAGATATTTTCAACTTTTTGCTGAAGTAAGTAACAATTCTGAAACTGTGAACATTTGCATTCTGTTTTCCAAGAGGCTCAGAAATCACAAGGATTTAACTAGAATGTACCTTGAGGTTTTATTGCCTTATATCCCATTTGTGACAGATCATTAAATTCCCTTGAATGTTTCGTACATAGCAACGTATTTAACTACCATCTTGAAATAAGTAGAGTTTAATCTGTGCTGCCTTTCCTATAGTGTTGAAAGTTACCCTTTTCAGTTGCTTTAAATGCTACAAATGCAGTGTGTACTCTTACCTTATCCCTTTCCTGATTTCTGCAAAGCCAGCCATAAACTTGTCCAGTTAGTTAGTTCCACTAGAGGCCTTATTTAAAGACAGTTTCTGATGCAGCCTTGAGCTGTATAGTAAGAGAAATCATTACACATCCTCAACCTTAGAAAACATTTAAAGAACACTCAGTTTTCTTGATGCCAACTTGATACTATAGAAATCTTTACAAAGCGTTACACAAAAAAAATGGCTTACTTCTTTTGCTATGAACTATAAATGAAAAGTGACACAGGCAAAAACATGGTAAAGCAACAGTGATATTGACCTCCCAGCCAAATCCACATCAACAAAGCCAGGCTCATTTGTACTCTGTGCATTTGAGGTATTCCACATCTGCCTCGGTTTACCTTCCATTGCTGTGGTAAACATCATGACCAAAGCAACACAGGTAGGACACGGTTTATTTGGCTTCTATTTTTCCGTCATAAGCTGTCATTGAGAGAATTCAGGGCAAAATTTCAAGCAGGAACTTGGAAGCAAAGATGGTCGGAGAATTCAGAGAACTGGCTTGCTCTCCATGACTCACGCAGTTTTGTTTGTTTATTTTTCATTTTTGTTTATTTTTGTTGTTGTTGTTTTTAAATACCACTCAAGACTGTCTGTCCAGAGGAGGCACCACCTACAGTGACTGGACTATCCCACATTAAATGTTAATCAAGACAATGCACCCAGGGACTGGTCTATAAACTAGTATTCTACAGGCATTTTCTCAATAGAGGTTCTCTCTTTCCAGATAATTCTACAAGGTGACCAAAAGCTAACAAGCAAGGCCTTCATAGAAAGGTGGCTCTTTCCATCACCTCTTTCACGGAAGGAAATCTGGAGTTTTAGAAACAATTTCAATGTAGATCTAAGCTGAGACAGGAGGAGGAGGGAAGAGAGGGATTAAAAAAGGGACGGAGGGGGAGAGAGAGAGGGCTTGTATACCATTCTCTCACTAAATTCATTCTTTTTCTCTGTTTGTCTCTCTGTCTCTGTCTGTGTCTGTGTCTCTGTTTCTCTCCCATTTTCAGTAATGTTTCTGGGGATTGAACCTCAGGTTCTCACACATAGTAGGTGTACCATCATGTCTATACGCTGATCCCTGCATTCCTGCATCTCTTGATCCCAGTTTCTCTTTTAAACTTTTGTTACTGATAAACTGTTAATTTATCAAAGATTTTTCCTGATCTTGCTACTTAAAATTTTGGAACAAGACAAACAAACAAACAAACAAACAAATAACTAAAACTACTGTCCAGACCCCTTATTCTGACATTTAAAAATACATTCTACCATCACATTTATGACAACATGAAATCACTTTATAAATTTGTTTATGGTTTATTAATCATCCTAGTATGATGTTCTATAGAAATAGTGACTTACATTTCTTTTACAACGATTATCTTACTTTTAATTATGTGTAAATGTATACGGGTGCCTGTAGAGGCCAGAGGCCTTGGATCCTGTGTGACTGGTCCCACAGGATTTTGTGAGCCATATGGTCCAACTCACTCTCTGAAGACTGTCTGTGATGTACCTTTAACCTCTGATCTATGTATGCAGTTTCACACTTACTTGTCTCCTTTCCTACTATATTCTTAGTGCTCAAAATCCTACATTTTATAGATGAGCTACTTTTTTGAGTCTGTCCTCTGACGGCATGTTATGTAGATGTTTCCTTTGAGACTGAAATATTTCATCCTTCAGGGAAGTTCCTTAAGAAAGCAAACAACTCAAAAGTGTTGATGAAGATATTCAAATGATAAAGAGTACCTGGAATCTGTATTCAGCACGAGAAAGAGAATCCAAATGGAGAAACCTCATACACTCCAGTCTTTATCAAATTTGAAGTACCAAACTGTAAGAAAGGGATATTCTCAAAGGTTTATTATTATTATTATTATTAATTTTTTAAGGGAGAGAGAACTTGTAGGGTCCACCTCCAGTAGAAAGACAGGGCATCAAGTGGAGGGATGAGGTTACCATCACACAATCAAAAACTCTGACCCAGAATTGCTCCTGTCTGAAACAACTGCAGGGTCAAAAATGGAGAACAGCCTGAGGGAAAGGAGGTCCAGTGTCAAGCCCAAATTGGCATCCAGCTCAAGGGGAAGCCTCAAGGCCTGACACTATTACTGAGGCTATGGAGTGCTCACAAAAAGGGACCTATCATGACTGTCCTCTGAAAGACCCAACAAGGAGCTAAAAGAGTCAGATGCAGATACTTACACCTAATCAATGGACAGAAGCTGCTGTCCCCTGTGGTTGAATTAGGGAAAAGATGGAAGAAGCTGAGGAGGAGGGTGACTCTGTAGAAGGACCAGCACTCTCAACTAACCTGGACCCCAGAGATTTCTCAGACACTGAGCCACCAACCAGGCAGCATAAACCAGTTGATATGAGGCCCCCAACACACATACAGCAGAGGATTCCCGGGTCTTGACTCAGTGAAAGAAGATGCACCTAACCCTCAAGAGACTTGAGGCCCCAGGGTGTGGGGATGTCTGGTGGGATGGAGGTTGGGGGGAGGGAATATCCTCTTGGAGACTTGGAGACCAGAGAGGGTGGGGGAAGGAGGTATGGGATGGGGAACCATCAGAGGGTGGACAGGGAAGGGGATAAAGACTGAACTGTAAAAATAGATTAAAGAATAAAAACAGCAAAAAAAGAATGCTTCCCAAAAAAGCAGTATTGTTTTTTTCTAAGCTCATGAGATTAAGAAGCTGAGAACCTATGGTAGCCTATGTTGACCATATATATTCTGAGATTGTACTCAGAGACAAGAATAATAGATGGCACATCTTCCAGCGTGCTGGGCTCCTCTCCCCAGCCTTCTCTCTTCTCTCCCCATCTTTCCATTATCTGCCACTTGTGCATCTCAGAAATTTC